>NC_135235.1:42259208-42562208 GCF_051348905.1 Ranitomeya variabilis | reverse complement strand
ACCCCTTTTGTATCGTTCTGCTTTCTAGTTTACAGCGGGCCTCAATTTGCTGAACCTATATAGATCATCTCTATGTGTGTGCCTTCCTCTCATTTCACCGTCAATACATGTGGGGGGCAACTATACCTTTTGGGGTTCATTCCTCTGGAGGCAAGTGAGGTCTTTATTTTCTCTGCAGTACTAGTTAGCTCTTAGGCTGGTGCGTGGCGTCTAGAACCAACGTAGGCACGCTCCCTGGCTATCTCTAGTTGCGTTTGTCAGGCGTAGGGCAGCGGTCAGCCCAGGTTCCATCACCCTAGAGCTCGTCCTATATTTTGTATTACTTTGCTTGTCCCTTGCTATCCCTAGCCATTGGGATTCATGACAGTATAGCCGGCCCACAAAGTGTTAATTGTTTGGGCTGAAGCAGGAGAAAAAGAAGTGTTTAAGGGAAATTTTTTTTTTTTTTTTCCTTCAGAGTTTTGCTGCCTAGCCCTTAATTGCTGTCTAGCTGCTTCTTACCTCCTCTTAACCCTTGAATGGCTCTGATATTAGCTGTTTAACATGGATGTCCAGAGTTTGGCTTCCAGCCTGAGTAATCTCGCGGCAAAAGTTCAAAACATACAGGATTTTGTTGTTCACACTCCCATGTCTGAACCTAGAATTCCTATTCCAGAGTTCTTTTCTGGAGATAGATCTACCTTCCTGAATTTCAGGAACAATTGTAAATTGTTTCTTTCTCTAAAATCTCGCTCCTCTGGAGACCCTGCTCAACAGGTCAAGATTGTAATATCTTTCCTGCGGGGCGACCCTCAGAATTGGGCATTTGCATTGGCACCAGGGGATCCTGCATTGCTCAATGTGGATGCGTTTTTTCTGGCATTGGGATTGCTCTATGAGGAACCCAACCTGGAGATTCAGGCTGAAAAGGCTTTATTAGCCCTCTCTCAGGGGCATGATGAAGCGGAAATATATTGTCAAAAATTTCGGAAATGGTCGGTGCTTACTCAGTGGAATGAGTGCGCCCTGGCTGCAAACTTCAGAAATGGTCTTTCCGAGGCCATTAAGGATATTATGGTGGGGTTCCCTACGCCTACAGGTCTGAATGAGTCGATGGCTATGGCCATTCAGATTGATCGGCGTTTACGGGAGCGCAAACCCGTGCACCACTTGGCGGTGTCTTCTGAACAGGCACCTGAGACTATGCAATGTGATAGAATTCAGTCCAGAAGTGAACGGCAAAATTATAGGCGGAAAAATGGATTGTGTTTTTATTGTGGTGATTCAGCTCATGTTATATCAGCATGCTCTAAACGCACAAAAAGGGTTGATAAATCTTTTGCCATTGGTACTCTGCAGCCTAAGTTCATTTTGTCTGTGACTCTGATTTTTTCACTGTCTTCCATTTCCGTCGATGCCTATGTGGATTCAGGCGCTGCCCTGAGTCTTATGGATTGGTCATTTGCTAAACGCTGCGGTTTTAGTCTGGAGCCTCTGGAAGTTCCTATCCCTCTGAGGGGAATTGACTCTACACCATTGGCTATGAATAAGCCGCAGTATTGGACACAAGTGACCATGCGCATGACTCCCGTTCATCAGGAGGTGATTCGCTTCCTTGTACTGTATAATTTACATGATGTACTAGTGCTTGGTCTGCCATGGTTACAAACTCATAATCCTGTCCTGGACTGGAAAACAATGTCTGTGTTAAGCTGGGGATGTCAGGGGGTTCATGATCATGCACCTCCGATTTCAATCGCTTCATCTACTCCTTCTGAGATCCCTGCGTTTTTGTCTGACTATAGGGATGTTTTTGAGGAGCCTAAGCTCAATTCGCTCCCTCCTCATAGAGAGTGTGACTGTGCTATAGAATTGATTCCTGGCAGTAATGTTGTGAAATTGGATTTTGGGCTCCCCCGGTGGCCACTGGTGGAATTTAACTGGTGTGCATCATCCCCTCTGTTCACCTGTTTCCATCAGGATGTGGGAGTCGCTATTTAACCTTGCTCCTCTGTCACTTCCATGCCGGTCAACATTGTAATCAGAAGCCTTTCTGTGCATGTTCCTGCTGCTAGACAACTCCCAGCTAAGTTGGACTTTAGTCCTCGTTTGTTTTTGCATTTTGTTCCAGTTCACAGCTGTAGTTTCGTTTCTGTGTCTGGAAAGCTCTTGTGATCTGAAATTGCCACTCTGATGTTATGAGTTAATACTAGAGTCTTAAAGTAATTTCAGGATGGCGTTTTGATAGGGTTTTCAGCTGACCATGAAAGTGCCCTTTCTGTCTTCCTGCTATCTAGTAAGCGGACCTCAATTTTGCTAAACCTATTTTCATACTACGTTTGTCATTTCATCTAAAATCACCGCCAATATATGTGGGGGCCTCTGTCTGCCTATCGGGGAAATTTCTCTAGAGGTGAGCCAGGACTATATTTTCCTCTGCCAGGATTAGTTAGTCCTCTGGCCGGCGCTGGGCGTCTAGGGATAAAAAATGTAGGCAACGCTACCCGGCTACTGTTAGTTGTGCGGCAGGTTTAGTTCATGGTCAGTTTAGTTTCCATCCTTCCAAGAGCTAGTACTTATGTTTGCTGGGCTATGTTCTCTTGCCATTGAGAACCATAACAGTTTGACCGGCCCCAAAGGGTTAAATTAATTGACAGAGAAAGGAGAGAAAAGAGAAGTCTGCTGAAGATTTTTTTTTTTTTTTTTTCCCTTCCCTTCAGTTCTGAGTGTGCTTGTAATTGAATCTCTTGCAAGTCTGCCTATATTGCAGCCTTTCTCTCTCTCTCTCTCCTTCTAATCCTGGAATGGCTCTGTGTTCACCTGTTTAAAATGGATATTCAGAGTTTAGCTGCAGGTTTGAATAATCTCACCACGAAAGTTCAAAATTTACAAGATTTTGTTGTTCATGTTCCTATATCTGAACCTAGAATTCCTTTGCCTGAATTTTTCTCGGGGAATAGATCTTGCTTTCAAAATTTCAAAAATAATTGCAAGTTGTTTTTGTCCCTGAAATCTCGCTCTGCTGGAGATCCTGCTCAGCAGGTCAGGATTGTGATTTCCTTGCTCCGGGGCGACCCTCAGGATTGGGCTTTTGCATTGGCTCCAGGGGATCCTGCGTTGCTCAATGTGGATGCGTTTTTTCTGGCCTTGGGGTTGCTTTATGAGGAACCTCAGTTAGAGCTTCAGGCGGAAAAGGCCTTGATGTCCCTATCTCAGGGGCAAGACGAAGCTGAAATATACTGCCAGAAATTCCGTAAATGGGCTGTGCTTACTCAGTGGAATGAGTGCGCCCTGGCGGCGAATTTCAGAGAGGGTCTCTCTGATGCCATTAAGGATGTTATGGTGGGGTTCCCTGTGCCTGCGGGTCTGAATGAGTCCATAACAATGGCTATCCAGATCGATAGGCGTCTGCGGGAGCGCAAACCTGTGCACCATTTGGCGGTGTCTACTGAGAAGACGCCAGAGAATATGCAATGTGATAGAATTCTGTCCAGAAGTGAACGGCAGAATTTAAGACGAAAAAATGGGATGTGCTTCTATTGCGGTGATTCAACTCATGTTATATCAGCATGCTCTAAGCGTACTAAGAAGCTTGATAAGTCTGTTTCAATTGGCACTTTACAGTCTAAGTTTATTCTATCTGTGACCCTGATTTGTTCTTTATCATCTATTACCGCGGATGCCTATGTCGACTCTGGCGCCGCTTTGAGTCTTATGGATTGGTCCTTTGCCAAACGCTGTGGGTATGATTTGGAGCCTCTTGAAACTCCTATACCCCTGAAGGGGATTGACTCCACCCCATTGGCTAGTAATAAACCACAATACTGGACACAAGTAACTATGCGGATTAATCCGGATCATCAGGAGATTATTCGCTTTCTTGTGCTGTATAACCTACATGATGTGTTGGTGCTTGGATTGCCATGGCTGCAATCTCATAACCCAGTCCTTGACTGGAAAGCTATGTCTGTGTTAAGTTGGGGACTTGGTGTGGTTGTCTTCTCGTTTTGTCCCTATGAGGGTTTCTTCTCCTAAGTTTAAGCCTCGGTTCATCGGCCCGTACAAGATATTGGAGATTCTTAACCCTGTGTCCTTCCGTTTGGACCTCCCTGCATCTTTTTCTATTCATAATGTTTTTCATCGGTCATTGTTGCGCAGGTATGAGGTACCGGTTGTGCCTTCCGTTGAGCCTCCTGCTCCGGTGTTGGTTGAGGGCGAGTTGGAGTACGTTGTGGAAAAAATCTTGGACTCCCGGGTTTCCAGACGGAAACTCCAGTATCTGGTCAAATGGAAGGGATACGGTCAGGAGGATAATTCTTGGGTGACTGCCTCTGATGTTCATGCCTCCGATCTGGTCCGTGCCTTTCATAGGGCTCATCCTGATCGCCCTGGTGGTTCTGGTGAGGGTTCGGTGCCCCCTCCTTGAGGGGGGGGTACTGTTGTGAAATTGGATTTTGGGCTCCCCCGGTGGCCACTGGTGGAATTTAACTGGTGTGCATCATCCCCTCTGTTCACCTGTTTCCATCAGGATGTGGGAGTCGCTATTTAACCTTGCTCCTCTGTCACTTCCATGCCGGTCAACATTGTAATCAGAAGCCTTTCTGTGCATGTTCCTGCTGCTAGACAACTCCCAGCTAAGTTGGACTTTAGTCCTCGTTTGTTTTTGCATTTTGTTCCAGTTCACAGCTGTAGTTTCGTTTCTGTGTCTGGAAAGCTCTTGTGATCTGAAATTGCCACTCTGATGTTATGAGTTAATACTAGAGTCTTAAAGTAATTTCAGGATGGCGTTTTGATAGGGTTTTCAGCTGACCATGAAAGTGCCCTTTCTGTCTTCCTGCTATCTAGTAAGCGGACCTCAATTTTGCTAAACCTATTTTCATACTACGTTTGTCATTTCATCTAAAATCACCGCCAATATATGTGGGGGCCTTTGTCTGCCTATCGGGGAAATTTCTCTAGAGGTGAGCCAGGACTATATTTTCCTCTGCCAGGATTAGTTAGTCCTCCGGCCGGCGCTGGGCGTCTAGGGATAAAAAACGTAGGCAACGCTACCCGGCTACTGTTAGTTGTGCGGCAGGTTTAGTTCATGGTCAGTTTAGTTTCCATCCTTCCAAGAGCTAGTACTTATGTTTGCTGGGCTATGTTCTCTTGCCATTGAGAACCATAACACAGTAAGTTCCCTAAGGGTCGTTTATTTAATCTGTCACTGCCAGAGCATACTGCTATGCGGAATTATATTAAGGAGTCCTTGGAAAAGGGACATATTCGTCCATCTTCGTCCCCTCTGGGAGCAGGTTTTTTTTTCGTGGCCAAAAAAGATGGTTCCCTGAGGCCTTGTATAGATTATCGCCTTCTGAATAAGATTACAGTCAAATATCAGTATCCACTGCCATTATTGACTGATTTGTTTGCTCGCATTAAGGGGGCTAGGTGGTTCACTAAGATAGATCTTCGCGGTGCGTATAATCTGGTGCGGATAAAACAGGGTGACGAGTGGAAAACCGCATTTAATACGCCTGAGGGCCATTTTGAGTATTTGGTAATGCCTTTTGGACTCTCCAATGCTCCGTCAGTCTTTCAGTCCTTTATGCACAATATTTTCCGTGAATATCTGGATAAGTTTATGATTGTGTATTTGGATGATATTTTGGTGTTTTCTGATGACTGGGAGTCTCATGTTTTACAGGTCAGGAAGGTGTTTCAGGTTCTGCGGGCCAATTCTCTGTTTGTGAAGGGCTCAAAGTGTCTCTTCGGAGTCCAGAAGATTTCTTTTTTGGGGTACATTTTTTCTCCTTCTACTATTGAGATGGATCCCGTCAAGGTTCAGGCTATTTGTGACTGGACACAACCTACATCTGTTAAGAGCCTTCAGAAGTTCTTGGGGTTTGCTAATTTTTATCGTCGGTTCATTGCTAATTTTTCCAGTATTGTTAAACCTTTGACTGATTTGACTAAAAAGGGTGCTGATGTTGCTGATTGGTCTCCTGCGGCCGTGGAGGCCTTTTGGGAACTTAAGCGCCGGTTTTCTTCTGCTCCTGTGTTGTGTCAACCAGATGTTTCACTTCCTTTTCAGGTTGAGGTTGATGCTTCCGAGATTGGAGCGGGGGCGGTTTTGTCACAGAGAAGTTCTAATGGCTCGGTGATGAAGCCATGTGCATTCTTCTCTAGAAAATTCTCGCCCACCGAGCGCAATTATGATGTGGGTAATCGGGAGCTTTTGGCCATGAAGTGGGCATTTGAGGAGTGGCGTCATTGGCTTGAGGGTGCTAAACATCGTGTGGTGGTCTTGACTGATCACAAGAATCTCATTTACCTTGAGTCTGCCAGGCGTTTGAATCCTAGACAGGCTCGTTGGTCGTTGTTTTTTTTCTCGTTTCAATTTCGTGGTTTCATACCTGCCAGGTTCTAAGAATGTGAAGGCAGATGCTCTTTCCAGGAGTTTTGTGCCTGACTCTCCTGGAGACTCTGGGCCTACTGGTATCCTTAGGGATGGGGTAATATTGTCCGCCGTATCCCCAGACTTGCGACGTGCATTGCAGGAGTTTCAGGTGGATAAACCGGATCGTTGTCCGCCAGAAAGACTGTTTGTTCCGGATGATTGGACCAGTAGAGTCATCTCCGAGGTCCATTCTTCTGTGTTGGCTGGTCATCCTGGAATATTTGGTACTAGAGACTTGGTGGCCAGGTCTTTTTGGTGGCCTTCCTTGTCTAGGGATGTGCGTACCTTTGTGCAGTCTTGTGAAGTGTGTGCTCGAGCTAAGCCTTGCTGTTCTCGGGCCAGTGGGTTGTTGTTATCCTTGCCCATCCCGAAGAGGCCTTGGACGCACATTTCCATGGATTTTATTTCTGATCTCCCGGTTTCACAGAAAATGTCCGTTATCTGGGTTGTGTGTGACCGCTTTTCTAAGATGGTTCATTTGGTGCCCTTGCCTAAGTTGCCTTCCTCCTCTGAGTTGGTCCCTTTATTTTTTCAGAACGTGGTTCGTTTGCATGGGATTCCGGAGAATATCGTTTCTGACAGGGGATCCCAGTTTGTGTCTAGATTTTGGCGGACGTTTTGTGCCAAGATGGGCATTGATTTGTCTTTCTCGTCTGCATTCCATCCTCAGACGAATGGCCAGACGGAGCGAACTAATCAGACCTTGGAAACTTATTTGAGGTGTTTTGTTTCTGCTGATCAAGATGACTGGGTTGCTTTTTTGCCACTGGCCGAATTTGCTCTTAATAATCGGGCTAGTTCTGCCACGTTGGTCTCTCCTTTTTTTTTGTAATTCGGGGTTTCATCCTCGTTTTTCCTCTGGTCAGGTGGAGTCTTCGGATTGTCCTGGAGTGGACGTGGTGGTGGACAGGCTACATCAGATTTGGAATCAGGTGGTGGACAATTTGAAGTTATCTCAGGAGAAGACTCAGCAGTTTGCTAATCGCCGTCGCCGCGTGGGTCCCCGACTTCTTGTTGGGGATTTGGTGTGGTTGTCTTCTCGTTTTGTCCCTATGAAGGTCTCTTCTCCTAAGTTCAAGCCTCGGTTCATCGGTCCTTATAGGATCTCGGAGATTCTTAACCCTGTATCTTTTCGTTTGGATCTCCCAGCATCGTTTGCTATTCATAATGTGTTCCATCGGTCGTTGTTGCGGAGGTATGAGGTGCCCGTTGTTCCTTCGGTTGAGCCTCCTGCTCCGGTGCTGGTGGAGGGAGAATTGGAGTATGTTGTTGAGAAGATCTTGGATTCTCGTGTTTCCAGACGCAAACTCCAGTATTTGGTTAAGTGGAAGGGTTATGGTCAGGAGGATAATTCCTGGGTGGCCGCCTCCGATGTTCATGCGACTGATTTGGTCTGCGCCTTCCATAGAGCTCACCCTGATCGCCCTGGGGGTTCTCGTGAGGGTTCGGTGACCCCTCCTCAAGGGGGGGGTACTGTTGTGGATTCTGTTTGTGAGCTCCCTCTGGTGGTTACTGCTGGTACTGGGTGACTTTGGTGGGTTGCGGCCTTTGGTTTCCACCTGTCCATCAGAGGCTGGGTGTTTCCTATTTTACCTGGCCTTTCTGTCATTCCCTTGCCGGCTATCAATGTATTCAGATGTGCTCTGTTTGGTTCCTGCCTACCTGCTCCCAGATCTTTCAGGATAAGCTAAGTGCTGATTTTCAGTTGTTGGTTTTTTGTCCAGCTTGCTTATTATGTCTCTATGCTAGCTGGTAGCTCTAGTGGACTGAGGTTCTCCCCATGTGCCATGAGTTGGCACATGGGTTCTTGTAATCTCAGGATGGTTTTTTGATTAGGGTTTTTTGCTGACCGCTCAGACCCCTTTTGTATCGTTCTGCTTTCTAGTTTACAGCGGGCCTCAATTTGCTGAACCTATATAGATCATCTCTATGTGTGTGCCTTCCTCTCATTTCACCGTCAATACATGTGGGGGGCAACTATACCTTTTGGGGTTCATTCCTCTGGAGGCAAGTGAGGTCTTTATTTTCTCTGCAGTACTAGTTAGCTCTTAGGCTGGTGCGTGGCGTCTAGAACCAACGTAGGCACGCTCCCTAGCTATCTCTAGTTGCGTTTGTCAGGCGTAGGGCAGCGGTCAGCCCAGGTTCCATCACCCTAGAGCTCGTCCTATATTTTGTATTACTTTGCTTGTCCCTTGCTATCCCTAGCCATTGGGATTCATGACAATGAGTGGAGTCACCACAGTAAAAACACAGCCCATTCTGACGTCTGTATTCTTGCCGTTCAGCTCTGGTCAAGGTCCTATCACATTGCATAGGCTCAGGCCTCTGCTCAGAAGATACCGCCAAATGGTGCACAGTTTTGCGCTCACGTAAGCGTCGATCGATCTGAATGGCCAAGGACGTAGACTCATTCAGACCAGCAGGCGTGGGAAATCCCACCATAACATCCTTAAGGGCTTCAGAAAGACCCTTTCTGAAAACTGCCGCCAGGGCTCACTCATTCCACTGAGTAAGCACAGACCACTTTCTAAACTTCTGACAATATACCTCCGCTTCATCCTGACCCTGACACAAAGCCAGCAAGATTTTCTCTGCCTGATCCACTGAATCTGGTTCCTCATAAAGCAACCCAAGCGCCAGAAAAAACGCATCTACATTATGCAATGCAGGATCTCCTGGCGCAAGGGAAAATGCCCAGTCTTGAGGGTCGCCACGTAGCAAAGAAATTATGATTTTTACTTGCTGAATGGGGTCACCAGAGAAGCGGGGTTTCAAAGCAAAAAACAGTCTACAATTATTTTTGAAATTCAGGAACTTAGATCTATCCCCAGAAAACAAATCAGGAATTGGAATTCTGGGTTCTAACATCGGGTTCTGAACTACATAATCTTGAATGCCTTGTACCCTTGCAGTGAGTTGTTCCACAAAAGAGGACAGACCTTGAATGTCCATATCTACACCTGTGTCCTGAACCACCCAGAGATTTAGGGGAAAAGAAAAACAAAACACGCTGCAGAGGAAAAAAAAATGGTCTCAGAACTTCTCTTATCCCTCTATTGAGATGCATTAACACTTTACTGGCCAGCTGTACTGGTATGATGACCTGGTGGTTAGGAGCACTAGGAATGACCTAATGAGCAAAATAGTAATACAGGACAAGCTCTGGGAAGTGGGAGCTCTGCTGACCGCAACCCCTAATCCTATCACAAACAACTAGAAATAGCCGTGGAGCGTACCTGACTCTACCTAGACGCCTCTTCACAGCCTAAGAGCTAACTACCCCTAAAGACAGAAAATTAAGCCTAACTTGCCTCAGAGAAATTCCCCAAAGAAATAAGCAACCCCCCACAAATATTGACTGTGAGTTAAGATGGAAGTCACAAACACAGGAATGAAATAGGTTTCAGCAAAGGAGGCCAGACTTAACTAGACAGACTGAGGATAGAAAAGGTATCTGTGCGGTCAGCATAAAAAACTACCAAAAAACCACGCAGAGTGTGCAAAAGAGACCCCCGCACCGACTCACGGCGTGGAGGTGCCACTCTGCATCCCAGAGCTTCCAGCTAGCCGGGCCAAATCATGATAGCAAGCTGGACAAGAAGAACAGTGGTAAACAAATAAGCTAGCAGGGACTTAACTTTTGCTGGAGTAAACAGGTCATCTGAGAGATCCAAGAGAGAACTGAACCAGTACTAGAACATTGAAGCTGGCATCAAGTAATGATCTAAGTGGAGTTAAATAGAGCAGCAGCCTAGAACTAAACGAGGTCAGCTGAGGAAAGAACCTCAGAGCCAGCAGCTCCACTCACAGCCACCAGAGGGAGTCCATGGACAGAACTCACCGAAGTACCATTCATAACCACCAGAGGGAGTTCGAGAACAGAATTCACAACAGTACCCCCCCCTTGAGGAGGGGTCACCAAACCCTCACCATAGCCCCCAGGCCGCTCAGGACGAGCCAAATGAAAGGCACGAACAAGATCGGCAGCATGAACATCAGAGGCAACCACCCAGGAATTATCCTCCTGACCATAACCTTTCCACTTGACTAGGTACTGAAGTTTCCATCTCGAAATACGAGAATCCAAAATCTTCTCCACCACATACTCCAACTCCCCCTTTAACCAACACCGGGGCAGGAGGGTCGACGGAGGGAACCACAGGAGCCACATATCTCCGCAACAACGACCTATGGAACACATTATGAATGGCGAAAGAAGCTGGAAGGTCCAAACAAACGACACCGGATTAAGAATTTCCAAAATCTTATAAGGACCAATGAAACGAGGCTTAAACTTAGGAGACGAAACCTTCATAGGAACATAACGAGACGATAACCAAACCAAATCCCCAACACGAAGTCGGGGACCAACACAGCGACGGCGGTTAGCGAAACGCTGAGCCTTCTCCTGGGACAATGTCAAATTGTCCACCACATGAGTCCAAATCTGCTGCAACCTGTCCACCACAGAATCCACACCAGGACAGTCCGAAGGCTCAACCTGTCCTGAAGAAAAACGAGGGTGGAAACCAGAATTACAAAAAAAAGGCGAAACCAAAGTGGCCGAGCTGGCCCGATTATTAAGGGCGAACTCAGCCAAAGGCAAGAAGGACACCCAATCATCCTGATCAGCAGAAACAAAGCATCTCAGATATGTCTCCAAAGTCTGATTGGTTCGTTCGGTTTGGCCATTTGTCTGAGGATGGAAAGCTGAAGAAAAAGACAAATCAATGCCCATCTTAGCACAAAAGGACTGCCAAAACCTCGAAACAAACTGGGAACCTCTGTCAGACACGATGTTCTCCGGAATGCCATGTAAACGAACCACGTGCTGGAAAAATAATGGCACCAAATCAGAGGAGGAAGGCAATTTAGGCAAAGGTACCAAATGGACCATCTTAGAGAAGCGATCACAAACCACCCAGATAACCGACATCCTTTGAGAGACAGGGAGATCTGAAATAAAATCCATGGAAATATGCGTCCAGGGCCTTTTCGGGACTGGCAAGGGCAAAAGCAACCCACTGGCACGAGAACAGCAGGGCTTAGCCCGAGCACAAGTCCCACAGGACTGCACAAAAGAACGCACATCCCGTGACAAGGAAGGCCACCAAAAGGATCTAGCCACCAAATCCCTGGTACCAAAGATTCCAGGATGACCAGCCAACACAGAACAATGAACCTCAGAGATAACTCTACTAGTCCATCTATCAGGTACAAACAGTTTCTCCGCTGGGCAACGGTCAGGTCTATCAGCCTGAAACTCCTGCAGCACCCGCCGCAAATCAGGGGAGGTGACAGACAAAATTACCCCCGCTTTAAGAATACCAGCTGACTCAGGAACTCCCGGAGAATCAGGCACAAAACTCCTTGAAAGGGCATCAGCCTTCACATTCTTAGAGCCCGGAAGGTACGAAACCACAAAATCGAAGCGGGAGAAAAACAGCGACAATCGAGCCTGTCTAGGATTCAACCGCTTGGCAGACTCGAGATAAGTCAGATTCTTGTGATCCGTCAAGACCACCACGCGATGCTTGGCTCCTTCAAGCCAATGTCGCCACTCCTCGAACGCCCACTTCATGGCCAACAACTCTCGATTGCCCACATCATAATTGCGCTCAGCAGGCGAAAACTTTCTAGAAAAGAAAGCACATGGTTTCATCACTGAGCCATCAGAACTTCTTTGAGATAGAACAGCCCCTGCTCCAATCTCAGAAGCATCCACCTCGACCTGAAACGGGAGCGAAATATCTGGCTGACACAACACAGGGGCAGAAGAAAAACGACGCTTCAACTCCTGAAAAGCTTCAACGGCCGCAGAGGACCAATTGACCACATCCGCACCTTTCTTGGTTAAATCAGTCAATGGTTTAACAACACTAGAAAAATTAGCGATGAAGCGACGGTAAAAATTAGCAAAGCCCAGGAATTTCTGAAGGCTCTTCACAGAAGTAGGCTGAGTCCAATCATAAATGGCCTGAACTTTAACAGGGTCCATCTCGATAGTAGAAGGGGAAAAAATGAAGCCCAAAAATGGAACCTTCTGAACTCCAAAGAGATATTTAGACCCCTTCACAAACAAAGAATTAGCACGAAGGACCTGGAACACCATTCTGACCTGCTTCACATGAGACTCCCAATCGTCTGAAAAAAACAAAATGTCATCCAAATATACAATCATGAATCTATCCAGGTACCTCCGGAAGATGTCATGCATAAAGGACTGAAACACAGATGGAGCATTAGAAAGCCCGAATGGCATCACCAGGTACTCAAAATGGCCCTTGGGCATATTAAATGCTGTCTTCCATTCGTCCCCCTGTTTAATACGCACAAGATTATACGCCCCTCGAAGATCTATCTTGGTGAACCAGCTAGCCCCCTTAATCTGAGCAAACAAATCAGACAGTAACGGCAAAGGGTACTGAAATTTGATGGTGATCTTATTGAGAAGGCGGTAATCTATACAAGGTCTCAGAGAACCATCCTTCTTGGCCACAAAAAAGAACCCTGCTCCCAACGGTGACGACGACGGGCGAATATGTCCTTTCTCCAAGGACTCTTTTACATAACTCTGCATAGCGGCGTGTTCTGGCACAGATAAATTGAACAGTCGGCCCTTCGGAAACTTACTACCAGGAATCAAATTTATAGCACAATCGCAATCCCTATGAGGAGGTAGGGCACTGGATTTGGGCTCATCAAATACATGCCGGTAATCCGACAAAAACTCAGGGACTTCGGAAGGATGGGAAGACGAAATTGACAACAATGGGACATCCCCATGTACCCCTTGACAACCCCAACTGGATACAGACATTGATTTCCAATCCAATACTGGATTATGGACCTGTAGCCATGGCAAACCCAAAATGACTACATCATGCAGATTATGCAACACCAAAAAGCGAATATCCTCCTGATGTGCAGGAGCCATGCACATGGTCAATTGAGTCCAGTACTGAGGCTTATTCTTGGCCAAAGGTGTAGCATCAATTCCTCTCAATGGAATAGGATACTGTAAAGGCTCCAAGAAAAAACCACAGCGCCTGGCAAACTCCAAGTCCATCAAATTCAGGGCAGTGCCTGAATCCACAAATGCCATAACAGAATAGGACGACAAAGAGCAGATCAGTGTAACGGACAAAAGAAATTTTGGCTGTACCGTACCAATGGTGGCAGACCTAGCGAACCGCTTAGTGCGTTTAGGACAATCAGAGATAGCATGAGTGGAGTCACCACAGTAAAAACACAGCCCATTCTGACGTCTGTATTCTTGCCGTTCAGCTCTGGTCAAGGTCCTATCACATTGCATAGGCTCAGGCCTCTGCTCAGAAGATACCACCAAATGGTGCACAGTTTTGCGCTCACGTAAGCGTCGATCGATCTGAATGGCCAAGGACATAGACTCATTCAGACCAGCAGGCGTGGGAAATCCCACCATAACATCCTTAAGGGCTTCAGAAAGACCCTTTCTGAAAACTGCCGCCAGGGCTCACTCATTCCACTGAGTAAGCACAGACCACTTTCTAAACTTCTGACAATATACCTCCGCTTCATCCTGACCCTGACACAAAGCCAGCAAGATTTTCTCTGCCTGATCCACTGAATCTGGTTCCTCATAAAGCAACCCAAGCGCCAGAAAAAACGCATCTACATTATGCAATGCAGGATCTCCTGGCGCAAGGGAAAATGCCCAGTCTTGAGGGTCGCCAAGTAGCAAAGAAATTATGATTTTTACTTGCTGAATGGGGTCACCAGAGGAGCGGGGTTTCAAAGCAAAAAACAGTCTACAATTATTTTTGAAATTCAGGAACTTAGATCTATCCCCAGAAAACAAATCAGGAATTGGAATTCTGGGTTCTAACATCGGGATCTGAACTACATAATCTTGAATGCCTTGTACCCTTGCAGTGAGTTGATCCACACAAGAGGACAGACCTTGAATGTCCATATCTACACCTGTGTCCTGAACCACCCAGAGATTTAGGGGAAAAGAAAAACAAAACACGCTGCAGAGGAAAAAAAAAATGGTCTCAGAACTTCTCTTATCCCTCTATTGAGAGGCATTAACACTTTACTGGCCAGCTGTACTGTTATGATGACCTGGTGGTTAGGAGCACTAGGAATGACCTAATGAGCAAAATAGTAATACAGGACAAGCTCTGGGAAGTGGGAGCTCTGCTGACCGCAACCCCTAATCCTATCACAAACAACTAGAAATAGCCGTGGAGCGTACCTGACTCTACCTAGATGCCTCTTCACAGCCTAAGAGCTAACTACCCCTAAAGACAGAAAATTAAGCCTAACTTGCCTCAGAGAAATTCCCCAAAGAAATAAGCAGCCCCCCACAAATATTGACTGTGAGTTGATGGAAGTCACAAACACAGGAATGAAATAGGTTTCAGCAAAGGAGGCCGGACTTAACTAGACAGACTGAGGATAGAAAAGGTATCTGTGCGGTCAGCATAAAAAACTACCAAAAAACCACGCAGAGTGTGCAAAAGAGACCCCCGCACCGACTCAAGGCATGGAGGTGCCACTCTGCATCCCAGAGCTTCCAGCTAGCCGGGCCAAATCATGATAGCAAGCTGGACAAGAAAAACAGTGGTAAACAAATAAGCTAGCAGGGACTTAGCTTTTGCTGGAGTAAACAGGTCATCTGAGAGATCCAAGAGAGAACGGAACCAGTACTAGAACATTGAAGCTGGCATCAAGTAATGATCTAAGTGGAGTTAAATAGAGCAGCAGCCTAGAACTAAACGAGGTCAGCTGAGGAAAGAACCTCAGAGCCAGCAGCTCCACTCACAGCCACCAGAGGGAGTCCATGGACAGAACTCACCGAAGTACCATTCATAACCACCGGAGGGAGTTCGAGAACAGAATTCACAACATTAGGCGCTGACATGGATGTTCAGGGACTTGCTTCTCGTGTGGATCAACTTGCTGTTAGAGTACAGGGTATTTCTAATTATATCATGCAGACTCCTGTTTTAGAGCCTAGAATTCTTACCCCCGATCTGTTTTTTGGGGACAGGTCCAAATTTTTGAGCTTTAAAAATAACTGTAAACTATTTTTTGCTCTGAAGCCCCGTTCCTCTGGTGATCCCATCCAGCAGGTAAAAATTGTCATATCTCTGTTGCGTGGCGACCCTCAGGATTGGGCATTTTCCCTGGAATCTGGGAATCCGGCCTTGCTTAATGTAGACACCTTTTTTCAGGCGCTTGGGTTATTGTATGATGAACCTAATTCTGTGGATCATGCTGAGAAAACCTTGTTGGCCCTGTGTCAGGGTCAAGAAGCGGCAGAATCATATTGCCAGAAATTTAGAAAATGGTCTGTGCTTACTAAGTGGAATGAGGATGCTTTGGCGGCAATTTTCAGAAAGGGTCTTTCTGAATCTGTTAAAGATGTTATGGTGGGGTTCCCCACGCCTGTAGGTCTGAGTGATTCTATGTCTCTGGCCATTCAAATTGATCGGCGCTTGCATGAGCGCAGAGTTGTGCACACTATGGCGTTGTCTTCCGAGCGAAGTCCTGAGCCTATGCAGTGTGATAGGATTGTGTCTAGAGTTGAACGCCAAGGATTCAGACGTCAGAATAGGTTGTGCTTTTACTGCGGCGATTCTGCTCATGTTATTTCTGATTGCCCTAAGAGTGCCAAGAGAATCGCTAATTCTGTTACCATCAGTACTGTACAACCTAAATTTCTGTTATCTGTGACCCTGATCTGCTCATTATCGTCATTTTCTGTCATGGCATTTGTGGATTCAGGCGCCGCTTTAAATTTAATGGACTTAGAATTTGCCAGACGTTGTGGTTTTCTCTTATAGCCTTTGCGGAGTCCTATCCCTTTGAGGGGCATTGATGCTACACCATTGGCTAAAAATAAACCTCAGTTTTGGACACAGTTAACCATGTGCATGGCACCAGCCCATCAGGAAGATTGTCGTTTCCTGGTGTTGCATAATTTGCATGATGTTATTGTGCTGGGGTTTCCATGGTTACGGGTACATAATCCGGTGTTGGAATGGAAATCTATGTCTGTGACTAGTTGGGGTTGTCAGGGGGTTCATGATGACGTTCCTCTGATGTCAATTTCCTCCTCCCCCTCTTCTGAAATTCCTGAGTTTCTGTCAGATTTCCAGGATGTTTTCGATGAGCCCAAGTCCAGTTCCCTTCCACCGCATAGGGACTGTGATTGTGCTATTGATTTGATTCCAGGCTGTAAGTTCCCTAAGGGCCGACTTTTCAACCTGTCTGTGCCTGAACATGCCGCCATGCGGAGTTATGTTAAGGAGTCTTTGGAGAAAGGGCATATTCGGCCATCTTCTTCTCCATTGGGAGCAGGTTTTTTTTTGTTGCCAAGAAGGATGGCTCCTTGAGACCCTGTATTGATTATCGCCTCTTGAATAAGATCACGGTCAAATTCCAATACCCTTTGCCTTTGCTTTCTGATTTGTTTGCCAGGATTAAGGGGGCTAGTTGGTTTACTAAGATTGACCTTCGAGGGGCATATAATCTTGTTCATATTAAGCAGGGTGACGAATGGAAAACTGCGTTTAATACGCCCGAGGGCCATTTTGAATATCTTGTGATGCCATTCGGAATCTCTAATGCCCCATCTGTGTTTCAGTCCTTCATGCATGATATTTTTCGGAATTATCTTGATAAATTCATGATTGTATATTTGGATGATATTTTGATTTTTTCAGATGATTGGGAGTCTCATGTGAAACAAGTCAGGATGGTATTTCAGGTCCTTCGTGATAATGCCTTGTTTGTGAAGGGGTCTAAGTGCCTCTTTGGAGTACAGAAGGTTTCTTTTTTGGGTTTCATTTTTTCTCCATCATCTATAGAAATGGATCCGGTTAAGGTTCAGGCCATTCATGATTGGATCCAGCCCACATCCGTGAAGAGCCTTCAGAAATTTTTGGGCTTTGCTAATTTTTATCGCCGTTTCATTGCCAACTTCTCCAGTGTGGTTAAACCCCTGACTGATTTGACGAGGAAGGGTGCTGATGTAACGAATTGGTCCTCTGAGGCTGTTTCTGCCTTTCAGGAGCTTAAGCGCCGATTTACTTCTGCCCCTGTGTTGCGTCAGCCGGATGTTTCTCTTCCTTTTCAGGTTGAGGTTGGCGCTTCTGAGATTGGGGCAGGGGCCGATTTGTCTCAGAGGAATTCTGATGGTTCCTTGATGAAACCGTGTGCCTTCTTTTCTCGAAAGTTTTCGCCTGCGGAACACAATTACGATGTCGGCAATCGTGAGTTGTTGGCTATGAATTGGGCATTTGAGGAGTGGCGACATTGGCTTGAGGGGGCCAAGCACCGTATTGTGGTCTTGACCGATCATAAGAATCTGATTTACCTCGAGTCTGCCAAACGGCTGAATCCTAGACAGGCCCGATGGTCCCTGTTTTTCTCCTGTTTTGATTTTGTTGTCTCGTATCTTCCGGGTTCTAAGAATGTTAAGGCTGATGCCCTCTCTAGGAGTTTTTTGCCTGATTCCCCTGGGGTTCTTAAGCCGGTTGGTATTCTGAAGGAGGGGGTGATTCTTTCTGCCATCTCCCCTGATTTGCGACGGGTTCTTCAGGAGTTTCAGGCTGATAAACCTGATCGCTGTCCAGCGGGGAAACTGTTTGTTCCTGACAGATGGACTAGTAAAGTGATTTCTGAGGTTCACTGTTCTGTATTGGCTGGCCATCCTGGGATTTTTGGTACCAGAGATTTGGTTAGTAGGTCCTTTTGGTGGCCTTCTTTGTCACGGGATGTGCGTTCTTTTGTGCAGTCCTGTGGGACTTGTGCGCGGGCCAAACCTTGCTGCTCCCGCGCCAGTGGGTTGCCTTCGCCTTTGCCGGTCCCAGAGAGGCCTTGGACACATATTTCTATGGATTTTATTTCGGATCTTCCTGTTTCCCAGAGGATGTCGGTTATCTGGGTGGTCTGTGCCCGGTTTTCTAAGATGGTTCATTTGGTACCTTTGCCTAAATTGCCTTCCTCTTCTGAGTTGGTTCCGTTGTTTTTTCAGCATGTGGTTCGTTTGCATGGCATTCCGGAGAATATTGTGTCCGATAGAGGTTCCCAGTTTGTTTCTAGGTTTTGGCGGTCCTTTTGTGCTAGGCTGGGCATTGATTTGTCTTTTTCTTCCGCATTTCATCCTCAGACAAACGGCCAAACCGAGCAAACTAACCAGACTTTGGAAACTTATTTGAGATGCTTTGTGTCTGCCGATCAGGATGATTGGGTGGCTTTCTTGCCATTGGCCGAGTTTGCCCTTAATAATCGGGCTAGTTCTGCTACCTTGGTTTCACCATTCTTTTGTAATTCTGGGTTTCATCCTCGTTTTTCTTCAGGGCAGGTTGAGTCTTCTGATTGTCCTGGGGTGGACTCTGTGGTTGACAGGTTGCAGCAAATTTGGGCTCATGTTGTGGACAATTTGGTGTTGTCTCAGGAGGAGGCTCAGCGTTTTGCCAACCGTCATCGGCGTGTGGGTTCCCGGCTTCGGGTTGGGGATTGGGTCTGGTTGTCTTCTCGTCATGTTCCTATGAAGGTTTCTTCCCCAAAGTTCAAGCCTCGGTTTATTGGTCCTTATAGGATTTCTGAGATTATCAATCCAGTGTCTTTTTGTTTGGCCCTTCCAGCCTCTTTTTCCATCCATAATGTTTTTCATAGATCTTTGTTGCGGAAATATGTGGTGCCCGTGGTTCCCTCTGTTGATCCTCCTGCCCTGGTGTTGATTGATGGGGAGTTGGAGTATGTTGTGGAGAAGACCTTGGATTCTCGTTTTTCAAGACGGAGGCTTCAGTATCTTGTCAAGTGGAAGGGTTATGGCCAGGAGGATAATTCTTGGGTTGTTGCCTCCGATGTTCATGCTGACAATTTGGTTTGTGCCTTCCATTTGGCTCGTCCTGATCGTCCTGGGGGCTCTGGTGAGGGTTCGGTGACCCCTCCTCAAGGGGGGGGTACTGTTGTGAATTCTGTTGTGGGTTCTGCTCTTGGGCTCCCTCCTGTGGTTATAAGTGGTAGTGCTGCTGTTTGTCCTTCACAGCAGTCATCAGGTGCGTCCACTTCGGACGGGGCTATTTAGTCTGGCTTCACCCTTTAGTGAGTGCCAGTTGTTCATTGTTTCTGGGGGATTCACATCCCTTCCTGGTCGCTCCTGCTTGCAGTTCATTTCTACAAGATAAGTTCTGCTTGTTTTTCTGCCCATATGTTGTGGGCCTCATTGTTCAGTGCATTGCATGTTTTTTCTTGTCCAGCTTTATCTGTGTAAGGATTTATGCAGCCAAGCTGGAATCTCTGGAGAGGCAGATTTACCCTCCATGTCTTTAGTTAGATGTGGAGTTTTTGTATTATCTGTGGTGGACATTTCATAGTATTTTAATACTGACTGCATAGTTCTCTGTCCTATCTTTCCTATTTTAGCTAGATTGGCCTCCTTTGCTAAATTCTGTTTTCAGCCTGTGTATGTTTTTTCCTCTCCTCTCACAGTCAATATTTGTGGGGGGCTGCCTATCCTTTGGGAATTTTCTTTGAGGCAAGATAGTTTTCCCTTTTCTAACTATAGGGTTAATTAGTCCTCCGGCTGTGTCCAGGTGTCTAGGATTGGTAGGTACACCCCACGGCTACTTCTAGTTGCGGTGTTAAGTCCAGGGTCTGCGGTCAGTACAGTTACCACATTCTCCAGAGTACGTCTCATGCCGCTCCTAGGCCACCAGATCATAACAGGTAATACACCAAAACCCACAGTTAGCACAGACAAGGATAAAGGAAAATATACACAACGCCGCAGTCACTCAGGAATACAGTATAAATGTGCAGGGCAAAATAAATACAAATATAGGAAGGAGTAAATAAGACAAAGGAAAATACACCACCAGCAACGAATCTCCAACAACCAGCTCTCCACTCCAGACCGAGATAACAACGCACAAGACAGAAGCTATAATCAGCGACGCCCAATGATCAGGAGAACTATTTAAAGGCAATGGGCATGGCCCAGCTTCCAATCCGAGGATCAGGTAAATTAACCCCGGAACAGCTAGATAAAATCTAGCCGACGCCAATGAGCAAATAGTGGTCAAAAGCGGAATTACCGCTGTCTGTCGAACAACCTGGTCTGAACAGCGTCCGACATGACAGATACTCACTAGTGTTGAGCATTCCGATACCGCAAGTATCGGGTATCGGCCGATACTTGCGGTATCGGAATTCCGATACCGAGATCCGATACTTTTGTGGTATCGGGAATCGGAATCAGAAGTTCCCAGTGTATGGTTCCCAGGGTCTGAAGGAGAGGAAACTCTCCTTCAGGCCCTGGGATCCATATCCATGTAAAAAATAAAGAATTAAAATAAAAAATAGGGATATACTCACCCTCTGACGCGCCTTGGTAGTAACCGGCAGCCTGCTTTGCTTAAAATGAGCGCGTTCAGCACCTTCCATGACGTCACGGCTTCTGAATGGTCGCGTGCCGCTCATGTGACCGCCACGTGACCAATCACAAGCCGCGACGTCATCCCTCAGGTCCTAAATTCCCTTCTAGGAATTTAGGACCTGAGGGATGACGTCACGGCTTCTGATTGGTCGCGTGGCGGTCACATGAGCGGCACACAACCAATCAGAAGCCGTGACGTCATGGAAGGTACTGAACACGCTCATTTTAAGCAAAGAAGGCTGCCGGTTCACAGCGGTAAGGTCCAGGCTGCGTCGGAGAGGTGAGTATATCAATATTTTTTATTTTAATTTTTTATTTTACACATTCATATGGATCCCAGGGCCTGAAGGAGAGTTTCCTCTCCTTCAGACCCTGGGAACCATCAGGGATACCTTCCAATACTTGAGTCCCATTGACTTGTATTGGTATCGGGTATCGGTATCGGCGAGATCCGATACTTTGCCGGTATCGGCCGATACTTTCCGATACCGATACTTTCAAGTATCGGACGGTATCGCTCAACACTAATACTCACATGATGCAGTTTGGCAATTTTCTTGGCCTCAAGCTCGCTATCGATGAGCTGCATGATGCTGTTTCTTTTTTCTTGGGAAATTTTCTTTAAGGCTGCTCCTCGATTCGAACCCGTGGCCTTTTGCTTGGGAATCAACCTAATAACACACTGATCTGTTAGGGAATGCGAGAACAGGTTGTATTTTGTAGTATAGTGGAAGAATTTTTTTTCCACCACGAGGATCAATGCAGTAACAATGCAGTGACATGACAGGTATCTGCATAACCAATCATATACTAAATAGTTGCAAGTCAAATTTATGTATGAAAAAGCCAAGATGATTATCCATAAAATGTCTCACATTTGAAACAGTAATGGATGGTGATTTATTTAGCCTGAAAGTCAAAAGTTCAAAAATGTTTACCCTTTTGCTCGTCAAGTGTATGTTTGCACCATGGTACAGCGCACAGTTCGCTGGTCTGAATACCTATTCATCAGGAGCGCAATGTCCCTTGGCAAGCATGAAGTGGGGAGTCTGGGAAGTGGTGTTCTCGTGAAAATAGAAGATGAGAACCCCCTTAAAGGAAACATGTCACCAGGCTTTCCAAATGTAATGTACGGCCACCACCTTTCAAACTCTCTAGTATGCTGTATGCCCAGTCCCTACTGCATAACACAAAAAAGAGCTTCTATTATACACATAGACTGCACAGTCCTGTCTGATGGGCATCTCTTGTCTTGCTCCGGAGCCTCATCTCTTTGTACAATCGCCATCTTCCTTTCCTCCTTTGTGTGGATTACATGTCCTAAGTCATCCACACAGTGTCCCCCATCACGCTCCTGTGCAGGCACTCTTCACTCTGTTCTGCTGAGGGCAGAAGCTCATCAAGAGAATGCCAAGAGTGTGCAAAGTAGTCATCATAGCAAAAGGTGGCTACTTTGAAGAACCTAGAATATTAGACATATTTTCAGTTGTTTCACACTTTTTTGTTAAGTATATAATTCCACATGTGTTAATTCATAGTTTTGATGCCTTCACTGTGAATGTACAATTTTCATAGTCATGAAAATACAGAAACATCTTTAACCCCTTCATGACCGTGGGATTTTCCATTTTTCCGTATTCGTTTTTCACTCCCCTCCTTCCCAGAGCCATAACTTTTTTATTTTTCTGTCAATTTGGCCATTTGAGGGCTTATTTTTTGCAGGACGAGTTGTACTTTTGAACGACATCATTGGTTTTACCATGTCGTGTACTAGAAAACGGGAAAAAAATTCCAAGTGCGGTGAAATTGCAAAAAAAGTGTTATCCCACACTTGTTTTTTGCTTGGATTTTTTGCTAGGTTCACTAAATGCTAAAACTGACCTGCCATTATGATCCTCCAGGTCATTACGAGTTCATAGACACCTAACATGACTAGGTTATTTTTTACCTGAGTGGTGAAAAAAAATTCCAAACTTTGCTAAAGAAAAAAAAAAAAAAAAAAAAAATTGTGCCATTTTCCGATACTGGTAGCGTCTCCATTTTTCATGATCTGGGGTCAGTTGAGGGCTTATTTTTTGCCTGCCGAGCTGGCGTTTTTAATGATACCATTTTTGTGGAGATACCTTCTTTTGATCGCCCGTTATTGCATTTTAATGCAATGTCATGGCGACCAAAAAAAACGTAATTCTGGCTTTTCGGATTTTTTTCTCATTACGCCGTTTAGCGATCAGGTTAATGCTTTTTTTTATTGATAGATCGGGCGATTATGAACGCGGCGATATATGTGTAGGTTTGATTTTTTTTTATTGATTTATTTTGATTGGGGCGAAAGGGGGGTGATTTAAACTTTTATGTTTTTTTTATTTTTTTCACATTTTTTTTAATTTTTTTTTTTACTTTTGCCATGCTTTAATAGCCTCCATGGGAGGCTAGAAGCAGGCACAACTCGATCGCCTCTGCTACATAACAGCGATCATCAGATCGCTGCTATGCAGCAGAAAATCAGGTGTGCTGTGAGCGCCGACCACAGGTTGGCGCTCACAGCTACCGGCGATCAGTAACCATAGAGGTCTCAAGGACTTCTATGGTTACAATACTGAAGCATCGCCGACCCCCGATCATGTGACGGGGTCGGCGATGACATCATTTCCGGCCGCCCGGCCGGATGCGGTAGTTAAATGCCGCTGTCTGCGTTTGACAGCGGCATTTAACTAGTTAATAGCGGTGGGCGAATCGCGATTTCACCCGCCGCTATTGCGGGCACATGTCAGCTCTTCAAAACAGCTGACATGTCCCGGCTTTGATGCGGGCTCACCGCGGAGCCCTGCATCAAAGCAGGGGACCTGACGTCGGAAGGGGTTAAATGAGGAGGTGTGTCCAAACTTTTGGTCTGTACTGTACATACAGCATACTGTAAAGCTTTATAGAGGCCTAAAAGGTGGTGGCTGTACTTTATATTGTCAAAAACCTGGTGACAGGTTCTCTTTAATACAGATTTGTACTTACTTACTTTTTCTCCTTCGTTTCTCTTTTCACTTAGTTCAACAAGTCTTAAGATGAGCAGCGCAGCATGACCAGCTAATAAATAAATTAACAAACAAACAAATAAATAAAAATACATATATGATTTTGTGATACCTCCAAAATGTTCAAAATGTTATGCGCTCTTGTAACGCAAGGAGGAGAAATAGAAAGCAAAGGAGAGCCCATTGGGACTTTGTTGCCCAAGGGCCTGCAAAACCCTGACCCTGATTGCACTGCATATCTATACAATGCCAAACTGCATGCCGGAGGACTCATACATTCAACGAAGGTAAGACATGAAATGTGAACAGAGCCATAACAGAGAACATGGAAATTTAGAAAGTGGTCAGGGGCTTTATAATTGTGAATGGAATCCCAGCAACATGACTTTTTATATTAAATCCTCTTTAAAAATACACAAGATGTAAGTTGCATTTCTTTATCCGTTGCTTCTGGTCATATTTAAAATGCACCAAAAAAGTAAATACTGTATAACATTAACTTCTGATGATTTATTCAGTGGTCTCCAGAGGTCCTGTGATCTTCCAATTACAATGTGAGATTATGGTGGGAAAAGGTTTTAATACAAGTGTATGCAGGGCCCATTACAATGTCATTATGAGCAGAGATTACAAAATCAGACCAATTTCAGTGCAATTCTATGGTGACCCCATTGCATAAGTTAACAAGAAAATGAATGCATTTATCGGAGCTTTTGTGGTTATTTCAAATTCGACACCATCTAATATTAGACCTTATTCCTTGCTATTCTCTGTATTAAAACAGCTGAAACAGTATTTTTAATTAGTATTCTGAATTAAATTGATTTTTGCCTCCCAGTAGCACCGCAGCATATCCGATTCAAAATCTAGAAAATGTAGAATCTGTCCATAGATGCAGAAGTAAAATTAAGCAATAGAAATAGTGGAAAAATTGATATATAGTCCATCTATTGCTTGGAAAACCATTTCTTTACTGCAGGTCCAAAATTGTCTAGTTTTATTTGTTAAAGGGATATTAAAAAAAAGAAGCAAATGATCCTTTATGCCTAGGATAAGGGATAACTTGCTGATCGCTGGGGGTCTGGCTGCTGAGATCACCAGTGTTCCTGAAATTCAGGCTCTGGAACCCCAAGAATGGGGCTCTGCAACCCTGTCCAGAATGAAATGGAGATCAATCATGCTTGATCTCTACTCCATTCATTGTCTATGGGACTTCCAAGTACAGTGCTCCACGTGACTTGAAGCTCATGGAAATTTTGTGTCCACAATGTGATGTAATGTTAGCAAAACTTGTGTGTAGTTTGACCTCGTGGTCATTTGTCACCTTCCTTCCATTGGGGGACTCTGACATGTAAGTCTCGGACATATCAAGACAATGGAATTAATGGAGATCAGAACATATTTAGTCAACTGACAGCTGCCTGTCAAAGGCCAAAAAGATAATAAAAAGGATTTATGTCATAAAGTTTTGTGCCACTTTGTATCTGTAATGCATCTGTACACCTTGTGATAAACACAGAAAATATAAAATGGCAACATCAATATCATGATTGGTTCGCCAAGTTCTGCACATTTTAGCAAGGAAGAAAAATGTGCCACTCAATAATCTTTGCGCTTGGATTCCCTTATGTAGCCTGTGTTATGTAAATAAAGAGTGCATGTCCTTGATAGTGAGATATATTGTACGTATCGATTGAGATGGAGAAAAAAATGTTCTTTGGAATAGCCAAGCTGAATTAGTCACCTGAAGTTGGTGCTCTGAGTATTTAAGGATTCAAGGTTGCTGATTGAATTTTGTGTTGTGAGTCCTTGACAGAAAAAAAGTTTTATGGTCTTCAGTTTATGGAAAAGAAGTGTTTTGCTTGTCTTTTATCAGTATCTGCTTAGATTCCAACTGGTAATGTGGAAAGCAGAAGACTTGTTACTTTGATAGGTTCAACTTTGAAGTTTTCGTAGAGAATTAATCTACATATAAAGTTGAGTAACTTTGTGAATATATTACATTACTTATCTATTACTGATACTGAATTGCAATTTTTATTATGCTCCAGAGCTGCATTCACAATTCTGCTGGTTGCTCTTCACATTAGTCAACAGCTTGTTGTCTGAGCCTCTATAATCCAGGTCTGATTATTGGGAGGGCACATTAGGTTCATACCCTGGGGCTTCCACTAATGCTCTCTGATGATCATTCAGTGGTCCTTTCCTGCCAAGAACAGATGGACAGGTGGCCATGCATACGCTTGTCTCCTTTCTCATTAAATAAAATAAATAAATTGTAGGCTATATGCAAAAGTCCATTTTTCACAGTCCGTTTAAAGATCATGACTTATTGACCATCTGTGGATTTCTGACCCAAACTCAACATTCTCACATGTGGAAAGGACATTAAGTTTTGGACTAAGAACACAGAGGGTGTTTGAAACGCATTCAGTGGGTCATGGCTGTTCTTTCTTAACAATCTGATGGTCATCTACAAGTAACTAATCAATTTTAATATGTTCAAATACATTTTTTCTACTTTAATTCCGGAGCCGGATTTCCCTGTTTTCTTATCAAGAAACCATCGGCCGATCCATACATCGTGGTCCATACCTCAGAGATAGTGATGGGCGAATATACTCGTTACTCGAGATTTCTCGAGCATGCTCGGGGGTCCTCTGAGTATTTTTTAGTGCTCAGAGATTTAGTTTTTCTTGCCGCAGCTGAATGATTTACATCTGTGAGCCAGCATAAGTACATGTGGGGGTTGCCTGGCTGCTAGGGAATCCCCACATGTACTTATGCCTGCTAACAGATGTAAATCATTCAGCTGTGGCAAGAAAAACTAAATCTCCGAGCACTAAAAATACTCGGAGGACCCCCGAGCATGCTCGAGAAATCTCGAGTAACGAGTATATTTGCTCATCACTACTCAGAGCTCGATGTGTGAAGCTGGCCTCAGGCATACACTGGATTAACTGTCTCTGTTAGTGATGACCACATCTCCCAAAATCTACTTTACTCTGATTCGTTCAAATCAGCTGGTAGATTCAATTTTGTCCGAATGATATTCAGTCCAAATAGAAATTTCCCTGAAAAAATGTTGAGGTGTTTCCAGGAACCAAAGCAGAGAGGAGGGAAGGGAATACAATATAATGAAAGATTATACTGCCTTGTTCTATGCTCCTCCTTCACCTATCCTGCCATCACAGTTCCATGCCGGGTCCTTCACTCACTGCCTTCAGTCTTTAGATTGGTCTTCTGATCTTCTAACATAGTAACATAGTTAGTAAGGTTGAAGGAAGACTTTAAGTCCATCTAGTTCAACCCATAGCCTAACCTAACATGCCCTAACATGTTGATCCAGAGGAAGGCAAAAAAACCCATGTGGCAAAGCGTAAGCTCCACATGAGGGAAAAAAATTCCTTCCCTACTCCACATACGGCAATCAGACTAGTTCCATGGATGAACGCCCTATCAAGGAATCTAGTATATATAACCTGTAAGATAATACTTTTCAAGAAAGTATGACTGGCGTTGACTAGGAGTCAATGATCACGTGGGGGGGCAATGCTGATTATTAATGTCAGTGATGTTTAACGCATCCCATGACTACATGAGCCCTAGTCAATGCCGTAGAACCCAGTGACCGTAGGGAGCAAGTGGAGGACCAGGCATGGAGCTGTGAAGGCAGGAGTGGTGAGTAGCTGGTTTAGGAGAGGTCAGTTTAAGCCTTTATTTTTTTAGTCCATTCAAGGGACTTAAAAAATGTAGCAAAATGGCTGCTCAAAATCTTCCATTTGGTTGCTTTGTATAAAGCAAAGCCCTAAAACTTCCAATTCTGGTGAATGTGAAATTTTATGGAAATTTAAAATCAATTTGATTTATGACAAGATTTGCTCATTTCTATTCTCTATAATTCGTATAGATGTCATATACATATCCCAACATAAAAAAAAAAAATAAAAATGCAGAATTTTGTGCTCTCTGTCAGAAGATGTTTGCACTATGTGTGCTTATATGTGGCCATATAGTGGTTGTAATTTAAATTCACAACGGATTTTATACATGTCCCAAATGTAAAAATCTGTGGCATTCCCTATCTGTTGGGAAATTTTACGATTCCACAAAATTAGTTTAAATCAACTGCAAAATCAGTTTATACAGTAGCACATTTTTTCCGAGTTTTCAAGAGAGCTCTGTTGCCTAGCATTTTAGATGCTTTAATAAAAGCAAGTTTTTAAACCCACTCCATACTCCATCCTGTGTCAGTGATGGGTGTTATACATGGTGGAGCCATGATCTGTGAGTATTACACAGTTTTCATTGAAATTAGCAGGCTGCCTGTGTAGTGCAAGAACATGTCATGTTGTCCAGAGCAAGTAATTTCTCTGTAGCCACACCAGCTAATTGATGAGGGTCCTGAACTCATAAATCCTTCTGAGAATCCTTGAAAAGGGTAGATAGATAATAGATAGATAATAGAAAGATAGATTGATAGATGGATAGATAGAATAAATAGAGATTTAGGTAAAAAAAAATCCAAAATCCAGGACTTCATTTTTTTTGTACTTGGATTTTGTCACACTACGATTTTTTTTTACTTATACAGTATTTATTGAGGACCTGGTTGAGGTCCTTGGATTTGCACCCACTGCTCCTATGATGCTTTTTTTGCAAATCTTTATAGGTAGATACAGGGCAGGCTCCAGTTTTTTATGGGCCTTCGGGTGCCAGAGTCCTAGCAGCCTCCCTTTGCTTTCGATTTTTCCTCCTCGTTTTCCAAAAGCTGAAAGGTTTCTATTTCTCAGTCGTTGGCATTGTTGCCATGACTATTTTGGGATCCTATGACTTTCTGGTCTCTTCTTTGGAGTCGAAGTGAGTAGAGATGAGTGAACTTGTTCAGAAAATGTTCACTAATATTAAATTTGTCATGAATGTCGCATATTCAGATTTGAGTTTGGATTCCCGAGTATTTTTCTTAAAAATCTGTATATTTCGGCTAAGGTTCGGTAAATGATTGAGTTGTCACTAATGCTTTCGTTAGGACCTTGGCTAGCATACTGGTGCTGTATGATGAGCATGTTTGATGAGCAGAAGGTATGGGGAGAGGTCAGAGTAGATTTTTTTTTTTTTTATTAACTTGATGTGGAGAGATTCTGGCAGCCAATCAGGGCGCAGAAACCATCCACAACGTCCAGACACGAGGGCTTCTGTCAATGGCTACTGAAGTCACAGATCCAGCTCCAGATAAAAAATGGTCATGTTGTTTTCACACCATTTTGTTAGTGTAAGGGTACCGTCACACAGTGCCATTTTCATCGCTACGATGGCACGATTCGTGACGTTGCAGCGTCGTATAAGTATCACTCCAGCGTCGTATACTGCGGTCACACGTTGCAATACACGGCGCTGGAGCGATAATTTCATGACGTATTTGTGATGTAGAAGCCGTTGGTTACTGTGCGCACATCGTATACAACCTGTGTCACACAATGCAATCATGCCGCCACAGCGGGACACTAGACGACGAAAGAAAGTTTCAAACGATCTGCTACGATGTACGATTCTCAGCGGGGATCCGGATCGCAGTAGCGTGTCAGACACAGCGATATCGTAAATGCATCGCTGGAACGTCACGAATCGTGCCGTTGTAGCGATCAAAATTGCACTGTGTGACGGTACCCTAACACCGCAGAGAGGCTACTCCTGCTGCTGCAAGTAGTCAGATAGTTCAGACAGATGGGATTCTGTGTGAAAATGACCTTACAGCATGTAAATCGCTTGTGCTAATACTGTGGTGCAGGCAGGAGTCCACATTTCAGAATCTAAATCATTTGTGCTAATGCTGTGATGCAGGCAGAAATCAACATTTCAGAGTCTAAATCATTTAGGTTAATAGTGTGGTCCAAACACAAGGCCACATTTCTGTATCTAAAGCCTTTTTGCTAAGATACATGCCACACTTCAGCATCTAAATCTTTTGTGCTAATTCTGTGGTCCAGCCACACTACCTCAGCAAATAAATACAGATTGTTAATTTACTGACAGGTGACTGACAGTACTAGGCCCAGAGTTGTGAAACATATGGTTAAAAGAGGGAAGGGGTACATCCAACATGAGTGGGAAAAAGCGAGGTCGTGGTTGAAGGGAGAATAGACTTGGTGTTCAAGATGTACAGTACGTGGAGTAAGTGGTAATGTTACTGAAATCTCTTTTGAACATACACAGGCTCATCCTATCCAAAGACAACTGACAACTTCTGTTACTGGACGAGTTACTTGACTCACTTTCCTTGGCAGCTGCACAGATGTACACCTTGTAGATGAGGGCCAGAAAGAGCATGTGCTTCAGTGGATGTAAAGCTCTGCATCAAGTGGCCTCTCTTCCTCTACCTTAACATCACACACAGTACAGTCCTTAGAGGTGGCACCTAGTGATGAGCGAGTGTGCTCGTTACTCGAGATTTATAACCCTGTATGTAACCCCTTTCTCATGTACAGCACCATGGAATTAATGGTGCTATATAAATAAATAAATAATAATAATAATAATAATAATAATTTCCGAGCATGCTCAGATGTTCTCCGATTATTTTGGGTGTGCTCGGAGATTATGTTTGAGTCGCCACAGCTGCTAGACAGCTTAAATACATGTGGGGATTGTCTGTTTGTTAGGGAATCCCCACATGTAGGCTGTCTAGCAGCTGCAAATCATGCAGATGCGGCAACTCAAACATAATCTCTGAGCACACCCAAAATACTCAGAGAACACCCGAGCATGCTCGAAAATCTCGAGTAATGTGCACTCTCGCTCATCACTAGTGGCACCCCAATAACTCTGGCTTCCACCCGCATCTCCAACCTCTCAACTGACCCATAGTGAAAGTAATATAATTGTGCAGCATGGATGCATGGGACAGGGCCTAAGACAAGGCTTGGACCAGCAATTCTATCTTAAACATTGATCAAAAACATGTATGAGTATGAGTGACAGGTTTAGGCCTGGCTGGTGCTCTAAGAGCCCTGCCAAATTCAGGCAACACAATTGAAGGTGACCCAACTTGAAGTACAAACATTTCCAAAAATTAGGGGCAGACACCGGGAAAAATGGGATCAAATGACCTACAGTAGAAATTTTATAATGGTGCAGATGTAGTCAGGCATAAGCCATTTATGAGCCAGAAGCTGGGCCAGAATTTACAGCTTTGAATTTAAGTTCAAATTAAGAGATGGGTGAGGGACTGGTGTAAGTCTGCTGTACTCTGAGTCCTGATACCTCATGCATCAGCTCAAACTGCTTTTCTGCTCAGCCACACTCAGGTGGCACAACGATCAGCTTGGTAGACTACTATTGTTTAAAAATGTAAGGATACTAGCACGGATAGTTGACTGAATGTAAGTGCAGGCTTGCTGGCCTGAGAGCCCTACTGCTATAGGCAAAACAGAGCTTGGACCAGCATTTCTAGCTTAAACTGATCAGTAACAGGTGTATGAGTGACAGATGTAGGCCTGGTGCTCTGAGAGCTCTGGCAAATTCAGGCAAAACACATGAAGGAAAACCAAACTGGAGTCCAAACATTTCCAAAAATTAAGAGCATACACCACTAAATTGGCATCAATTTCCCCTTGAGTATAAATAGTATAATAGGGCACTGACACCCCTTCACAGACACAGAAGCCATGACAAAGGTGTCACAGACTGCAATAACGCAAGATTAATGCAGCATACTAAAAACTACCCCAATGCCTAGTCTACCCAGTCTGCGACTGAAGTGCAAAAGTCATTGGAGATCCATGACTTATCCTGCTGGTGCATAGGCTGCTCTTAAAAATGAGTGAAACGACTCACAGAAATTGCTTCTGCCACTTACGTTGCTGCTGCTAATGTTTTTGCATTGATGACTCCAAGTTCCCAGGGCTGGAAATGTATAACTGCGATGCACACTGTGTGCCTCACTGCTGTCATGGGGAAAATCACTCTTAAGATTGTCTACAATTGTGTTTTGATACTAAAGCATGCGCGTGTCCCTTTCCGGAGGGAAGCATCTAACACAATTTACTCTTGTACTGTGGATCTAACAGAGTGGCAACCCACTAATCAGCACTATTTCTAATCCTAACAATGTTGCAGAAGGCATTCATGCTTTCCTCCTCCGTTCCCTCCCACCAATCATGGACAACAGAGAGGGGATCACTATTCTTTTCATCTACTGACTGTTGCACACTCATCATCTATTCTTCCTCGTCCTCATCTATTTGTTCCTCGACTCCTGCACTTTCACTATCAGTTTGTCTGGTACCATGAGAACCCCTCGATTGCTGTAATCCACCCTTCCATGGCACTTGCCTGTGCGACGACAGTATGGAACTTAGAGATATTTGTTGAGGTATTTGTATTTGTAGAGGTATTTGTTGTCCCTTCCGCATCCTCCTCTGCTTCCTCCTCTTCCTCTGGGACCACCACCTCCTCCCGCAGACTATTCCAAGTGTGTTCAATCATTTAGATGATCAGAATAGTGAAGCTGATAATGGCATCGTCAGCGCTAACTATCTTAGTAGCCATTTCGGAACTGTGCAGAAGGGTGCAGAGGTCCTTCACCTGTGCCCACTCCGTAAGTATGATTTGTGTTGTGGATTCTGTTTGTGGGCTCCCTCTGGTGGTTACTGCTGGTACTGGGTGACTTTGGTGGGTTGCGGCCTTTGGTTTCCACCTGTCCATCAGTGGCTGGGTGTTTCCTATTTTACCTGGCCTTTCTGTCATTTCCCTTGCCGGCTATCAATGTATTCAGATGTGCTCTGTTTGGTTCCTGCCTACCTGCTCCCAGATCTTTCAGGATAAGCTAAGTGCTGATTTTCAGTTGTTTGGTTTTTTTGTCCAGCTTGCTTATTATGTCTCTATGCTAGCTGGTAGCTCTAGTGGACTGAGGTTCTCCCCATGTGCCATGAGTTGGCACATGGGTTCTTGTAATCTCAGGATGGTTTTTTTGATTAGGGTTTTTTGCTGACCGCTCAGTCCCCTTTTGTATCGTTCTGCTTTCTAGTTTACAGCGGGCCTCAATTTGCTAAAACTATATATATCATCTCTATGTGTGTGCCTTCCTCTCATTTCACCGTCAATACATGTGGGGGGCAACTATATCTTTTGGGGTTCATTCCTCTGGAGGCAAGTGAGGTCTTTATTTTCTCTGCAGTGCTAGTTAGCTCTTAGGCTGGTGCGTGGCGTCTAGAACCAACGTAGGCACGCTCCCTGGCTATCTCTAGTTGCGTTTGTCAGGCGTAGGGCAGCGGTCAGCCCAGGTTCCATCACCCTAGAGCTCGTCCGTAATATATTTGTACTTTGCTTGTCCTGTGCTATCCCTAGCCATTGGGATTCATGACAGTATAGCCGGCCCACAAAGTGTTAATTGTTTGGGCTGAAGCAGGAGAAAGAGAAGTGTTTAAGGGAAATTTTTTTTTTTTTTTTTCCCTTCAGAGTTTTGCTGCCTAGCCCTTAATTGCTGTCTAGCTGCTTCTTACCTCCTCTTAACCCTTGAATGGCTCTGATCTTAGCTGTTTAACATGGATGTCCAGAGTTTGGCTTCCAGCCTGAGTAATCTCGCGGCAAAAGTTCAAAACATACAGGATTTTGTTGTTCACACTCCCATGTCTGAACCTAGAATTCCTATTCCAGAGTTCTTTTCTGGAGATAGATCTACCTTCCTGAATTTCAGGAACAATTGTAAATTGTTTCTTTCTTTAAAATCTCGCTCCTCTGGAGACCCTGCTCAACAGGTCAAGATTGTAATATCTTTCCTGCGGGGCGACCCTCAGAATTGGGCATTTGCATTGGCACCAGGGGATCCTGCATTGCTCAGTGTGGATGCGTTTTTTCTGGCATTGGGATTGCTCTATGAGGAACCTAACCTGGAGATTCAGGCTGAAAAGGCTTTATTAGCCCTCTCTCAGGGGCATGATGAAGCAGAAATATATTGTCAGAAGTTTCAGAAATGGTCGGTGCTTACTCAGTGGAATGAGTGCGCCCTGGCTGCAAACTTCAGAAATGGTCTTTCTGAGGCCATTAAGGATATTATGGTGGGGTTCCCTACGCCTACAGGTCTGAATGAGTCTATGGCTATGGCCATTCAGATTGATCGGCGTTTACGGGAGCGCAAACCCGTGCACCAGTTGGCGGTGTCTTCTGAACAGGCACCTGAGACTATGCAATGTGATAGAATTCAGTCCAGAAGTGAACGGCAAAATTATAGGCGGAAAAATGGATTGTGTTTCTATTGTGGTGATTCAGCTCATGTTATATCAGCATGCTCTAAACGCACAAAAAGGGTTGATAAATCTTTTGCCATTGGTACTCTGCAGCCTAAGTTCATTTTGTCTGTGACTCTGATTTTTTCACTGTCTTCCATTTCCGTCGATGCCTATGTGGATTCGGGCGCTGCCCTGAGTCTTATGGATTGGTCATTTGCTAAACGCTGCGGTTTTAGTCTGGAACCTCTGGAAGTTCCTATTCCTCTGAAGGGAATTGACTCTACACCATTGGCTATGAATAAACCGCAGTATTGGACACAAGTGACCATGCGCATGACTCCCTTTCATCAGGAGGTGATTCGCTTCCTTGTACTTTATAATTTACATGATGTACTAGTGCTTGGTCTGCCATGGTTACAAACTCATAATCCTGTCCTGGACTGGAAAACAATGTCTGTGTTAAGCTGGGGATGTCAGGGGGTTCATGATGATGCACCTCCGATTTCAATCGCTTCATCTACTCCTTCTGAGATCCCTGCGTTTTTGTCTGACTATAGGGATGTTTTTGAGGAGCCTAAGCTCAATTCGCTCCCTCCGCATAGAGATTGTGACTGTGCTATAGAATTGATTCCTGGCAGTAAGTTCCCTAAGGGTCGTTTATTTAATCTGTCACTGCCAGAGCATACTGCTATGCGGAATTATATTAAGGAGTCCTTGGAAAAGGGACATATTCGTCCATCTTCGTCCCCGTGGGAGCAGGTTTTTTTTTTGTGGCAAAAAAAGATGGTTCCCTGAGGCCTTGTATAGATTATCGCCTTCTGAATAAGATTACAGTCAAGTATCAGTATCCATTGCCATTATTGACTGATTTGTTTGCTCGCATTAAGGGGGCTAGGTGGTTCACTAAGATAGATCTTCGCGGTGCGTATAATCTGGTGCGGATAAAACAGGGTGATGAGTGGAAAACCGCATTTAATACGCCTGAGGGCCATTTTGAGTATTTGGTAATGCCTTTTGGACTCTCCAATGCTCCGTCAGTCTTTCAGTCCTTTATGCACAATATTTTCCGTGAATATCTGGATAAGTTTATGATTGTGTATTTGGATGATATTTTGGTGTTTTCTGATGACTGGGAGTCTCATGTTCTACAGGTCAGGAAGGTGTTTCAGGTTCTGCGGGCCAATTCTCTGTTTGTGAAGGGCTCAAAGTGTCTCTTCGGAGTCCAGAAGATTTCTTTTTTGGGGTACATTTTTTCTCCTTCTACTATTGAGATGGATCCCGTCAAGGTTCAGGCGATTTGTGACTGGACACAACCTACATCTGTTAAGAGCCTTCAGAAGTTCTTGGGGTTTGCTAATTTTTATCGTCGGTTCATTGCTAATTTTTCCAGTATTGTTAAACCTTTGACTGATTTGACTAAAAAGGGTGCTGATGTTGCTGATTGGTCTCCTGCGGCCGTGGAGGCCTTTCAGGAACTTAAGCGCCGGTTTTCTTCTGCTCCTGTGTTGTGTCAACCAGATGTTTCACTTCCTTTTCAGGTTGAGGTTGATGCTTCCGAGATTGGAGCGGGGGCGGTTTTGTCACAGAGAAGTTCTAATGGCTCGGTGATGAAGCCATGTGCATTCTTCTCTAGAAAATTCTCGCCCGCTGAGCGCAATTATGATGTGGGTAATCGGGAGCTTTTGGCCATGAAGTGGGCATTTGAGGAGTGGCGTCATTGGCTTGAGGGTGCTAAACATCGTGTGGTGGTCTTGACTGATCACAAGAATCTCATTTACCTTGAGTCTGCCAGGCGTTTGAATCCTAGACAGGCTCGTTGGTCGTTGTTTTTCTCTCGTTTCAATTTCGTGGTTTCATACCTGCCAGGTTCAAAGAATGTGAAGGCAGATGCTCTTTCCAGGAGTTTTGTGCCTGACTCTCCTGGAGACTCTGGGCCTACTGGTATCCTTAGGGATGGGGTAATATTGTCCGCCGTATCCCCAGACTTGCGACGTGCATTGCAGGAGTTTCAGGTGGATAAACCGGATCGTTGTCCACCAGAAAGACTGTTTGTTCCGGATGATTGGACCAGTAGAGTCATCTCCGAGGTCCATTCTTCTGTGTTGGCTGGTCATCCTGGAATATTTGGTACTAGAGACTTGGTGGCCAGGTCTTTTTGGTGGCCTTCCTTGTCTAGGGATGTGCGTACCTTTGTGCAGTCTTGTGAAGTGTGTGCTCGAGCTAAGCCTTGCTGTTCTCGGGCCAGTGGGTTGTTGTTATCCTTGCCCATCCCGAAGAGGCCTTGGACGCACATTTCCATGGATTTTATTTCTGATCTCCCGGTTTCACAGAAAATGTCCGTTATCTGGGTTGTGTGTGACCGCTTTTCTAAGATGGTTCATTTGGTGCCCTTGCCTAAGTTGCCTTCCTCCTCTGAGTTGGTCCCTTTATTTTTTCAGAACGTGGTTCGTTTGCATGGGATTCCGGAGAATATCGTTTCTGACAGGGGATCCCAGTTTGTGTCTAGATTTTGGCGGACGTTTTGTGCCAAGATGGGCATTGATTTGTCTTTCTCGTCTGCATTCCATCCTCAGACGAATGGCCAGACGGAGCGAACTAATCAGACCTTGGAAACTTATTTGAGGTGTTTTGTTTCTGCTGATCAAGATGACTGGGTTGCTTTTTTGCCACTGGCCGAATTTGCTCTTAATAATCGGGCTAGTTCTGCCACGTTGGTCTCTCCTTTTTTTTGTAATTCGGGGTTTCATCCTCGTTTTTCCTCTGGTCAGGTGGAGTCTTCGGATTGTCCTGGAGTGGACGTGGTGGTGGACAGGCTACATCAGATTTGGAATCAGGTGGTGGACAATTTGAAGTTATCTCAGGAGAAGACTCAGCAGTTTGCTAATCGCCGTCGCCGCGTGGGTCCCCGACTTCTTGTTGGGGATTTGGTGTGGTTGTCTTCTCGTTTTGTCCCCATGAAGGTCTCTTCTCCTAAGTTCAAGCCTCGGTTCATCGGTCCTTATAGGATCTCGGAGATTCTTAACCCTGTATCTTTTCGTTTGGATCTCCCAGCATCGTTTGCTATTCATAATGTGTTCCATCGGTCGTTGTTGCGGAGGTATGAGGTGCCCGTTGTTCCTTCGGTTGAGCCTCCTGCTCCGGTGCTGGTGGAGGGAGAATTGGAGTATGTTGTTGAGAAGATCTTGGATTCTCGTGTTTCCAGACGCAAACTCCAGTATTTGGTTAAGTGGAAGGGTTATGGTCAGGAGGATAATTCCTGGGTGGTCGCCTCCGATGTTCATGCGACTGATTTGGTCCGCGCCTTCCATAGAGCTCACCCTGATCGCCCTGGGGGTTCTCGTGAGGGTTCGGTGACCCCTCCTCAAGGGGGGGGTACTGTTGTGGATTCTGTTTGTGGGCTCCCTCTGGTGGTTACTGCTGGTACTGGGTGACTTTGGTGGGTTGCGGCCTTTGGTTTCCACCTGTCCATCAGTGGCTGGGTGTTTCCTATTTTGCCTGGCCTTTCTGTCATTTCCCTTGCCGGCTATCAATGTATTCAGATGTGCTCTGTTTGGTTCCTGCCTACCTGCTCCCAGATCTTTCAGGATAAGCTAAGTGCTGATTTTCAGTTGTTTGGTTTTTTTGTCCAGCTTGCTTAGGCACGCTCCCTGGCTATCTCTAGTTGCGTTTGTCAGGCGTAGGGCAGCGGTCAGCCCAGGTTCCATCACCCTAGAGCTCGTCCGTAATATATTTGTACTTTGCTTGTCCTGTGCTATCCCTAGCCATTGGGATTCATGACAGATTTGCATGATGTTTGTACTGCGTTGGCCCAGGCTATGCAAAATGATATACTGCACCAGGGCTTGTCACTGCTGCCACAGTCGCTGCAACATGTGCAGAGTGAAATTCTACCATGTTGGCACATCGCATATCAACAGGTTAACCAGTAGCCCGAAAGACCTTTGTACGAGGTAAATATATATTTTTATATAAATTTTAATTTAGATTTTATTTTTTTAAACTTTTTTTTATTGGTCCCCCTAGGGTACTTGATCCTGTGATTAATTGATTGCTTGTACAATTCATTGCAATACTGTAATTTTACAGTGTATGGTAAAATTACCAATCTTTTTTATGATCCAGAAAACCCTCCGGCTGCCATGAGAAAGCCATTGGCTCCCCACAATCATATTGCAAGGTGGTCAATGGTCAAAAAAGGGCTCTAATACTAAAAAGTAAGTCAAGTACTTTGAGTTATTATAAATACAGTTGAATCCAGAAGTTTCCATACACTATATAAAATACACATCTGCATGTTTGTTTGCATACCTCCATCGGTATGTTTGGAGGAAAAAGGGAGAAGCTTGGAAGCCTAAAAACACCATCCCAACTGTGAAACACGGGGGTGGCATCATCATGTTGTGGGGTTGTTTTGCTGCAGGAGGGACTGGTGCACTTCACAAAATAGATGGCATCATGAGAAAAGAAGATTATGTGGCAATAGTGAAACAACATCCCGAGACATCAGCCAGTAAGTTAAAGCTTGGGCGGAAATGGGTCTTCCAAATGGACAATGACCTGAAGCATACTGCCAAAATGGTAACAAGCTTGAGGATAAAGTCAATGCTTTGGAGCAGCCATCACAAAGCGCTAATCTCAATCCTATTGAAAATTTAAGGGCAAAACTGAAAAGGCAGGTGCGAGCAAGGTCACCTACAAACCTGGATCAGTTACACCAGTTTATTCAGGAGGAATGGGCCCAAATTCCGACCAACTATTGTGAGAAGCTTGTGGAAGGAGATCCCAAACGTTTGACCAAAGTCATTCAGTTTAAGGGCAATGGTACCAAATACCAATGAAATGTATTTAAACTTTTGACACTGCAGTAAGTAATAAAAATGCCTTAAAACATTTTCTCTCTCTCATTATTCTGGCATTTGGCAAATATTAATATTAATATTAATATTAATTATAGCAATCCTAATTGACCCAAAACGGGAAAGGTTTATTCTGATTTCATGTCAAATATTGATAAAAACATGCAGATGTGTCTTTTTATATAGTGAATGTAAACTTCCAGTTTCACCTGTATATCAATGTGTCTGTAGCTAGAATACAATGCAAAAATATAAAAGGCTCAGAAGAAAAGAAAACACAAAAAAAGCTTATAGAAAAAGACTATATCCAAAAAGGACATGTACAAACATTAAAGACAGTACAGGGGATGGGCCTGAAATAGATAGATAGATAGATAGTATCTAGATAGTAGATAGATAATAGATAGATAATAGTCAGATAGATAATAGATAGATAGATAGATAGATAGATAGATAATAGATAGATAGATAGATAGATAGATAGATAGATAGATATGTTTAATCAGAGATTTTCTCATATGCTTAAAAAAAACAACAAAAAAAGCATTTTAAAAGAAAATTTGCAAAAATAAATGTTGCATTGTATGAAACAAACAGCAGACAGATTTCATATGAATAATATCCGTGTACCATTCATGATTTTTACATATCCATAGACTTCTATGGGTTGTTTTTACCCCAGACATGTGAACTGTCACATAAAAAATAATCTACAGAACACATTCATGAAAAACGGACGTCTGAATGAGGCTTTACTTTGATTATCTCGTCTTTTTCCAGATTTCCGTTCATACTTTTACTGCTGATATTATAATTTCACGCCATGTGCTTTAACTTAATTATCTCTGAGATAAATCATGAGACGCGAGCTTCCATTGTAATTTTTTTTATCAGTTTTAATTAGCACCACAAGTTGTTTTCAGGATAAAACACTGATTTGTCACCGAGTGAAAACATTTGCTCCTGAATTTTGGTTAATTATTTAAAGAATGAATTGTGAATATGAGAATTTTTTTTTGTCCCTGATGGAGGATGTAAAACAGTGAAGCCTGAGCGAGGAGCGGCTGCTATTTAAAGTCTGTGATAAGGAGGGCGTGAAGAGGTTCTGCCTCTCCATCTTGAAGATCATGAACCTGGCAGATTTCATGTCTGAAGATTCCTATTACATTTTTTATCAGGTCTGTCCTGTTGCAAAGCAATTAGCGACATATATCAAACAATTACTGCGCTCATTTATGTAATTCATCTTCTAGGTGTTTTATTGATGCTGCTTGAATAAAGTGTCCTGATTTTATCTGAAAGAACTGAGAAATACAGACATGATTGCTTAAAGATTGCTTTTGACCATAGTATGACCTGTTTTTTAGCCTTGCTCTATTCATCTCTGTGCAATATTTTGATGTTAGGAATGAAGCTATGATAATAAATAATACATAGTTCTTGAGAAAATAATAATAATAATAATAATATTTTCCGTGGTTGTTACATTTCTAATCTCTCTGCACTATATATGATTTATATGATTCTCATTGTTATGTTATTCTTTATTCGGGATCATTATTCTGATATATGGGGCAGATACAATAAATAGATGTTAGGTATTAATATTATGGCTGGCAAATAAACTAATCCTAATTATTATTTGTTTTTTGCATTAGTAGTTGTCTTATTATTTTAATAGAGAGTCTGAGAGATATTACCGAAATAATATACACTGCTCAAAAAAATAAAGGGAACACTAAAATACCACATCCTAGACATCACTGAATGAAATATTCCAGCTGTAAATCTTTATTCATTACATAGTGGAATGTGTTGAGAACAATAAAACCTAATAATGATCAACGCAAAACACAACTAATATCCCACGGAGGTCTGGAGTTGGAATGATGCTCAAAATCAGAGTGGAAAATGATGTTACAGGCTAATCCAACTTCAGTGGAAATGTCTCAAGACAAGGAAATGATGCTCAGTAGTGTGTGTGGCCTCCACGTGCCTGTATGATCTCCCTACAATGCCTGGGCATGCTCCTGATGAGACGGTGGATGATCTTCTGAGAGATCTACGAGATCTACTCCCAAACCTGGACTAAAGCATCCGCCAACTCCTGGACAGTCTGTGGTGCAAAGTGACGTTGGTGGATGGTGCGAGACATGATGTCCCAATTGTGCTCAATTGGATTCAGGTCTGGGAAACGGGCGGGCCAGTCCATAGCTTCAATGCCTTCATGTTGCAGGAACTGCTGACACACTCCAGCCTCATGAGGTCTGGCATTGTTCTGCATTAGGAGGAACCCAGGGCCAACCGCACCAGCATATGGTCTCACAAGGGGTCTGAGGATCTCATCTCGGTACCTAATGGCAGTCAGGCTACCTCTGGCAAGCACATGGAGGGCTGTGCGGCCCTCCAAAGAAATGCCACTCCACACTATTACTGACCCACTGCCAAACCAATCATGCTGAAGGATGTTGCAGGCAGCAGATCGCTCTCCACAGGGTCTCCAGACTTTATCACGTCTGTCACATGTGCTCAGTGTGAACCTGCTGTCATCTGTGAAGAGCACAGGGCGCCAGTGGCGAATTTGCCAATCCTGGTGTTCTGTGGCAAATGCCAAGCATCCTGCACGGTGTTGAGCTGTGAGCACAACCCCCATCTGTGGACGTCGGGAACTCAGACCATCCTCATGGAGTCAGTTTCTAACTGTTTGTGCAGACACATGCACATTTGTGGCCTGCTGGAGGTCATTTTGCAGGGCTTTGGCAGTGCTCCTCCTGTTCCTCCTTGCACAAAGGCTGAGGTAGCGGTCCTGCTGCTGGGTTGTTGCCCTCCTACGGCCCCCTCCACTCTATGTTTCCTGGTGTACTGGGCTGTCTCCTGGTAGGTCCTCCAGCCTCTGGACACTACGCTGACAGACACAGCAAACCTTCTTGCCACAGCTTGCATTGAAGTGCCATCCTGGATGAGCTGCACTACCTGAGCCACTTGTGTGGGTTGTAGAGTCCATCTCATGCTACCACGAGTGTGAAAGCACAACCAACATTCAAAAGTGACCAAACTATCAGCCAGAAAGCATTGGTACTGAGATGTGACCTGTGGTCCCCACCTGCAGAACCTCTCCTTTATTGAGGGTGTCTTGATAATTGCCAGTAATTTCCATCTGTTGTCTATTCCATTTGCACAACAGCATGTGAAATTGATTGTCAATCAGTGTTGCTTCCTAAGTGGACAGTTTGATTTCACAGAAGTTTGATTTACTTGGAGTTATATTCTGTTGTTTAAGTGTCCCCTTTATTTTTTTGAGCAGTGTATATAAGACAAATAGAAAGTTGTTAAAGAGTTTAGATGAGAAGAAACATAGATAGATTGAGAGATATGTGATAGATAAATGGATAGGTATATATAAGAGATAGATAGATAATAGATATATTAGATAGATAGATAGATAATAGATAGATTGATAATAGATAGATAATAGATAGATAGATAGATAGATAGATAGATAGATAGATAGTACAAAAAAGATGAAGACAGCACTCCTTAGAAAGGCTGACACCTTGAGTGCACAGGAGTCCATAAGGGCTAATATTTATATTTATACTTTATTTTTTCTATTTTTTTGCTATTTAGTTTAGTGTAGGTCTAGTAAGCGTGGGGACCCTTGGCGTGGGTTACGATCTTTACGTATTTTGGCCAAAATACCAACCAATACTTCACTTTTTATGAATATAGTTTTTGCACTATATTTTTTGGGGTGCAGCCAAGCCCAAAAGTCTGGTCTTGCATGAGGGGTGTTCGCACTGGGATGCATTGGGAGTGTGCTGGCCAGCCCGCCTAATCAAAAAGTAGGGGCGTGACTAATAGGCTGTGAACCAGACACTATGCAGTACCATTGTGTGAACAATGCCCTATGTGGGCCTTCATTGTGCAATTGTATACTGGGCAGTCACCCCCTCCAGGAGTGGGTAGGTGAAGAGTGGCTGTTGATCTGGTATTTTGGACCTGTGTTGCTAACATCTTGCTTCATGGTCTGGCTGCACTGTGCAGTCCATTTGTTCCAAGACCTGGACAGGTAAGTATTGTTGCCTTTTTTCTGCTGTTGTATATTGAGGATCGGTCTATACCTGTAAGGTCTGGCACCCATTTTTCACATACTGCTTGCTTGTTCTGATTTTCAACTTTCTTTGATTGATAGATAGATAGATAGATAGATAGATAGATAGATAAATATACAAAAAGACTGACCAGCACTTCCTAAGTGTGAACATATTCAAGCTGCCAGACTGCATTATGTAGAAAAGAAAGCACAGCAGCACTATGTATAAGATTAGGCCATGTGAAAACACAGAAAAACATTAAAAACATAATCTGAATTTTACTACTCAAAAACATTTTTTTTCAAAGAAAATTTTATTTTTCAAAGATTTTTTTAAACTTTAGAAAATGTATGAAAATGAAGGTTCTTAGCGCATAAATATATGTATATATATATAGCGCAGTCTGGCAGCTTGCACATGTTCACACTTAGGAGGTGCTGGTCAGTCTTTTTGTATATTTAACTATTGGATGTTGGCTGCCTCCAGGCTGATTCTGCACTCCTCCCATTGACCTGCAGGTGGCCATAATCAGCTCTACTTGCCCATAAATTGTAGGCTAAACCCAGGAGCAGATATGAGTATCCAAAATTGTAGGTTGACAGCCCAAGAAAAGGCATGTACAGTAGAGTAGGACCCATCAGAGGGAGGTCACCTTGCCGTGGTTGATGGGCACACATGGATTGGCCAATTTATGTGCCAAGTGTTAGGGGTCGAGTTCCCGTCTCTGCACAGGGGGAATCTCGGGCCATCTCCGCTGCAGTCTCCCATTCTTCTCCTGCCGCAGTGGAGTCTGCTCAGCGGAGACGTCGGTCCCAGGATCTTGCTCAGTCTGACTCTGTACAGAGAGTTGCTGCTGCTTTTCCTGCTTCTGCCATTGAAGTCAGTGCTGGGCAGCAGCGAGCAGACGCTTCTAGGACTAAGTCCTGCTTTTCTCGTTCTGAGCATGCCCAGAGTAAGATCTCTCAGTGGAGATTGAGGGTCACATGATCAGACACTGCAGCTAAGGTCCTTTAGGTGCTCACGCTCTGTGGCAGCCTCTCATTGGTCCTTCTTGGTAGGTCCTGTACGTGCTGCAACTATTTAAAGCTCACATGGCCGCACGGCCATGCGCTAGTATTGCTTTCATTTATGTACTTTGCGCCAGTGTGGTCTTCTATGAGTGTGTTCAGGGACCTGGCCGAAATAAGCCCCTAGAATGCTGGCACCTCCGGCGAGCAGTTTCGTGTGCATGCAAGACCACTGACTGTTCTTGTTTAGACAGTTAGCCTGTGCCTCTGTGGTGTCTAACAGGGCGCAGTGCCTTGAGTTCATGGCTGCTCTGTGAAGTAACAGAGTTAGCTAACACCGCCATTTAGTTCCGCTATTTGCTAGCAGCAGGTTCTCCTGCACGGTGGACCCCGGGCTGCGAACGCATCTATCCTAATAAAATATATACATTCTTTAGGTGCGTTCCACTAGCCCTAACACCAAGAACCTTCATTTTCATACATTTCCGTAAGTTTAAAAAAATCTTTGAAACAAATTTTTTTTGAAAAAAAATGTTTTTGAGTAGTAAAATTCAGATTATGTTTTTAATGTTTTTCTATGTTTTCACATGGCCTAATCTTATACATAGTGCTGCTGTGCTTTCTTTTCTAGATAGATAGATAATAGATGATAGATATATAATACAGATAGACAGATAGATAGATAGATAGATAGATAGATAGATAATAAATATATGATAGATAGATAAATAGATAATTTGTGATAGACAGAGATATATAGGTAAATACCATACGTTAGTTAGATTGATAGATGATGGAAAGACAGATACAGTTGAATAGACAAATGTGTACAGATATATAATAGCTCAAGAGACACATATATGTGATTGTTACTGTAGATGAAAGATAGCTAGATAGATAAACAGATAGGAAATAAATGAATAGAAATTACAGTAAATAAATAGATATTAGAAAGAACTCTAGACTTTTTTTTTGATGATAGCGTTGGCCCCTTTTCCTATCAGAGGTCGTATAGAACATATTTCTGTCCTTGGTGGGCGCTGGATTTATTTAGCGATTTAGATCTTTTACAGGTATTTAAACAGATTTGAAAACTGTATAGTAAGTAGGAGCAAATCATTAAAGACAGGTAACAGCAATGTTTGTACTGTATATATCTAGAGCAGACCTTAGAAGGAGCATACAGAGGTGTCTGTACTGTCCACCATACTTGCCGTGATTGGCTGCTGTGTGCAACGACTATGTGGCACATGTTACACGCTGTATGCACATACTGTATATATATAATGTTCTTGCTCCTGTAGATTTTTCCTCACTATTAGACTATATTGCTGCATAAATGACTGCGGCGGTGTAATGTAACGCAAGGTTCTCTCAGATATCTTCGTCGTCTTATGAACCTCGAACCTCTTCTAATTAAACTGTCTGCCTCCTCCAGCATTTTGCAGCAATTATGTCAGATGTGCCCCAATTATTTACCCATCTCTGCACAGAAGCTGTATTTGTGAATCACATAATGTTACTTCTGGTCACTTATTGAAAATCTCCCCAAACATAATTAATTACAGTGCAAGATTTTAGGAAGGTTTTTATTGCTTATTATTTCCCTAATTTATTTCTGCTATATCCGCACGGCCGCTGTGCCCTTCACCTCCACTGAATTAACTCGGTATTGCAGCGACACTACAAAGGTTTTTACATTAAGGAGGCTCCGTTGATAGAACAACTCCGAGCTCATGAGCCGAATGTTATAAAGGAAGGTTCTAGAACACATTGAAGTCAATGGAGACAGTCAGATGCAAAGTATAAAAACTCGATTGTATCTAGTCACTGATCTGATGCCTTCTACACTAATATAATTCTTTACGTGCAGTTTTTTTTATAGTATTTTCAGTAAGAATTGTCACAAATTTCATGTGCTTTTACAAGTGTTTTTTTTTAGGATAATCAAAATATAAAAAGTGCTACCGAAAAGGCACTAAAAATATTGAGAGAAAATAAGAGATGAGCGGAACTTTTGAAATTCAGACTTTTCCACACAAATTTGACTTGTAGCAAATACATTTGCACGAATTTCAATACTGGAAAAAAAGAGAACCTCACTGACCATAAGAGCAAGTGAGAGAGAGTGGACCCCACTGATCATAAGAGCTTACATTCTAGAGGAGACAGAGAGTGGACCCCACTGATCATAAGAGCTTACATTCTAGAGGAGACAGAGAGAGAGTTTAATCCGCTGATCATAAGAGCTTACACTCTACAGGAGAGAGGACCCCGCTGACCATAAGAGGTTGCACTGTACAGGAGGGAGAGGACCCCGCTGACCATAAGAGCTTACACTCTACAGGAGAGAGGACCCCACTGACAATAAGAGCTTACACTCTACAGGAGAGAGGACCCCACTGACAATAAGAGCTTACACTCTACAGGAGAGAGAGGACCCCACTGATCATAAGAGCTTACACTCTACAGGAGAGAGGACCCCACTGACAATAAGAGCTTACACTCTACAGGAGAGAGAGGACCCCGCTGACCATAACAACTTACACTCTACAGAAGAGAGGACCCCACTGATCATAAGAGCTTACACTCTACAGGAGAGAGAGGACTCCACTGATCATAAGAGATTACACTCTACAGGACAAAGACTTGCCCAGTGACTGTGGAGATGGATGATGACTCTGCGTACAAACTGTGCTCTGCTGCGAACCGCTGATCTGTGATGTCCTAGTTAGTCACCACCGCTGTGCGAGGTATGATTATCTGCTACATGTCATAGCTGCTGGGCATTATAGGGAGGCAATGCAAAATGATGTTACCATTACCCAACTCTCTGATGATTCAGAAGGGTAAAAAATGGTGCCCGGCAAGTTTTTTTTTTTGCGAACCGCGAGCCGAATCTGAAAATGTTCAAATTCACATGAAACCACAAATTTCAGGAAATTCGATTGGCACTCGATCCACCAGAGATCTATCCACTCATCTCTAGAAAAAACGATGCCGAAATGGAGCATTTTTCAGAAAAACACGACATGTGAATAGCGAATAATGAATCTACTGAAAGTCGACTTGGCAGATCCGAATGTGTCTTATTATGTGCGGTTATGAGTTAATTTTTATCATTTTTAACTCCTTCTCAGCCTTTTATAATCCAGGAGAATTGAATTTTAGGGAATTTTAAACTAACTCAATCAATTTAGAATCGATTTGCTCATTTCCACAAGTGAAGACACCCACCAAGTTTCATTGTCAGGCTCACTTTGTGATGTGGACCTAGTAAGCGTATGTCCGGTCCCTGGGCGTCGGTGCAGCTGGCAGGATGGAACATGGAGAACAAGGTACACTCAGGAATCTAGGGAGCAGCTGGACACATGCAATGGAGTCAGCAAGGAAAGAAGCGAGTAAACAATGTAAAGGAGGTGGAGTACACCAACCAAGAGTCTTGAAGCACAATTTAAAGACACAGGTGTGTGTGTCAATGAGCCTTAAATAGATCTAGGCAGGTGATATCATAGATCCACACTGGGCAATCTGTAAAACCTGACATGGTGTACAATAGAGGGCAGCGGACCGAGGTGAAGGGAGTGGAATTCGGGATAACAGGGACAGGGTGGAACAGTCATATTAATACCAATGTTTTTACTGTATACAACTCCAAAGTTTTTACTGCATGTACTGTATTAACTCCAAATTTGCAGTAAAGCTTTGATAAAAATATTACACTTTGTCAGTGCATTCACATGTAGAGATGAGCAAATAAAATTCAAATGAATCAATAGGTATATATTTGAGGGGTTTGTCCTGTCAGCTAAAATGTTTAAAAAAAACACTCAGAATGATGGTGTTAAAATAAAGTAATACTCACTCCAATCCCCTGTTGCTTCCATTCCACCACTTCCTTGGTGCCCGGCTGGTCTCTGCACCTCCTCCATCTGTATGCACATGTAACCTCTGCAGCCAATCCTTGTCTTCATTAGTGATTAGCTTGTCATTAGTGATTGGCTACAGCAATCACATGTTTGAGTGGATTGAATTTAAAATACAGAGACCCAGAACCCAGGAAGCATTGTTATGGAAGCAATTGGGGGTTTGGTAAAGTGAGTAGTACTTGTTTAATTTTTTTATTCTCTGATCATTTTGGAAATTCTGGGGTAAATGGATTGTTAAGAATTTGAAAATTATGGATAATAATCTCTTCTGTAATTATTACTACTCCTGTGTAAGGGTGCTGTCTAAAATTGAAGCTCAGCTCTGGAACATCATTTGTAACCCAAGGGCACAACTAGAACTGGGTTCCAGGTCATGTTCCAGGTCATTTGTAACCTACTGTCTCCTTCCCCACCATCCTGTAGAATGTAAGCCCGCAAGGGCAGGGACCTCGCCCCTCTGTATCAGTCTGTCATTGTTAGTTTGCTTACTGTAAGTGATATCTGTAACTTGTATGTAACCCCTTCTCATGTACAGCACCATGGAATCAATGGTGCTATATAAATAAATAATAATAATAATAATGTGTCTTGGGTACTAATACTAAGAAGTAGAAACCTGGTAGGATTAACGATGGAGCCCTTTTTGGTAGGTATACTAATGCCAGGAAGCGTGTCTTTTTACTGCTTAGAGTAATTAGGTAATGGTCTTGGGAAGAATACTTTCAAAGCCTAGTTACCATTTATGTTTAATCCCTTATATTACATGCATTTATTTATGAACTGGCATTGACATATACCGATTGCCCACCTCCCCTCTCATCTGGCATGTAACGCATTCAACTGAAGGGTCCATATAAGAAAAAGCAAATTCTCAGAAATCTTGTAGAGTCCAACACTTATTCCCCATATTTCTGGCTGTCTGGAAACATCAGTCCTGAGTGACCATAGCCCTCCCCAATCCATATCGGTGTTTTGTGTTGTGTTGGCCGGTTTGTCAGTGTTACTTGTCCATTATGTTCACGCTACGTTTTGCTGATGGATAGAAATGCTTGAAATGGGCAACTTGGGAAAACCCATACATATTTAATGACTTCTAATATGAGTCCAGACAAAAATTATTAGTTGGGCCATTTTTTCCTTTACCCTGTGAACTCTCAATGATCATTTTGTCAAAGATAGATTGCATGTCAGTGTTGCTAATCATTTAAATGAAATGACCATATGGTGCTAGAGATGGTATATATGACTTCTTATAATAATTGAGGTTGGCAATAAAATAAACTTGTTTAGCGTAAACTACTTGGGCTATAAAATGTGCAGAAAAAAACATATTATTTTAGACATCATATATGACTACCTTGACAGTATTGGAACTTGTTTGGAAACAGTCTGGAGACTAAAAATGATACATTTCCCCTCCACACTGCAATTCTCCATAATATTTCCTTCACACTAGCCCTCTCTATAATATGCCCCTCACACTACCCCTCTCCAGAATATTCCTCCCACACTTCCGCTCTCCATAATATTTCCTCCACACTGCCCCTCTCCATAATATTTCCTTCACACTAGCCCACTCCATAATATTCCTCCCACACTTACGCTCTCCATAATATTCCCCACACTAACCCTCTCCATAATATACCCCTCACACTACCCCTCTCCATAATATTCCTCCCACACTTACTCTCTCCATAATATTTCCTCCACACTGTCCCTCTCCATTATATTCCCCCCATACTGCCCCTCTCCATAATATTTCCTTCACACTAGCCCTCTCCATAATATGCCCCTCACGCTACCCCTCTCCATAATATTCCCCACACTAACCCTCTCCATAATATTTCCTTCACACTAGCCCACTCCATAATATTCCTCCCACACTTACGCTCTCCATAATATTCCCCACACTAACCCTCTCCATAATATACCCCTCACACTACCCCTCTCCATAATATTCCTCCCACACTTACTCTCTCCATAATATTTCCTCCACACTGTCCCTCTCCATTATATTCTCCCCATACTGCCCCTCTCCATAATATTTCCTCCACACTGTCCCTCTCCATTATATTCCCCCCACTCTGCCCCTCTCTATAGCATCTCCTCCATACTTCTTTTCTTCAAAATATTCCTTCAAACAGTCCCTTTCCATAATATCCCTCTACACTGCTTCTCTGCATAAAGTCCCCCCATCAAACTGCCCTTTGCTATACTATGTCCCCTTAGCAATACTCCCTAATTGCCTCATCATGCCCTCACAGTAACACCATCCCTCCCCCATCCCCTTATCTAAAATGATAGCACATTTAATCTTCGACCCCTCCATGGAGCGCTTACCTGTGCCCATTGCTTCACCTGTCTCTGCGGTGCTGACGACAGCAGCAATGTGGTGAGGTCAAAAGAGTGCAGACCATATCAAGCCCTGCACATCGGGATGGGAGCCGATGGGTGCTCCTCTGTCCTAATCCTGGTGCCAAAGTTTTCAAATGTATTCACATTTGAGATGAGAAAAAAGAAAAAAACTCTTCTCTGACTAATTCAGCCCAGCGACGTACACACGTCAAGTATAAAAAAAAATAAGTGCCCAAATAAGATGAAGGACCTGAAGAAAAGTAAATAAATAATTTTTGCATCAAGTAACATAAACAGTCATAAAATGACATAAAAAAAATGCACATAAACGCCATCCTCCTGGATGTTTCTCTCCCTACACTTCATAAACCACTTGCATATATGTCACAAATCCCATGGACCACCAGTTTAGAAGAAGGGAAATGGCAGCTTTTTTTTTTTTTTCTCAATTTCACATCTTTAATTTAGCATGAAGGGAATAAAACTCGCGACTGTTGTAATACATAAATATTTGTGTAATTTGACTGCGGGATAAAAAAAAAAAAAAAAAAAAAAGAGAAAGGATTACTTGAAATCAAACCAAAAGAAAAAAAAAAAAGCCTGTAGCTTTAGGCAAAGCAAAGCGTATTACATATGTTAGCGGGAGATTTGTGTCCCGTTCTGTTCCATTAGCCGTGTGTCTTCCACCATTAGAACATGTATACTAAAGATATTGTAAGAATGTCATAACATGTCCTTAATGCGCGGCAGGAAATAATGCCACCGCGGTATTGTCCTATCTGCACCGTCCCGATACATTTATGGTTATTGCGTTTTTACAGGTTGATAGATTTTTATATTCTGTCCGAGTCGGGATCTCGCACCTCCTGCTTTATTATTTGGTAATTTACAGTGCAGTCAGGCATGTTTGCTTTAATGCAGGATAAACTTATAAATCTATTGTTCCCGCACTCGCCCTGTGCAATGAACTACAGAGCTTGATGTGTACATACATTTCAGCTCTGCTTATTTCCTTTGATAGGGAAGCAGGCAATAGATAACACAATGACAGTAGCTTCCCCTGGGATCCCAAAAATGTGAGAGAAACACACTATCAGGTTAGTAGGTCATTATTGTATGAGCACTGAGCCATTAATTGACTACTGTACTATGCTCAGTCTGTGTCAGATTATAGGTTCCTGCTTCCTAATAGCAGTCTTAGACAATTCCAGGCTCACCGTCTTGGCTCAGCGACCTAATACATATATGTATATTGCCCCCTAACTAGATGGCTATGGGGCACCTCCATGTGAACCGTAGGAACATCTATATCATATCATGTCTCGCTTTATTTAATGGCATGGTATTCCTTTTGATTAACTCCTCCATCTTTCACTGAGGCTGCCTATAGTAATTCACTGGGTTGTTTGCATCTGGATTCATGTTGACAGGAAAGGCATTGCACTTGTATCCATGAGAAATATATAGGCCTTTATGTCAGGAGGTGTCTAATGCGGCTGTAGATAAAAAAATAAAAAATAAAAATTCTAGGATTTTGCTGTTTCCAACAGACCGGGGTCATAAGAAGCTGAACTGAATTTTACTCCATGATTTGCTTTTATCTTCTGAATAGGCACTTCTATTTATACCATCACCTAAAACCTAAAGTAAAAAGTTAAAAAGTTTACAATTACGAGAGATGTCCTCTAAATAAAGAGGAGCATCCTGATAGCGCAGCACCATGGACAGCGCAGAAGCATACGCTTTCAATGGAGATATTGTTGGATTTTCCTAAGACTGAAAGGGTTTGACCGGCCTCCATGTGATTCTCCAGTGCTTGGAGAGGTGTGCGTGTGACCACAAGTATTTGTTTTTTATATAAACGGTCACATGCTGACTAGACGTGTGCAGCCTCACTCAATGCAACGTCTAGTTGGTATGTGACCTATAGTATTCAAATTGCATACTTGGCGCCATATGACTGTCCGGTCCCTGCACCATCGCCGTAAAATATTTCACTGCATGCATAGAGTCACTGCAAACTTGTACCCTAATGCCGGACAACCCCTTTAAATGGATTTTCTGGTGGATAGATAATAACATTAATTTGTGGGGGTCAAACTACTGGCACGTGCACTTTTATCCCCACCAGAATTAAGCGGCAGTGCGCATTGAAGAACGCCATTCCTTTAATTCTCTATGGTGCTGTCACAAAAAGCATCATAGGGAATGACTCTCCATAAAAGTGCTAAATTCTGCTGACTGGTGCAGGTCCTAGCAGTCAGACCCCCACTGATCAATAAGTTATCAAGTATCCTGATGATAGGTGATAGCTTGCTTCCATTCTTTTTACCGGAAAATCCTATTATTGCCATTTTTCATTGGGTTAACTTTTCTTTGAGAGGCTTTCAGGAATATCCACTGTTGGAGTTGACTTGCATTGCTTTAGGTGCCCTACAACCATACAGCCAGGCAAAGTTTAAAAGGATTGTGTTAGCAAAAAGGCGCTGTTCATAGCCATACATTTTAGTGCAACTTCCCATCTACATATTTTGCATCAATCTCTGCCCTTCTCTGGTTCTATGAAGCCAAAGCTGTCAATCAAAGAAGGGCGGTGGATATAAAGGGAAGATAAGTAGGTGGGAGGGTGTGCTTAAATGTTTGGCAACATCAAGGTTGCATCGAGCGCCTGTATTTCGTTCGAACACTCATTCTGTAGTGACAGATTCCCTTTAAGGCCACGTTCACACTTTCAGTATTTAGTCAGTATTTTACGTCAGTATCTCTAAACCAAAATTAGGAGAAGGTCAAAAATGCAATAGCTGTGCATGAGTTTCTATTATACTTTTTTCTGATTGCTCCACTCCTGGTTTTGACTCACAAATACTGATGTAAAATACAGACCAAATACTGAACATGTGAACATGGCCTCACTCTCGTGTATATACTCCAATCTGTTTTGAAAGCTAAAGTCAAATAACCAGTAGTTTATATATATATTCCCTTATATTTTCTTTCCAGGATCATACATGTATTCTATTCTTAAACTCCTACTCTTGCAGCATCAAATATAACATACATAGATTATTTATTAGATGTAAACAGACAATCTTGGCAAAAAAAAAGTTGACAACAACATTTCAGTACATCGGACCATATTAGAAAACATAAAATTTTAAAATAAGTGAATTTGCTAAGTCTTGAATTTCCCCTCCAAAATTGTATCAGACAAAATTCAAATTTTTTTTGTAATTCGATTCATACAAATCCATCAAAATGGTGGTTGTTCTTTTATTGGATTCAAAGGAGCCTGAAGAGGCTGAAACAAAATGTTTTAAAAATAATAATACTCACCCCACCCTCACTTGATTTCTTTGGTCCAGACACCAGTGCGGTCTTCACTGGGTCATCTTCAGAATAATCTGGCACCCAGCATCTTCTTTTTTTTCCGCGTCCACCATCTTTGGTGTTTCTTCTTCTCACTTGACTGTGATGCCATGACATTAGACAACATCATAACCATGCCTAATCAGTACATGAGATGCCAGAGTCTCTGGGCATTAGACGCTGAAGATGCCAAGGATGACCCAATGAAGACCACACTGGTGACCGGACGGAAGACAACTGGACTGGAGCAGGGCTGCGTGGCTGGATTGATGAGGGCTAAGTGAATTTCATTTTTTTTCTATTTATTACATTTTCATATAATTTGGGGGACCTCACATCATAATAATGTACACTTGATTCACATACAATAAATAGAATTTCCTGGCCAAGTTTGAGTGAATGGCTGAATTTGAATTTCATCAGATTGTATCATCAATAATAGTATTCCATCATCTCATAAATAATATCATATAGCCATCACTTTTAACAATTATCATCAGGATAATATTAGTCTTTTTGTATAAAATTCTAAATAAAACTACATGATACGAGCCACTCAGGGGTGGACCAGTCGGCTATAATGCACTGACGATCTGGTTAACATATGCAGGTGCACAAACCGTCCCTATGTGATTAATTGAAAACTAACAGGGAGTCTGGAGAAGGTGTATAGGTGATCCGGGGCTGAAAATGAACTCATGTCACCTATTATGGTCATATATGAATATTTTATAGGGCAGAAGAAATTACTGCTCAGATTTCTCAGGACTGTTGAACAATGGAGCGTTCATTCAAGGACTGGAAGTCATTTTATCCTATCGCATTCACATTCGGCAATCCAACCGTGGCAAGTATCAACCATTGACTACAATGGAATCCTTTCCATGGATATGAGATTTTTCAAAGTCTTTCATGACATCCAGTCTATAGGTGACCATTGCATTAAACAGTAGCACCCATCACCCATAAAATATGCCTAATAAAAAGCTATAGAAAAGCTCATGGTATATCCATTTAATGGATGCCTGTGAACCATTCCATACAGAGGCTTCCATGGTAAGGTCCATAGTCTGCTACCCTTGATTTCTCTACAATATACTCGCATGTGTTTGCAAAAGTGTTCCTCAAGGCAAAGCAAACTATGGTATAAAGTGTAACAGGGGCTGTTAGGGCATTTGCAGCAGAGGCTGAGTGCTATGTTTATGGGCAAAAAGCCACTGATGCCTCCACCGGTGTGTTTTGGTAAAGGGTCAGTGAGGGCAGTATACTGATTCTTCTTCCTAAGTAAAGGAAAGCCTATGTATGGCCACCGTATCATACATGTCCGGGTGAATTAATGAGTTAATCAGTGGTCAGGCTGTATCCATACCTCTTGCAATAAAGGAAGCATTAAGATTGCCTTGCCTACATCATTAAAATATACCTGGCAGCTTTGGATATGTGCTTGGTATATACATACATGGGCAGGTCATCATCATAATGTGTTAAAATACCAAAGAAGAACTTTTAGGATTTCTAAGTATTACCAAATGTGTACTTATTTCCACCAGATATGTATTCATAGACATGTACGCTCATATCATCAAATATTTGCTGAATGTAACGCACTGAATGAAAAGGTTATCTCCAATTCTACATACTGGAATTTCATAGTAAAGAGAGTTCAACTTAGTAGGAGAGAATACGATCCGGAAGCAACTTATTGTGTCACACATTGGACCAAACAATAAGTAAACTTTACTTTTTGGTTAAATCATAGTTTATTTCATTCTGTTTTTGTTATGCAAAATCTATCTATTATCTATCTATCTATCTATTATCTATTCTATCTATCTATCTATCTATCTATCTATCTATTATCTATTTATCAATCTATCTATTATCTATCTCTATTATCTATCTATCTATCTATCTATCTATCTATCTATCTATCTATTATCTATTTATCAATCAATCTATCTATTATCTATCTCTATTATCTATCTATCTATCTATTATCTATCTATCTATTATCTATCTCTATTATCTATCTATCTATATATCTATCTTTATCTGTTTAAATATAAAAGAAAGCTGAAAAGCAGCGCTAGGAAGCAGTATGTGGAAAAATGGGTGCCAACCTTCCAGGCATAGACCAATCCTCAATATAGAAAAAAAAGATGAAGACAGCACTCCTTCTTAGAAAAAATAGAGTTTTATTATCTAATATGGGCTCCTTCGATGCTTCTGTTCAAGGCTTGAGAAAGGCTCACGCCTTGAGTGGAAACGTCGCAGCAGCCCATATGGGCTAATAAACCACTTTTTTTTTTCTAAGAAGGAGTGTTGTTGTCATGGGTGTGATAGATGCTACAGACAGTCGCTCTGCATCTGGCTGCAGCAGGTCTACATTTAGCATTGCAGATGTCTTCTTAATACTTCTGATTTTTTGAACCCAGTGACAACCTCCATACGTTTCTTTTTAACACACCTGGACCTGGGTGTTTATAGACTCTCAGTCTGCTTCAGGGAGTCACTGCTGATATTCACATTTTCCCTTGTGAAGGCTTGGAGCTAGCAGTTGGCTTACTTCCTCCCTGGTGCTGTTGGAGGACGTTTGGTGTTATTTCTCTGAGTTTGCTTTAGATAAGTTGCTTCCCCCTTGTTTGTCTCCCTTCTTCTCTTTAGTGTACTATGGGGACTGACCAGTGCTCATCATCCCCTTCCCTATTTAGGGCCTAGCTCTAGGGATATACAGGGCTTAAGTTCCTGCTCGGTGATTGGTGTGGAACCAATATAGGGGCGGTAGGGGAGGCATGGTGCTATTAGATCTGCCTAGGTGTCTCCACTCCCCCTTTCCCTAGTATTTGGGCTTCCTTCCCCTCTTCCCCTCATGTTGCACTTAGTCTTACCACACTGTGCATGACAGCTGTCTTCATCTTTTTTTACTATCTATCTATCTATCTATCTATCTATCTATCTATCTATCTATCTATCTATCTATCTATCTATCTATTATCTCTCTCTGTTTATCTATATCTATGTCATTATCTATCTATCTGTTATCTATATATCATCTATCTAGTATCTATCTATTTAATCTATCTATCTATCTATCTATCTATCTATCTATCTATCTATCTATCTATCTATCTATTTAATATATCTATCTATCTTATTACAAATCTATTTGTCTTTCACACTATCTATCTATCTATCTATCTATCTATCTATCTATCTATCTATCTTTCTATCTATTATCTATCTGTCTATCTATCTCATTATAAATCTATTTGTCTATTTCATTGTCTATCTATAACAATAAAAGAAAGGAAATATAACATTTTAAAATTGAGTACCCTCAGGAAATAAGCCCAAAATAAAATGTTAACACAAATCTGCTACTGTTTAATTTGTTTCTTAATTAAATGAAACTCCTAATTGGTTCTCTCAGCTCAGTTTTCTGCTTCTGGTCCATTAGACACATCTAAGCTTAGACAACAGAGAAAAGAACAAAAAAAAACCCCATCAGACTCATTTAAGACTGACCGAAAGAAATGAACTGGAGTATAAGTTGATAAGTCTGTATTGTGTAGGAGCCTGTTCACACTGGCCATTACACAGGCAAAACCTAGGATAGAAACAAAATTACCATATACCTTGCTATAAGTAAATAAAAAGTAATAGCACATATACAGTACAGACCGAAAGTTTGGACACACTTTCTCATTTAAAGATTTTTCTGTATTGTCATGACTATGAAAATTGTACGTTCACACTGAAGGCATCAAAACTATGAATTAACACATGTGGAATTATATACTTAACAAAAAAGTGTGAAACAACTGAAATTATGTCTTATATTCTAGGTTCTTCAAAGTAGCCACCTTTTGCTTTGATGACTGCTTTGCACACTCTTGGCATTCTCTTGATGAGCTTCAAGAGATAGTCACCGGGAATGGTTTTCACTTCACAGGTGTGCCCTGTCAGGTTTAATAAGTGTGATTTCTTGCCTTATAAATGGGGTTGGGACCATCAGTTGTGTTGTGCAGAAGTCTGGTGGATACACAGCTGATAGTCCTACTGAATAGACTGTTAGAATTTGTATTATGGCAAGAAAAAAGCAGCTAAGTAAAGAAAAACAAGTTGCCATCATTACTTTAAGAAATGAATGTCAGTCCGAAAAATTGGGAAAACTTTGAAAGTGTCCCCAAGTGCAGTGGCAAAAACCATCAAGCGCTACAAAGAAACTGGCTCACATGAGGACCGCCTCAGGAAAGGAAGACCAAGAGTCACCTCTGCTTCTGAGGATAAGTTTATCCGGATCACCAGCCTCAGAAATCGCAGGTTAACAGCAGCTCAGATTAGAGACCAGGTCAATGCCACACAGAGTTCTAGCAGCAGACACATCTCTACAACAACTGTTAAAAGGAGACTTTGTGCAGCAGGCCTTCATGGTAAAATAGCTACTAGGAAACCACTGCTAAGGACAGGCAACAAGCAGAAGAGACTTGTTTGGGCTAAAGAACACAAGGAATGGACATTAGACCAGTGGAAATCTGTGCTTTGGTCTGATGAGTCCAAATTTGACATCTTTGGTTCCAACCACCGTGTCTTTGTGTGACGCAGAAAAGGTGAACGGATGGACTCTACACGCCTGGTTCCCACCGTGAAGCATGGAGGAGGAGGTGTGATTGTGTGGAGGTGCTTTGCTGGTGACAATATTGGGGATTTATTCAAAATTGAAGGCATACTGAACCAGCATGGCTACCACAGCATCTTGCAGCGGCATGCTATTCCATCCAGTTTGCGTTTAGTTGGACCATCATTTATTTTTCAACAGGACAATGACCCCAAACACACCTCCAGGCTATGTAAGAGCTATTTGACCAAGACAGAGAGTGATGGGGTGCTACGCCAAATGACCTGGCCTCCACAGTCACCAGACCTGAACCCAATCGAGATGGTTTGGGGTGAGCTGGACCGCAGAGTGATGGCAAAAGGGCCAACAAGTGCTAAGCAACTCTGGGAACTCTTTTAAGATTGTTGGAAGACAATTTCCGGTGACTACCTTTTGAAGCTCATCAAGAGAATGCCAAGAGTGTGCAAAGCAGTCATCAAAGCAAAAGGTGGCTACTTTGAAGAACCTAGAATATAAGACATAATTTCAGTTGTTTCCCACTTTTTTGTTAAGTATATAATTCCACATGTGTTAATTCATAGTTTTGATGCCTTCAGTGTGAATGTACAATTTTCATAGTCATGAAAATACAAAAAAATCTTTAAATGAGAAGGTGTGTCCAAACTTTTGGTCTGTACTGTACATAACATAGGGTACTTAGTAAACACTGTTTTTGATTAAAAAAGCATATAAGCCATCCCACCAGTGCCAAGATGTATCCAATAGGGACTGTCAAATCCTGTAGTATTAAATCGTTGCCATGTGTCAAAATGATTTAAATATTAATGATTTAATAATTTAAGATTGATCAACAGCAATAGCGGGATTAGTATCTCCATCACTGATGATCTACAGAGTTAATGTCACCAGGTCTGGTGGTGTATGAGAGGAAAGTGGTTCTTTGGTGATTTAAGGAAGTGATGGGATTAGAGCTTGCTTCCTTAGTCATCAAAGGTAGTTAAGAGTTAATAATCTGAGCACTTGTGGTCTGACTGGCCATACACATTAGATGGCTGTCGGCTGAGCAACGTCTGCATTGATTGTTTGGTCTACAGCCATCTGAGCTGACTCTCCCATACACAGGAGCACTCACTCAGCTGAGGTCTCCTGTGTCCTCTATTACAAAGCCGTTGACTGACACATTGGCTGGCGGCTTATCTCAGGGAGAGCAATGTGATTGGCAGTTCAAAATCGAACATCTGCGATTGACAACTTTCCCAACAATAAGTTGACTGGCGCCCCAATACATATTAGACTGTCAATATCGGCGGGTTCAACCGACTTTACTCTAATGTGTATGAGAACCTTAAGGTAGCACAGCAGAGCCAAACATCCTTTGTCCTAGAGGGGTTAAAGAGTCACTTCTGATTTTACTTATGGGGTAGGATAAAGCAGAGGTTAGTGTTTACTCCCCTGGTGGTTAAGTCTTGTGATGGAGTTAAGGCCACTAATGGTGGTCGTTTAGAGCACTGGATGGGATAAAGTCATAAGCTTTGGAGCTCTAGAGTAGCGAAGGGGCTAATTTCTGCTTCTGTGTGTGTTTAGTGGCATGGAGTGGTTCATTTGGAGTACAGTTGATGGCAGTAATAGGTCAGCACTTCTACTTTAAGTGTTGTGCCTATAAGAACATTTTCCTACAATAGAGAAAATGGTGTAGTCAGCTCACCTGCACGGGATAAAAATCCAAAGAAAGGCAATCCATAAGGAAACCCACGTTATTATGAATAAGAAGTATCACTTTGAAAAGCGTCAACCAGGTCACTAAATTTCTCCTCGGATAATATTTTCATCCATTTCAAAATGTGGATTTTTTTTCCTTTAATCATGTTTAAAATGATGAAATAAAACTATGGATTTTATTTGCAGTTCTGGATCAATCCCTCTTTTTCCTTATTTTCTTACAGGAGCTTATCCCCTTGACTCTGCCCTGTCCTTCAAACAGCACATCCAAGCTCTTTCCACCTCCTGTCACCTCCAGCTCAAAAATATCTCCAGAATCCGTCCTTTCCTCAACCGTCAATCTACAAAAATGCTTGTGCATGCCCTCATTCTCTCCCGCCTTGACTACTGCAACATCCTTTTCTGTGGCCTCCCTGCTAACATGCTTGTACCTCTCCAGTCCAACCTTAACTCTGCTGCCTGACTAATTCCTCTCTCTCCTCACTACTCCTCTGCTTCCCAGCTCTGCAAATCTCTTCACTGGCTTCCATTCCCTCAGCGTAACCAGTTCAATTTACTAATACTGACCTACAAAGCCATCCATAACCTGTCTCCTCCATATATCTCTGAACTAATCTCCCGATATCTTCCATCACGTAATCTCCGGCCCTCCCAAGACCTCCTTCTCTCCTTCACACTCTTTCACTCCTCACCCAACCACCTCCAAGACTTCTCCTGAATATCCCCCATCCTCTGGAATTCTTTGCCCCAACACGTCCGGTTATCCACCACATTCGGATCCTTCAGACGGAACCTGAAAACCCACCTCTTCAGGAAAGCCTACAGCCTGCACTGACCCTGCTGCCTCCTCACCACTACCGATGCTACCGCCTCACCAACACCGGAGCTCCTGCAACCCTCAGCCTATTGTCTCCTTCCCCACCATCCTGTACTTACTTACACTTACTTGCTTACTGTAAGTGATATCTGTAATTTGTATGTAACCCCTTCTCATGTACAGCATCATGGATTCAATGGTGCTATATAAATAAATAATAATAATAGTTAGTGAGACACAGGCGCTGACCTGATCCATGAATAAGGACTGAGTCGCAGTCTGAAACACGTAGGAAAAAATTGTATATTGCCTTTGGATGTATATGAGGATGTCATTCTTTTAACCTTGCTGGAATAAAGTAATTAATTTAATCTGGAAACACTACTGGAGGATTTTCTTGTTAATAGCTGAGCTGACTCATCACTGCCATCATCTGTACTCCTAATAAGCATCCTGTTATATCAATGCAGCTAAAAGTGGGGACATAGTCTGGAAAAAAAAACTGATTTTGTAAGCCACTTATGTGCATTTTTTTTTTTTTTTAAGGAACGAAGACAAAATTCCCTAATAAATTGATACGCCTACATATGCATCTAAATTCACATTTCTTCACACAAACAGTTTACAATCAAAATGAGTTATCGGGAGAAATAAAGCTACGAGAAGCATCGTAGATCTATAATATGGAACTACAAGTGTGAATGTATAATCTATAACATAAAATGTTTGGTGAAGAAGGATACAACGTTTTTTTCCTGTGTCGTTCAGTTTCTATTGCTTTCCCATAAAGAAGTGAAGACATGTAGATAATGCCGTCACATAGGCAGCAATATGGCCTATTAAATCTGTACTGCCATAATGAAACAATAGTGGAGCATGAGGCTCATCGCTGCCAACGAGGGCACAAAGTGACAGTAATTTATGTTTCAGGTGATTGAAGCTTCTATTCCCTGTTGCTCTTCAGCTTTTTTTTTTTCAGCTTGTTTTACATTATGAGGACCATGACAGCCCCCTGAGCATATGAAAAGGTTTTTTCTCCAGCTCTGGGGATATACCTTTATTCCCTAAATAATTCACAATTGAGATATACATGATTATTGAAAATAAAGGATTTGTTCTTCCTGAGTATAGAGTTACTTAGGTTGAAAAATAAATATGACTTCACCTGCCGACCAGAGAAGGTCTTGTCAATGGGATAATTATCCCCTACAGTAAATTATTGGAAAATTAACAGTTGCCAAACAGAAAAAAGTTCTAATACAGTATAAAAGAATGAGGCTACAGGTGTAGAACATTCATACAAGTCACAGAATGCTGTAGTAAGCGCCAACATACTGATTTATTAAATGCGCTATATTAAAACAACTCAGCTGCTGCAGAACCTCTTCTTAATTAGGGTTGCTCAGAGCATGAATACCGCAAAGCTCTGTACTACAGAGCCTTATACCTGTTGTGTGATACAAGCCTATTGTGTGTCATTTACATTGCTTTGAAAAAGTATTCATACCCTGTGAACTTTTCCACATTTTTTCATATTACACTCAAAAACTTAAGTGTATTTTATTGGGATTTTATGTGATATACCAACTCAAAGTAGCAAGTATTTGTGAAGCATAATTAAATGCTACATGGTATATTTTAAAAATATATTTCTGAAAATTGTAATATGTATTTGTATTCATCCCCCTGTAGTTTGATATCCCTAAATCCTAAGTGACCAAATGTATCCAGAAGTAACATAATTCATTAGTAAATTGAGTCCACCTATGTGTGATTTATTCCCAGTATAACTACAGCTGTTCTGTGAAAGTCTCAGAAGTTTCTTTGAGAATATTACGGATCAAACAGCATCTTGAAAATAAAAGGACACATCAGACAGGTCAAGGATAAAGTTGTGGAGAGAAGTAAAGCAGAGTTAGGTTATAAAAAAATGGTCCAAGCTCTGGACATCTCACGGAACAAGGTTCAATCCATCATTCAAAAATGGAAGGAGCATGGCACAACTGCAAACCTACCAAGACATGGTCCTCCACCTAAACTGATATCCTAAGCAAGGAGAGCATGAATTAGAGCAGCAGTCAAAAGGCCCATGGTCACTCTGGAGGAGCTGCAGAGATCCACAGCTCAAGTGCGAGAAATTGAATTTGTCCACAGAACAACTATCAGTCATATTCTCAATAAATATGACCTTTATGGAAGAGTGGCAAGAAGAAAGACATTTGTGAATGCAAGACATATAATTTTCTTGTCACTTTATCATATAAAATCCCAATAAAATTCAGTGGCTTTTTAAATTATTCACCCCCATTCCTTGGAATTTTTCATGTTTTGCTACCTCACAACCTGAAATGTCACTTTTTTTAGGGCTTTGCATCAGTTCATGAAAAGATTAATGCCTACAACTATGAACTTCTTCAATTAAATGTTCAGCCAAAATAAAATAATAAAGCCTATACTTACCTCTCATGCCGGCTCCGTTCTAGCAATGTCAGCATTCGCTGTCCTTGGGGATGTGATGCATTGGAATGACACGTGATGCCCGGTGCCCAATCAGCGCTGACGTCACTGTCTCCACCTTCGGACAAATTGAACATGAAGTGGAAGTCCGGGATTAGCTGCAGCCTTGGCTTCCTCTTCATGTTCAGTACGTATGGAGAAAGTGACGCCAGTGCTGATTGGGTGCCAGCATCACATGTCACAGCACCATATCACAACCCCGGGGAGAGTGAGGGCCGACACAACAGCTCCAGCACGGGAGGTGAGTATAGGCTTTATTATATTATCGGAGCTGAACATTTAGTTTAAGACGGGGCTGTACTAGTAGTGGAAAACCCCTTTAAAGCTATTTAAAGCAGTATGCATCCTTCTTCCCCAGCTTCTATCTCCTTTCAATCAAAGAGGAGTCTAACTCTTCTCTACTGGCAAACAGTCTCCTATGCCCTGGAGGATTACACAGGCAAGCTCACCTCTGTAACTTAGAGCAGCACATGGTTCTACATTTTCTGCCCAGCGTCTCTAAGTCTCCTGGACAGCAGACGTTAAAGGGAACCTGTCATATGATTGCATAAACAATAGGTAGTATGAATCAGAGCCTGGTTGCACAATTGCAGCAAGGTATATGTTTCTCTGAAATGCTCAGGGGTTAAGCAGAGAAAATAAAGTTTGAAGGTCCGGCCATGAACATTAGCCAGAGATGAGACAATTCCAGCGCCGTCCCCAGCCAACTTCACCAAGCGCCACTTCAGGTGATTGACAGATCTCTATGGCAGAGACATGTCAATCACCTCTAGCAGGGCTGGGAAATGCGAGCTAGTACAGTACTTACTTACTGGACAGTAAGAGGGAATATGATAGACAAAAGTGGTATGCCAAATTAAAAGGGGTCTGGGAATTTTTTTTTTTTTTGCTATGGATCTAAGAACTTACTGGCAGGTATTTTCTAACTACCTGACTGTTCTGCCCTACAATAATTTCTTCTAGCTGAGGGACCAATTCTCCGGAAATGTATTTGACCTCATGTCAACAGAGCAGCTCTTTCTTTTCTGGTTGGCTATGTCGATGGAGCGTCAATGCCGACATATTGCTAAATGACAGCTGGCCTCCTGCAGTTGGGTAGCCAGTAAGCTTGTAGCACCAGTGCAAAAAATCCAAAACCATAGTCAGGAATAACCCGTTTAATAACATCTCAAACTACAGATCTTAATGGGAAAAGACTGTAACAATGAGGTTGTTAGAGTTGTGGCTACCAAAGCGCTGACTCCATGGTCGGATAGGTTTAATCTTACCTTTCCTTACCATTTAACTAGGCTCAGAATATGGTGAGATGAGAGGCTGCACATAAGGAGCTATGAAATAAAAATGACTTTTGTAAAGCAATGGTTTCTTTTGCCGAAAACCCATCATTTCATGCTTCTTATCTCAGGATATCTTGAGTTGGGTGAAAAGTAAGGAAAGACTTATCTGTACTTATCACGCTAGTCCTGATACAATGAATGAAGGGGGTTGCAATGGTAAAATATGCTCTCATAAACTCTGATATCAATAGAATATTGGTAGTATAAGATAATCCACTCTTCTTGCCTTAGACAATGATAAACTATCCTTTAAATTTTGTTGTCTAGTGACAAACTGTACATACATGGCTAATATTTGTGTCCTAAGGCATGGATTACTGTATCATTGACAGTAGGTTTAATTAAGATTTATTTGCCTGATTTAGCAGATTGGGACAGATTTGGTTATTGTTCTTATTACGTTATTGATCGTCCAGCACCATGGATCATCCTTAAACCTCCTTTATTGGCGACCTGCAGTATGTTCCCTTGACCTGAACTTTGATGATACAAATGTGTCCACTACGGACACTAACATTGATTGACTTGCCGGTCAAAAGTCAAGTTCTCAGCAATTGAGCCAGCATTCATAGTCCTATCTGACACCTTGAACTCTTCATTTTGGAGACACGCTTGGGTTTGTCCCAAATCTTTCCCAATCATTAAATTCTATACTTAGTTTACAGATCTTTCTTACAGGACTCAATAGAATTAGTGGTCTACAAGATGAATGGTCATATATTCCTTGTAAAGGACTAAATATAGCCAACACAGTAAAAATCAATTCAAGCCGCTATCATCACAAGGTCTATTTGTGTCTTGTATATACTTACGAAGAGACTTTTTTGTGGGAGAGATTTGCGAGGCTTACATTATTGTTCCATGTGCAATACACTATTGATTGAAAAAGAAATTAAAAAACTGGTAACTGCCATAAAACATGCTTTATAAATGACAATTATTTTCCAGCGCTCTGCTTTGGATCTTGTTAAGTAATTGTACGTATCGAAAGGCGCAGCATTCATTGCAAGGCGTCTAATTTCCTCCTCTGCTTTCTCATTTTGTAATAACGGTTATTGCATTTCATAGAAGCATTACTATCAACCTGCTACTTTGACTTCCGTCAGAGCATTTTTAATTGGAGCAAAAAAAGCGAAGGTTCCTGACGGTATGATATTGAGTTATTATGTATTGATTATACTATGGCAGTCACAGCACAGCAATTCACATCACAAATCACAAGGTCATGAGTTCAAGTCCTTCTGCTGACACTCTTTATGGTCTTAAGCAGGTCACTTTATCTCCATATTCCAAGATTACATTGTAAGACCTTTAAGGCCACGTTGCCTTATGTGTGCACAATGCTTTATAACGGGCTTACAGTAAAATAATTGCATTTTGTAAAAGTAGGATTCTAATTGTGGATAATGCTAAACAAGTCCTATGCGTACCAGTACTACACCATGTGTCCCCTATATATAGGCTTGTTTCGCTGTGAATTTAAGATGCTTAAATCATTATTGCAAACTTACTAAGGTGTCCCCTATCTGTGAGGTCAAGGATAACGGATTGCTCTTCTGGGCCAACCACTGGGGCTCCCATTGGTCATGAGACCATGCTCTGGAACCCGGTCTTGCATACTCAACCTTCATTCCACTCATGGTCTATGGGACTCCCTGATATAGCCGATCACAGTGGGAATTTTTAAATATTTTTATGAAAACAAAAAAATATAAAATATTTAGGTTGTGTGTGTCCTACAGAAGCCATAACTAATATAATGAATCGGTTATAAATTATTAACTAATCCCCATAAATCTCACTTACCTAAAATGGTTCAAGGTCATTTTTTTTCTACTAGATAGAAGTGAGCACCAAGCCAGGCTATAGAGTCAGCCAAAGAGCAACGGAAACCTGATGGATGTGGGATAAATAGCCCTAGGACCCTCACACATGTTAAAGTAAGTTGGCTTTACCCACCAATGTCAATGGGGAAGGCTGACATATACATGTATGCGGGCCTCCCGACTCTCCCCCAATAGTCATAAGAATGCCCTAGACTTATGATAGTGGTTCATGCTGTTTGCTAAATCTGTCTAAAAGACTTCCTGATCTAAGTTTATATCACTTATTGTTGGCTTACTTTCTGCCAGAAAGGTGGTTCACAATTCTGGTGTTTCAGGCACATGGTATTGCACAATAGGCCACATCCCTTTACGAATAAACCATGCCCATTTTCAGCAAGGCTTTGCCTCCTTGCTGGAGAAAGTGCAGAATGTGTCTGAAACACATGAATATGGTGCATTTTTAAATGACAGATTTTTGGTTCCATTTTAAAATGGGCGCGTGTCCAGCCTCCCGTGACGTCACGGCTTGTGATTGGTTGCGCCGCGGTCAACCAATCACAAGCCGGGAGGCTGGACGCGCTCATTTTAAAATGGGCGCGTGTCCAGCCTCCCGTGACATCACGGCTTGTGATTGGTTGCGCCGCGGTCAACCAATCACAAGCCGGGAGGCTGGACGCGCTCATTTTAAAATGGGCGCGTGTCCAGCCTCCCGTGACGTCACGGCTTGTGATTGGTCAGGGCGGCCATATTGCCGGGACGCGGACCAATCACAGCAAGCCGTGACGTAATTTCGCCACGGCTTGCTGTGATTGGTCCGCGTCCCGGCAACGTGGCCGACCTGACCAATCACAAGCCGGGAATTCACGTAACCAAGTAATAGCGCGAATTTTAAACAAACAACGCTGCCGGTTCCCTCGCTGAAGTCCCGGCTGCGTCGGACAGGTGAGTATAGCGATATTTTTTATTTTAATTCTCTCTTTTACACATTTTAACATTAATGTTGTTGCGATACCCGATACCCGATACCACAAGAGTATCGGAATCCCGGTATCGGAATTCCGATACAGCAAGTATCGGCCGATACCCGATAGTTGCAGCATCGGAATGCTCAACACTAATTATTACATATAATAGTATGTTATTATGTTGGAAGCTGCGGATAGAAGATGGAGCTGCGGGACCAGTGTGGTGTCTGTAAAGTACTATATGAAGAGGCTGGAGGGTGAGTATAAGAATGAGGGCACAGGGTCTATATTTAAAGCACCACTCCAGCACTGAATAATAACACTGGAGTGCTGCTTTGAGATCCCATTGGGAGAACTATAACTCCCAGCATGTCCTGCAGATCCTATGGCATGCTGGGAGTTATAGTTCACCACATAAGTGGCAGAGTGATTTATTGTGTGTTGTAGTGACTAACGTTTTAATTGTGGCAGCCAGCCAGCTGTGGTGAGGTAAAATGCTGGAGCATCCCATCCCATGACACCACAGAGCGCTCCCTCTTGTTGCTTCTCCACCGCACAGGAGGAAGATTGCAGATTGTAGTGTGGTGTCGGCAGGACCTGTGATGACATCAGAAGAGGGAGGGCTCTGTGCTGCCATGTGATGCTCCAGCCTGCCCTCTTCATGATATCACACAGGTCCTTGTGCTGGAACACTCAGCATCCAGCACAGCCCCGGCAGGCTGGTATGCAGTGATTTTGTCCCCTCTGGCCCCTGCTGCTGCCTCCTCCTCCACTAGACACACAGATCTCCCCAGCTGCTGCAGGAATCCAGCGCTGGGGAAACCATGTGTGTCCCTGTGAAGGAGTGTTCATTTGCTGCTCCCAGCTCACTCCTCAGCTGACAGGTGGGCGGGGAAGCAGCTAATGAATATTCACTGCACTTTAATGATCGAGACCATGTGGTTTCCCCAGCGCTGATTCCTGAAGCCAGGCAGGGACATTTTTCTGCCTCCTGCATCCCAGTGCAATCCCACTCACTGCTGCCCCCTCCCCACGTTACATCCCTACCATAAGACGCACCCACACTTTCCTCCCAAATTTGGAGGAAAAAAAGTGCATCTTATGGTCAGAAAAATACGGTAAATGCTGTCACAAGCTGACTAGATGGGCACAGCCTCACTCAATGCAAGTGTATTAAGTGAGGCCAGATACAGTGTAGTCAGAATGTCACATGACTGCCTGCTCCCAGCATCGACACTGGAGAATCCGCACAGTGTTTGGTGGGCACGACAATCACATAAACTAACTGCAGACTTGTAGTTAACACTGGACAACCACTTTAAGGTTGTCCCATCTTCATCGGCAGGAGAGCTTTGACCCACAGCCTTTCTTTGTGCTTGTAGTAGTGTACTCTTACTTAGTTAAGACCAACATAATTGTTGAACTGTTGGCCTAAACCGTGCACTCTCTAATGCAGCTAAATGAGGCAGCTTTTGTCTGACTGTGGGACTTAATGGTGGTGGTATGATCCCAGCCAGCTTCGGTGCAGAGCTTACAATGCTCAATGGCACTACATGTTTGGCCACTGCTGCTAGACTGCGCTCAGTAAATTAGGCAATGAATAATAAACAATAAGGAACAAAACTATTTTTAATTAGGATGGAGAATTGTGCAGAACTTTAATAAAGAGTGAATTGGAAAGTTAACCAAATTCAAGAAAAGTTATGTTCATTGCTTCCCAGTCTTTCTGCTTGCTTAGACCGGTGTTCTCTTGGTTGGCGGTGCAGACTAACATCAATGTTGAACTTTTTCCTGAAATATGCACTTTTTGGTGCTGCTAAATGAGGCATCTTTTTCTCTGCAGCATGGGAATTTCAGTAAAACTGAAGCTGAAGGTTCAGGTGGCAACATCACGCTCCTGTGTTCCCGGTTAACTTCAGTGCAGAGCTTTCAAGCTCAATAACAATTCATATGTTCGGCCACTGATGCCATTGCTATACTGCAAATTAGACAATGAGCCTAGTGGACCCATCTGTTCTATCTGTGGCATGCACATCCAACTTTGTTGTAGGCTAAACATATACGCATTTACAATATACATTCATTAAGGATTAATAAGCCACAGAGATGTGAGGTGCAAAGTGTGTAATTCGCTTTATTAATTTCAAGTGACTTGATATTCACCTCCACTATATGTTAGTGATACATGTGCTGTGATATGTGTCATAGAAGTATGTGAGGTCTGCCGCATCTGGAACATTAGTATTAGTCGGCATGATTTCATCTTTGCCGGGTGCACTCTGTTGAATCTAGGCTTAAACCAGAGGTCACATTGTCATTTCTGTACACACAAAATTCAATTGCCACTCTGTAAATGAACGCTTTATTGGAATATTTCATGTTTCCAAAAACTACACCACAATACACCAGTGACATTTGCAGGTTATCATTTCATTTGTTACATTTTGCTAGACTCATGATTAAGAAGATCCTTCTGTGTGACATAGCTAATTTTTTTAAGATTGCTTAGAAATTAGTCAGAAGACCAAGATAACCAAAAACTGAGCTCGGAGTAAACCTCCACGTTCCTATTGTAATGAATCCCATATGAGGCTACAAAAGACTATGTATGTTGTTCCTCCGAGATTTGGTAATCATTCCCACTGACATGTTCCATGACATCTCCCGATATCACTTCCACTTCTAAGTAGTCATTTCCTACCGTAGAGAATGTCTCATCGGAAAAGTGGAAACAAAGGCTGGACTGGAGTTTGTTATGAAGATCTTTTAAGCTTTTGACTTTTTTTGCAAAGCTGGAGAAGACTATGGTTTTTAAGTGAATGTACACCTTTTAACTCTATATCATTTTGTGATACAAGGCTCTAAATGCAATTTATAGACAGTAAGTTTTTGTCAGAAGGAGAGGTTGGATATAAAGTACAAAAACAAAGAATGTACACACTGACCCTTTTGACTTCAGTGTAGGCGACTCCAATGGTATTCAAGAAGGCAGGAAGTGATGATGCTCAGTTCTTTGATCACTTGATCCCTTAGGCCTGTGATTGGCTGCAACAGAGAGGTGTTCAGAAAGGAATGTCAAAACAGGCGCATCTTATAATTCAGCTAATCATAGTCCTCAGCAGATAGGTGCCCAAAGAACAAACATCATTGCATCCTGTTGTATATAAGAAATGAAGATGACGGCAGCACTCACCATTCTTCTATTTAGGTCACTTTATTATTCCATACTCTTCACGGCACCAGGGTGTATTTACAGGTTAGTGTGGCAGCTGAACGACGGCCGTTTCGCACCTGTCAGGTGCTTCAACGGGTTCCCTGACAGGTGCGAAACGGCCGTCGTTCAGCTGCCACACTAACCTGTAAATACACCCTTGTGCCGTGAAGAGTATGGAATAATAAAGTGACCTAAATAGAAGAATGGTGAGTGCTGCCGTCATCTTCATTTCTTATATACACTAGGATGTGTTTCTTCAGCTTTAGCACCCAGAATTCAGCCGACCAGCGAAGTGTTGTGATTCAGACTCTCACAGTGTGACGGACCAGTAGTGCGGGTCACTTGTTTCTTCTTTTTTGTTCATCATTGCATCCTGTCCTGCCAGAATCCACAAGACTCTATCACTGGGTTTGGAGAGAGTGAATATAAATTAATGTATTTTTTTTAACCATTACTTATGTAATTTTTCTAAAGTCTGACAAAGACAACTTCTGTAAATGAGTTATGAATAGTGTTGAGCGATACCTTCCGATATTTGAAAGTATCGGTATCGGATTGTATTGGCCGATATCCGAAAAATATCGGGTATCGCCGATACCGATACCCGATACCAATACAAGTCAATGGGACACAAGTATCGGAAGCTATCCTGGATGGTTCCCAGGGTCTGAAGGAGAGGAAACTCTCCTTCAGGCCCTGGGATCCATATTCATGTGTAAAATAAAGAATAAAAATAAAAAATAGGGATATACCCACCCTCTGAGTTGTAACCGCTGCAACCGGCAGCCTCCGTTCCTAAGAATGAGCGAGTGAAGGACCTTCGATGATGTGGCGACTTGTGATTGGTCGCGTGACCGCTCATGTGACCGCTCACGCGACCAATCACAAGACCGCGACGTCATCGCAGGTCCTTCACTCGCTCATTCTTAGGAACGGAGGCTGCCGGTTGCAGCGGTTACAACCAGGGCGTGTCAGAGGGTGAGTATATCCCTATTTTTTATTTTTATTCTTTATTTTACACATGAATATGCATCCCAATCCCGATTCCCAATATCGCAAAAATATCGGAACTCGGTATCGGAATTCCGATACCGCAAATATCGGCCGATACCCGATACTTGCGGTATCTGAATGCTCAACACTAGTGATGAAACTTTTCAAAATGTTTTATTCCCTCCCGGCAGCAGCCAAGTTTCATTTTTTTTTTTATTATACTTTCTTTCCCCTTTCAAGAGCCATAACCATTTTCTTTTTCCATTGGCATAGTCACAAGAGGACTATTTTTTGTGGGACGAGTTGTAGTTTTCGTTTTACCATATAATATGCTAAAGAACGGGAGAAAATATTACAAATTAGGTAAAACGGTGAAAACCTCCCTCTCAATTTTTGCCATTGTTTTTTTCTCTTTCTTACAGAGTTCATTGTGGGCTAAAAATAACATGACAACAAGATCCTCCAGGTCAGAGCGATTACAGAGAAATCAAACTTGTAACATTTTTTTAAAAAATTTGAGTAGTAAATAATACATTTGGAAATTTATTTAAAAAATAGTATGTCCCAGAATTTTGTGAGACCCAGAATTTTTCTTCTTTTTCATTGAAGGTGAGCTAATATTTTTATTGGTGCTATCTTTGAGTAAGTTCAAAGTTTTGCTCATTTTTACTTGTATTGTTTGGACAAAGTAAAGTCAATGAAAAAACAGAATTCTGGCATTTCAATTTTGTTTTTTGCTTTACATCATTTACCATATGGCTTAAATATTTTAGATCAGACATTTTTGGATGCGACGATACCAAATATGTTTATTTTTTAAACATTTTTTATTTCATTATTTTTAACGGAAGATAAGGGAGATTCAATTTTTTATTTTGCTATTTTTTAAATGCTTTATATTTTTTACATGTTTAAATTCTGTTTCTTTGATGGCTTTTTATATATTATACAATACAATAGTTTCGCAGTACAGTAAATAGATAAAATGATGGCTTTCTATGGCTTGGCTTCATTGTAACATGTAACATGATGGCAGCAATGGAGGTCTTCCACATACCATTTGCTAATATGGAATCCCATCAACACCCCATGATCACATAACAAGGAGGATGGGGCTGCGATGGATGCCCAAAATATTCCACTATAACTGTGTGACTTGAAGGCTGCTGTTTGCTGTTAGAGTTTGACAGTGGCATTTAAGGGATTAACAGCAAAAACTGAGGCAAGCTACCTATCTATGTGCCTCGCTTGGGTGGATGCAGGCAGCTATAGTTTTATCATACAACTAGGGATGAGCGAAAATGCATGATGATACTCGAATATAACTTGAGTGTCTGGGTGCTTGGATGTACTCTTTACATGGCGAGTATCCTCATGTTTGGTGCCTGTTACACAGCCAATAAGCATGCAGGGATTGCCTGTGTGTCACTATAATGCTGTAGCCATCTTGGTTGTGGAATTATTGTGATTGGCTGGCCATGTGACATCATCAGGGGCTATAAAAGAACAAGCACTACCCGCCTCAGCACACTGGCGCCATTGCACAGCTCAGTTTGTATTGGAGGGAGAGAGACAAAGATGTCAGAACCATGCGAGACTCCTGAGGAAGAGACCAGAGGAATATTGGAGCCAGAGGAAGCTGGTGCAGCAGTAGAGGTGGCCGGAGCCTGTCATCTGGATCTGTCTGATTACCCGGAACCACCAAGGTCTGAACCCAGGCTGCATCCTTTACTTGGTGTTCTTGAGGACTGAGAACAGGAGAGGAGAGCCAAGAATTAGTGAGTGGACTGGGGTGCCTAGGCTGGTCAGAAGAGACAAGGAGGTGAGCCAGGACCAGGTCTGGAAAAGTGTTATCGGGCCCAATAGCTGCAAGATACCAAGAGTTGGCAGGGGGGTGGTTGTTACTTACGACTGTCAGCAGAGAAGGTTGTCTATTGAAGAGTTTGGGACCTGTCATCAATTCTCTTTCAACCATCAGACAGTAGATCTACAGCATGTACTTGCATTGATGAGAACACCCAGGTGCCCGCCTTTCACCCTTCCTCCTATTAAATCTCTCCCTACTTAAATCCCCACCTAACAAGCAAGTAATCTCTTCACAATCTTCAGCTCTTAAAAGAGATTTTTGGAATAAATAATGCTCACTATAAAATCGTATCACTTTCCCTACGCTCCTTTTACTCTCCCTACGCTGAAACTATGCTCTTCCTATGCTGTTTCCGGCTTTAATGTACACAAGATGAAGCCGGCAGCCTTTAAATAGTCCTTAGAATGCTGGAAGGCCAGCCAATCACAGTAATGGCACACCAAAAATGGTGCCCACATTACTGTGATTGGCAAGCCAGCCCAGGATGTTCATTGGCTGCAAACAAAGCTCCAAATATACTGGGCAGGTCACTCGAATATACCAAGGCAAATACCTAATTACTCGCTGAGTAGCAAATAGCATGAATACCGTACTATTAGTGCGAGTAACAAATAGTGCCAAATGTATTCGCTCATCACTAGTTAAAATATTTATCAGTACTATATTGCTATCTATAGAGTATTACATCTTCATGGGTGCATTTCTTTGGCATCTAATCTTCCCAACATTGTTAGAAAATGTATTGGTATTATATATTGCTCATTCATGGAGTATTAGATCTTCTTATGTACATTTAGATGGTATCTAACCCTCCCAAAAATTGTTTAAAAATGTATCTGTATTACATTGCTCATTCATAGAAATTTACATCTTCTTGGGTGCATTTCTGTGATATTTAACCCTCCAAGAAATTGTTCAAATTTATTTTATATTATATTGCTCATCCATAGTTTATTAGATATTCTTGGGTACATTTCGGTAATATCTAACTCTCAAAAAACTTTGTTAAAAAATGTATTGGTATTATATTGCTCATCCATAGTGTATTATATCTTCTTGGGTACATTTCTGTGACATCTAATCCTCCCAAAAATTGTTCAAATATGTGTTAGGGGTCGAGTTCCCGACTCTGCACAGGGGGAATCTCGGGCCATCTCCGCTGCAGTCTCCCATTCTTTTCCTGCCACAGTGGAACCTGCTCAGCGGAGACATCTGTCCCAGCATCTTGCTCAGTCCCACTCTGTACAAAGAGTTACTGCTGCTTTTCCTGCTTCTGCCATTGAAGTCAGTGCTGGGCATCGGTGAGCAGACGCTTCTGGGACTAAGTCCTGCTCTTCTCGTTCTGAGCATGCCCTGAGTAAGATCTCTCAGTGGAGATTGAGGGTCACATGGTCAGATACTGCAGCTAAGTCCATTGGTCCTTTCAGGAAGGTCCTGTAGGTGCTAGGACTACGTCCTGCTTGGCACACACTGAGCGTGCCCAGGGCAAGATCTCTCAGTGGAGATTTAGGATCACATGCTCAGGTATGGCAGCCTCTCATTGGTCCTTCTGGGAAGGTCTTTTACTTGCTGCAGCTATATAAGGCTCGCATGGCCGCACGGTCATGCGCTAGTATTGCTTTCATTTATGTACTTTGCGCCAGTGTGGTCTTGTATGTGTGTGTTCAGGGACCCGGCCGAAATAAGCCCCTAGAGTGCTGGCACCTCCGACGAGGAGTTTCGTGTGAATGCAAGACCACTGACTGCTCTTGTTTAGACAGTTAGCCTGTGCCTCTGTGGAGTCTAACAGGGCGCAGCGCTTTGAGTTCACGGCTGCTCTGTGAAGTAACAGAGATAGCTAACACTGCTATTAGTTCCGCTATTTACTAGCAGCAGGTTCTCCTGCACGGTTGGCCCCGGGCTGCGAACGCATCTATCCTAATAAAATATATACTTTCATTAGGTGCGTTCCGCTAGCCCTATCATAACATAATACTAGCGCCAGGGTCTGGCTATTAAATTGCGGACATACAGCAATCTTTGCGGTATATCCAGCAGCTGGAGGGTAGGTTGGCAGCTCTCAAGAGCTCAACCTCAGCTGTGGATATTTCCGCAGTTGCTGTACAGGCTGCTAGCGTGGCTGCAGCAACTTTGTCCACTGCCACCCCTATTCCGACATTTTCGCGCCTCCCGCTCCCACAAAAATTTTCTGGAGAAAGCAGATCTTGTAGGGGATTCGTGAGTCAGTGCTCTATTTACCTTGAGCTTCTGGCTGCACGTTTTCCCACAGAGAGGGCTAAGGTGGGATTTATTGTGTCCCTCTTGTCGTACAGGGCGTTGGAATGGGCTACGCCGCTGTGGGAGCGTGGCGATCATGTGGTGTAGAGTGCTCCGTGGTTTCTGAGCACTCTGAAACAGGTCTTCCTAGGACCTCAAGTCACCCATGATACGGCGCTCCAACTGTTGGCATTAACTCAGGGTGAGTCCTTGGTCAGCCAATTGGCCATCCGTTTCCGAACTTTAGCTTCAGAGCTGGAGTGGTCGGATAAAGCCCTTATCCCCATATTTTGGAGGGGGCTGGCTGATCACGTTAAGGATGCTCTGGCCACTAGGGAGATTCCAGCCACACTGGAGGAGTTAATAACTGTCTCTACCCGCATTGACCTCCATTTTAATGAGCGGAGGTTTGAGCGAGCCCAGTGTAGGCAGAGGTTTTGGCTGGCTCCCACCTTCGCCAGACCTCAGGAATCTCCGGTCCTGGTTCCTGAGTCACATGAGGCCAGGGAGGTGTCACAAGCGGGTTCTAAGTCCCGGACCGCTTGGGCATCCAAGGTTCGTCATGTTTGCCAGCAGTCTGGACTAGGGTTGAGCAAAACGGATCGTTCATTTTCATAAGTCGCCGACTTTTGGCAAAGTCGGCGTCTCATGAAACCGAGCCGATCCCTGTGTGGGGTCTGCCATGCGGTACGCGACTTTCGCGCCAAAGTCGCGTTTCAATGATGCTAAAAGCACCATTTCTCAGCCAATGAAGATGGACGCAGAGTGTGGGCAGCGTGATGACATAGATCTCAGTCCCCACCATCTTAGAGAAGGGCATTGCAGTGATTGGCTTGCTTTCTGCGGCGTCACAGGGGCTATAAAGGGGCGTTCCCGCCTACCGCCATCTTACTGCTGCTGATCTGAGCGTAGGGAGAGGTTGCTGCAGCTTCTTCGGAAGCAGGGATAGTGATAGGCAGGGTACATAAAGCCACAAACCGCTTGTGCTGTAGCGATTTCCACTGTCCAATACCACCTTTTGTTTGCAGGACAGTGGAAGCTACATTTTTTTTTCCTCAGCGCTGTAGCTCATTGGGCTGCCCTAGAAGGCTCCCTGATAGCTGCGTTGCTTTGTGTGTACGCCACTGTGTAAACCAACTGCTTTTTTCAAAGCACAAATCCTGTTTTTCCTTCCTTTCTGCACAGCTATCTTGTGTGTTTGTCCACACTTTTGTGTGTAGCAGTCCTTTTACAGCTGCCTGCCATACTTTTCTGAGATAACTGCAGGGAGATAAATATTGGCAAGTCTGCCTCCGTGCCATTGCTGTGTGTGGCATCTCTCTCTCATTGTGTGGCACCGAAAACACTGTGTAATACTTGTCCTTTTTTTTTTTTTTTTCTAAATTCTCCCTTTTCCAAAAACAAAATTAGTGGGAGATAAATATTGTCAAGTCTGACTCCGTGCCATTGCTGTGTGTGGCATCTCTCTCTCATTGTGTGGCACCGAAAACACTGTGTAATACTTGTCCTTTTTTTTTTTTTTCTAAATTCTCCCTTTTCCAAAAACAAAATTAGTGGGAGATAAATATTGTCAAGTCTGACTCCGTGCCATTGCTGTGTGTGGCATCTCTCTCTCATTGTGCGGCACTGAAAACACTGTGTAATAGTTGGCCATTTTTTTTGGGGGGGGGGTACATTCTCCCTTTTAATAAAAAAAAAAATTATTGGGAGATAAATATTGGCAAGTCTGCCTCCGTGCCATTGCTGTGTGTGGCATCTCTCTCTCATTGTGTGGCACTGAAAACACTGTGTAAGGCTGGGGTCACACATGGCGTAAGACAATACGCCACGTATTATACGTCCGTACTACGGCCGTAATACGGAGAAATGTTCCCAAAATAGTGATCCGTAGTCAGGGTGTGTCAGCGTATTTTGCGCATGGCATCCTCCGTATGTAATCCGTATGGCATCCGTACTGCGAGATTTTCGCGCAGGCTTGCAAAACCGACATCTAATGGATTTATGTGCTCAAATGTTAGGGAAAACATATATACAGTATATATATATATATATATGTAATTGAGACACATATATATATATTCTGTATTTAGATTTCATTCAGCGCGATATCTGTGAAAAGTCGGTAATTCAATTGCCGGCTTTGCATTTCTCCTGCACAAACCCGACAGGATATGAGACATGGTTTACATACAGTAAACCATCTCATATCCCCTTTTTTTTGCATATTCCACACTACTAATGTTAGTAGTGTGTATGTGCAAAATTTTAGCGCTGTAGCTGCTGAAATAAAGGGTTAAATGGCGGAAAAAATTGGCGTGGGCTCCCGCGCAATTTTCTCCGCCAGAGCGGTAAAGCCAGTGACTGAGGGCAGATATTAATAGCCAGGAGAGGGTCCATGGTTATTGGCCCCCCCGTGGCTAAAAACATCTGCCCCCAGCCACCCCAGAAAAGGCACATCTGGAAGATGCGCCTATTCTGGCACTTGGCCACTCTCTTCCCACTCCCTGTAGCGGTGGGATATGGGGTAATGAAGGGTTAATGCCACCTTGCTATTGTAAGGTGACATTAAGCCAGATTAATAATGGAGAGGCGTCAATTATGACACCTATCCATTATTAATCCAATTGTTGGAAAGGGTTAAAAAACACACACACACATGATTTAAAAGTATTTTAATGAAATAAACACAGCGGTTGTTGTAATAATTTATTGTTCTCGCAATCCATTTCCAGGCCCTCGCTTGGCAAAATAATAAACGCACAAGATACATACCTTCTGATGTCAGATCACGTCCCACGAAGTAATCCATCTGAAGGGGTTAACTAATATTACAGGCAGAGCTGCGATAAACCACTCGCTGGTGCCTGTAATCCCCGGGTGCTGAAAGGAAAGCAGGATCTGTACTTACATTCAGTCGCGGTGAGGCGCCCTCTGGTGGATGTTCTCATGAACTGCAGCCTGGGAACTTTTTCCCATGCTCCAGGTCATATGAGGACATCCACCAGGGGGCGCATCACCGCGACTGAAGGAAATGTAGGTCAATGACCTACATTTCATTCATTCGCCGGGGATTACAGGCACGGAGCACAGCTGCATTTAGCAGGGCTCCTGCCTGTAATATTAGTTAACCCCTTCAGATGGATTACCTCGTGGGACGTGATAGGACATCAGAAGGTATGTATCTTGTGCGTTTATTATTTTTCAAAGCGAGGGTGTTCCTGATGGATTGCGAGAACAATAAATTATTACAACAACCGCTGTGTTTATTTCATTAAACTACTTTTAAATCATGTGTGTGTGTGTGTTTTAACCCTTTCAGACAATTGGATTAATAATGGATAGGTGTCATAATTGACGCCTCTCCATTATTAATCTGGCTTAATGTCACCTTACAATAGCAAGGTGGCATTAACCCTTCATTACCCCATATCCCACCGCTACAGGGAGTGGGAAGAGAGTGGCCAAGTGCCAGAATAGGCGCATCTTCCAGATGTGCCTTTTCTGGGGTGGCTGGGGGCAGATGTTTTTAGCCACGGGGGGGCCAATAACCATGGACCCTCTCCTGGCTATTAATATCTGCCCTCGGTCACTGGCTTTACCACTCTGGCGGAGAAAATTGCGCGGGAGCCCACGCCAATTTTTTCCGCCATTTAACCCTTTATTTCAGCAGCTACAGCGCTGAAATTTTGCACATACACACTACTAACATTAGTAGTGTGGAATATGCAAAAAAAAAGGGGATATGAGATGGTTTACTGTATGTAAACCATGTCTCATATCCTGTCGGGTTTGTGCAGGAGAAATGAAAAGCCGGCAATTGAATTACCGACTTTTCACTAACAGCGCTGCGTATTTCTCGCAAGTCACACTGCAGGTCCGTGTGGAATCCGTATTTTTCTCGCCCCCATAGACTTTCATTGGCGTATTATTTGCGCAATACGCTGAGAAACGCAGCATGCTGCGATTTTGTACGGCCGTAGAACGCCGTATAATACTGAACCGTAATATACGGCTAATAGGAGCAGCCCCATTGAGAAGCATTGTGCCGTATGTAATGCGAGTTTTACGTATGTAGTTTTTGCGCTCTTACGTACGTAAGACACGCATGTGTGACCCCAGCCTAATACTTGTCCTTTTTTTTTTTTTTTCTAAATTCTCCCTTTTCCAAAAAAAAAATTAGTGGGAGATAAATATTGGCAAGTCTGCCTCCGTGCCATTGCTGTGTGTGGCATCTCTCTCTCATTGTGTGGCACTGAAAACACTGTGTAATACTGGGCCTTTTTTTTTTTTTTTTAGGGTAAATTCTCCCAGAAAAAAAAAAAAAATAGTGGGAGATTAAGATTGGCATTTCTGCTTGAGTGCTGGGCCTGTGTGTGCCATCTGTCTCAAATTATTGGGCCACAGAAAACCTAGTGTGTAACATTGGGCCTGATTTTCCTTTCAGTGTCAGGCACCTATAAAGGTATATATAAATCCTACAGAAGTTTGAGTTCACCTTATAAGTTGTTTTACAGTAACAAATAGTGTTACTTTGGTTACTTTTTGCAAGCAATGAGGAAGTCTAGTGGAAGAGGTCGTGGCCGTGGGCGGTCATTGTCAGCTGGTAATGATGGTAGTGGTGGTGGAGCATCAGGTGGTCATGGTAAAAGCAGTACAGCACCTAAGTCTCGAGTTGTTGAGCCAGGTTCCTTGTCTGGCTACACAAGGCCTCGAACGCTCTCTTTTCTGGGAGTAGGAAAACCACTTTTGAAGCCGGAGCAGCAGGAACAAGTATTGGCTTTCATTGCTGACTCTGCCTCTAGCTCTTTCGCCTCCTCCTCGGAAAGTGCCAAATGTCAGAGCAGTGCATCGTCAGTGGATGCTCCCGGTCAGGGACAAGTCGCTTCCTTGTCTTCTTCACCCAGAACAAGAGAGAAGGATGCGTCAGGAGACACAGCGGGTTACTCCATGGAGCTCTTTATACATACCATTCCTGGGTTAGACAGTGAAACAGTTAACAGGCCATGTCCATTAGAAGTTGAATCGGACATGGAGTGCACAGATGCACAGCCACAGCCAGATTACTATGCTGTTCCTTTGACTCAGACCAGAACATTGCCCTCGCAGTGTACTGAGGCAGAATCAAACCCAGCGGAGACTATGGTGCCCCGTCACGGACACTATACCACCGGCTTACACGGTGACACAGACGAAATCGCACATGACATAGAAGAGGAGGTCATAGATGACCCAGTTGTGGACCCCGATTGGCAGCCATTGGGGGAACAGGGTGCAAGCGGCAGTAGTTCTGAAGCGGAGGAGGAGGAGCCGCAGCAGGCATCAACATCACAACAGGTTCCATCTACCGGGCCCGTATCTGGCCAAAAACGCGTGGCAAAACCAAAACCAGTTGGAGGACAGCGTGACCATCCAGTTAAAGAAGCTCAGTCTGCAATGCCTGAAAAGGTATCCGATAGTAGAAAGAGTGCAGTCTGGCATTTTTTTAAACAACATCCAAATGATCAGCGCAAAGTCATCTGTCAAAAATGTTCAACAACCTTAAGCAGAGGTCAGAATCTTAAAAGTCTAAATACAAGTTGCATGCATAGACATTTATCCACCATGCATTTGCAAGCCTGGACTAACTACCAAACGTCCCTAAAGGTTGCAGCACCCTCGGCCAATGAAGCTAGTCAGCAACGCTACATCCCTTCCCTCCCTGTAAGCCGACCATTTCCCACACCACCTGCAGTATCTGTGCAGCTTTCGTCGCCAGGCCAAAGCAGTCAGGGAATCACCAGGTTAGTAGTAGGAAACACTGCATGTAGGGCACCGGCAAGAATACCATCTCCAACCCTCTCTCAGTCACCCATGTCCACCGGCACCACCGCTAGTTCCACGATCTCCAGCTCTCCAGTCCAGCTCACCCTACATGAGACTCTTGTTAGGAAAAGGAAGTACTCATCCTCGCATCCGCGTACACAGGGTTTGAACGCCCACATTGCTAGACTAATCTCATTAGAGTTGATGCCCTACCGGTTAGTTGAAAGCGAAGCTTTCAAAGCGCTGATGGACTACACTGTACCATGCTATGAACTACCCAGTCGGCACTTCTTTTCTAGAAAAGCCATCCCAGCCCTCCAACAGCATGTTAAAGACCGCATCGTCCATGCACTCAGGCAGTCTGTGACTACAAAGGTGCACCTGACAACAGATGCCTGGACCAGTAGTCATGGCCAGGGACGTTATGTGTCCATCACGGCACACTGGGTGAATATGGTGGATGCAGGGTCCACAGGGGACAGCAATATTGGGACAGTTTTGCCTAGTCCACGGTCAAGGAAAGAGTTGGCTGTAGGTGTTCGCCCCCCCTCCTCCTCTTCCTCCTCCTCATGCAGAAGCGAGAGCTCGTCCACACACCGCAGTCACACATCCACTCCATCCGCAGCTGCCACTGTTGCACACCAGGTGTGCCATTATGGGACAGCTAGTGGCAAGCGTCAGCAGGCTGTATTGGCAATGAAGTGTTTGGGCGACAACAGACACACCGCGGAAGTTCTGTCCGAGTTCTTGCACCAAGAAACTCAGTCATGGCTGGGCACTGTACATCTTGAGGCAGGCAAGGTAGTGAGTGATAACGGAAGGAATTTCATGGCTGCCATAGCCCTTTCCCAACTGAAACACATTCCTTGCCTGGCTCACACCTTAAACCTGGTGGTGCAGTGCTTCCTGAAAAGTTATCCGGGGTTACCCGACCTGCTCCTCAAAGTGAGCAGACTTTGCTCGCATATCCGCCGTTCGCCCGTACACTCCAGCCGTATGCAGAACTATCAGCGGTCTTTGAACCTTCCCCAGCATCGCCTAATCATCGACATTTCAACAAGGTGGAACTCCACACTGCACATGCTTCAGAGACTGTGCGAACAGAGGCGTGCTGTTATGTTTTTGTGGGAGGATACACATACACGGGCAGGCAGTTTGATGGCAGACATGGAGTTGTCAGGTGTGCAGTGGTCGAAGCTACAAGACCTGTGTCAAGTCCTTCAGTGTTTTGAGAAATGCACATGGCTGGTTAGTGCAGACAACGCCATAATAAGTATGAGCATCCCCCTAATGCGTCTGCTGATGCAAAGTTTGACGCACATAAAGGAGCAGGCGTCTGCAGCCGAGGAAGAGGAAAGCCTTGATGACAGTCAGCCATTGTCTGGTCAGGGCCGTGTAGAGGACGCGGTAGCAGGTGAAGAGGAGGACGAGGAGGATGATGGGGATGAGTACTTTTTTAATGAGGAAGCTTCTCCTGGGCCAACAGAAATTAGTGGCGTTGCAAGGCCGGGTTCTGTTTTTTTAAGGGAGACAAGTGACGTAGATTTGCCTGTAACTGCCCCTCAAACCAGCACAACCGCAGATTTGCCAACAGGAACTTTGGCCCACATGGCGGATTATGCCTTACGTATCCTCAAAAAGGACCCACGCATTACTAAAATGATGAGCGATGACGATTACTGGTTGGCCTGCATCCTTGACCCTCGCTATAAAGGCAAATTGCTAAATATTATGCCACATGAGAACCTCGAACAAATCTTAGCAACCAAACAAGCTACTCTTGTAGACCGTTTGATTCAGGCATTCCCAGCACACAGCGCCGGTGATGGTTCTCACACAAGCTGCAGGGGGCTACATGGCAGAGGTGTTAGGGGTGCACAGATCAGAAGTGGCGTTGGACAGAGGGGTTTTCTGACCAGGTTGTGGAGTGATTTCGCAATGACCGCAGACAGGACAGGTACTGCAGCATCTATTCAAAGTGACAGGAGACAACATTTGTCCAGTATGGTTACTAACTATTTTTCTTCCCTTATCGATGTTCTCCCTCAACCGTCATTCCCGTTTGATTACTGGGCATCAAAATTAGACACCTGGCCTGAATTGGCAGAATATGCGTTGCAGGAGCTTGCTTGCCCAGCAGCTAGTGTGCTATCAGAAAGAGTATTCAGTGCTGCTGGTTCAATATTAACCGAAAAAAGGACTCGTCTGGCTACCCAAAATGTGGATGATCTCACCTTCATTAAAATGAACCACTCCTGGATTTCAAATTATTTTGCCCCACCTTTCCCGGCTGACACCTAGCTTTCCTATAAAAAGGTCTTGCTTGTGGACTGGTCTTACTGAGTGTTCCAATCTGTTAATTTGCAGCAGCTGTTTGTCCAGCATACGACATGTTTACACCTCCCCCAATGGGAAAAATCCCCCCACGGGGCCGTTGTCTCGCCACTTGGCGCAAGCACCCGTTACAGTGCTGATTGTCTGAAGAGGCGGGTGTGCCCGCTTTTGGTCGACGGCATTGCCACTGGGTCCCTCATAGTACAATGTAGTGTCTCTGGCGGTGGTGGTGCGCACCCAACGTCAGACACACCGTTGTAACATGAGGGGCCCTGGGACGGTACCACCAGCCACAAGAGAGTTCCCCCCCCCCAGCTCAAACTATGCTCTACCACGTGCAAAATTATCTCGCACAGCTCCACCAATGTTTAGTCTATGCACTGACATCATTCAATGCCTGGCACTGACAAACAATACCAATTTGTTTGCATCTATGATGCTAGTTAAAGTAGTCTGGGTCAGTGTCCTATATTGACACCAGTAAATACTAATTTACTGCCAAATTACTTTGTCATAAACTCTGCAGATGAGCCCACCCCTGTACCTAAGCATGCCACCCTTTTTTTACTTATAGTTGTTTTGCGAGGCATTAACATCTATTTATTTTTTTGGAGTACTAACTGTGTCAGACACTCCTTGCAATACTCCTCCACTGACCACAATGCTGCCTGCCTGTGCATCCATGTAACCGATATAAAACTGCCATGAGCCTATTGTTTGTTATTTTAGGCCTTTGATAGCCTGTCTGCGGCCCCTACTTGCAATACTCCTCCACTGACCACAATGCTGCCTGGAGTGACTGCCTGTGTATCCATGTAACCGATTTCAAACTGTCATGACTGCCTACTGTTTGTTATTTTAGGCCTTTGTGAGCCTGTCTGCGGCCCCTACTTGCAATACTCCTCCACTGACCACAATGCTGCCTGGAGTGCCTGCCTGTGTATCCATGTAACCGATGTAAAACTGCCATGACTGCCTACTGTTTGTTATGTTAGGCCTTTGTGAGCCTGTCTGCGGCCCCTACTTGCAATACTCCTTCACTGACCACAATGCCGCCTGCCTGTGCATCCATGTAACCGATATAAAACTGCCATGAGCCTATTGTTTGTTATTTTAGGCCTTTGATAGCCTGTCTGCGGTCCCTACTTGCATTACTCCTCCACTGACCACAATGCTGCCTGCCTGTGCATCCATGTAACCAATATAAAACTGCCATGAGCCTATTGTTTGTTATTTTAGGCCTTTGATAGCCTGTCTGCGTCCCCTACTTGCAATACTCCTCCACTGACCACAATGCTGCCTGGAGTGCCTGCCTGTGTATCCATGTAAACGATGTAAAACTGCCATGACTGCCTACTGTTTGTTATTTTAGGCCTTTGATAGCCTGTCTGCGGTCCCTACTTGCATTACTCCTCCACTGACCACAATGCTGCCTGCCTGTGCATCCATGTAACCGATATAAAACTGCCATGAGCCTATTGTTTGTTATTTTAGGCCTTTGATAGCCTGTCTGCGGTCCCTACTTGCATTACTCCTCCACTGACCACAATGCTGCCTGCCTGTGCATCCATGTAACCGATATAAAACTGCCATGAGCCTATTGTTTGCTATTTTAGGCCTTTGATAGCCTGTCTGCGGTCCCTACTTGCATTACTCCTCCACTGACCACAATGCTGCCTGCCTGTGCATCCATGTAACCGATATAAAACTGCCATGAGCCTATTGTTTGTTATTTTAGGCCTTTGATAGCCTGTCTGCGGCCCCTACTTGCAATACTCCTCCACTGACCACAATGCTGCCTGCCTGTGTATCCATGTAACCGATTTCAAACTGCCATGACTGCCTACTGTTTGTTATTTTAGGCCTTTGTGAGCCTGTCTGCGGCCCCTACTTGCAATACTCCTCCACTGACCACAATGCTGCCTTGAGTGCCTGCCTGTGTATCCATGTAACTGATGTAAAACTGCCATGACTGCCTACTGTTTGTTATTTTAGCCCTTTGTGAGCCTGTCTGCGGCCCCTACTTGCAATACTCCTCCACTGACCACACCAATGCTGCCCGTGTACCCCTGGAACCTATTTAAAAGTTCATAGAGCCTAGTTATATATTTTATTTACTATTAATAAGGCCATGATGGACTATGCTGTACCACGCTACAAGCTAACCAGTCGACACTTCTTTTGCGAGAAAAGCCATCCCAACACTCCACCAGCATGTAAAAGACCGCATTGTCCATGCACTCTGGCAATCTGTGAGTACAAAGGTGCACCTGACAACAGACGCATGGACCTGTAGGCATGGCCACGGAAGATTACGTGTCCATTACGGCGCAATGGGTTAATGTGTTGGATGCATGGTCCACAGGGGACAGCCTACTAAGTCTGTCTGCAGTCCCTAATTCAAATTGTTCTCCACTGTCTAAATCAGAGCTTCCACTTTCTGGCTTTCGGCCTATAGTATCAGAAATTAAACTGCATTTGGCCTTCAACTTTGGTTATGGCCTACTAACGGTGTCTGCCCCTGCCTGGTGTTTGTCCTCAACTGAATAAAGCTGAGCTTCATCCTTCTGGCTCTCATTAAGTGCTGTGTTTTTAAAAATTGGTGGTTAGGGCCTACTAACGGTGTCTGCCCCTCCCTGGTGTTTGCCCTCAACTGAATAAAGCTGAGCTTCAACCTTCTGGCTCTCATTAAGTGCTGTGTTTTTAAAAATTGGTGGTTAGGGCCTACTAACGGTGTCTGCCCCTCAATGGTGTTTTTCCTCAACTGAATAAAGCTGAGCTTCAACCTTCTGGCTCTCATTAAGTGCTGTGTTTTTAAAAATTGGTGGTTAGGGCCTACTAACGGTGTCTGCCCCTGCCTGGTGTTTGTCCTCAACTGAATAAAGCTGAGCTTCATCCTTCTGGCTCTCATTAAGTGCTGTTATTTTAAAAATTGGTGGTTAGGGCCTACTAACGGTGTCTGCCCCTGCCTGGTGTTTGTCCTCAACTGAATAAAGCTGAGCTTCATCCTTCTGGCTCTCATTAAGTGCTGTGTTTTTAAAAATTGGTGGTTAGGGCCTACTAACGGTGTCTGCCCCTCCCTGGTGTTTTTCCTCAACTGAATAAAGCTGAGCTTCAACCTTCTGGCTCTCATTAAGTGCTGTGTTTTTTAAAATTGGTGGTTAGGGCCTACTAACGGTGTCTGCCCCTCCCTGGTGTTTGTCCTCAACTGAATAAAGCTGAGCTTCAACCTTCTGGCTCTCATTAAGTGCTGTGTTTTTAAAAATTGGTGGTTAGGGCCTACTAACGGTGTCTGCCCCTGCCTGGTGTTTGTCCTCAACTGAATAAAGCTGAGCTTCATCCTTCTGGCTCTCATTAAGTGCTGTTATTTTAAAAATTGGTGGTTAGGGCCTACTAACGGTGTCTGCCCCTGCCTGGTGTTTGTCCTCAACTGAATAAAGCTGAGCTTCATCCTTCTGGCTCTCATTAAGTGCTGTGTTTTTAAAAATTGGTGGTTAGGGCCTACTAACGGTGTCTGCCCCTCCCTGGTGTTTTTCCTCAACTGAATAAAGCTGAGCTTCAACCTTCTGGCTCTCATTAAGTGCTGTGTTTTTTAAAATTGGTGGTTAGGGCCTACTAACGGTGTCTGCCCCTCCCTGGTGTTTGTCCTCAACTGAATAAAGCTGAGCTTCATCCTTCTGGCTCTCATTAAGTGCTGTGTTTTTAAAAATTGGTGGTTAGGGCCTACTAACGGTGTCTGCCCCTGCCTGGTGTTTGTCCTCAACTGAATAAAGCTGAGCTTCATCCTTCTGGCTCTCATTAAGTGCTGTGTTTTTTAAAATTGGTGGTTAGGGCCTACTAACGGTGTCTGCCCCTCCCTGGTGTTTGTCCTCAACTGAATAAAGCTGAGCTTCATCCTTCTGGCTCTCATTAAGTGCTGTGTTTTCAAAAATTGGTGGTTAGGGCCTACTAACGGTGTCTGCCCCTCCCTGGTGTTTGCCCTCAACTGAATAAAGCTGAGCTTCAACCTTCTGGCTTTGGGCCTATAGTATCAGATATTAAACTGCATTTGGCCTTCAACTTTGGTTACGGCCTACTAACGGTGTCTGCCCCTGCCTGGTGTTTTTCCTCAACTGAATAAAGCTGAGCTTCAACCTTCTGGCTCTCATTAAGTGCTGTTATTTTAAAAATTGGTGGTTAGGGCCTACTAATGGTGTCTGCCCCTCCCTGGTTTTTGCCCTCAACTGAATAAAGCTGAGCTTCAACCTTCTGGCTTTGGGCCTATAGTATCAGATATTAAACTGCATTTGACGTTCAACTTTGGTTACGGCCTACTAACGGTGTCAGCCCCTCCCTGGTGTTTGTTTTTCCTCAACTGAATAAAGCTGAGCTTCAACCTTCTGGCTTTCGGCCTATAGTATCAGATATTAAACTGCATTTGGCCTTCAACTTTGGTTACGGCCTACTAACGGTGTCTGCCCCTCCCTGGTGTTTGTCCTCAACTGAATAAAGCTGAGCTTCAACCTTCTGGCTTTCGGCCTATAGTATCAGATATTAAACTGCATTTGGCCTTCAACTTTGGTTACGGCCTACTAACGGTGTCTGCCCCTCCCTGGTGTTTGTCCTCAACTGAATAAAGCTGAGCTTCAACCTTCTGGCTCTCATTAAGTGCTGTGTTTTTAAAAATTGGTGGTTAGGGCCTACTAACGGTGTCTGCCCCTGCCTGGTGTTTGTCCTCAACTGAATAAAGCTGAGCTTCATCCTTCTGGCTCTCATTAAGTGCTGTGTTTTTTAAAATTGGTGGTTAGGGCCTACTAACGGTGTCTGCCCCTCCCTGGTGTTTGTCCTCAACTGAATAAAGCTGAGCTTCATCCTTCTGGCTCTCATTAAGTGCTGTGTTTTCAAAAATTGGTGGTTAGGGCCTACTAACGGTGTCTTCCCCTGCCTGGTGTTTGTCCTCAACTGAATAAAGCTGAGCTTCAACCTTCTGGCTTTGGGCCTATAGTATCAGATATTAAACTGCATTTGGCCTTCAACTTTGTTTACGGCCTACTAATGGTGTCTGCCCCTGCCTGGTGTTTTTCCTTAACTGAATAAAGCTGAGCTTCAACCTTCTGGCTCTCATTAAGTGCTGTTATTTTAAAAATTGGTGGTTAGGGCCTACTAACGGTGTCTGCCCCTCCCTGGTGTTTTTCCTCAACTGAATAAAGCTGAGCTTCAACCTTCTTTCTCTCATTAAGTGCTGTGTTTTTAAAAATTGGTGGTTAGGGCCTACTAACGGTGTCTGCCCCTGCCTGGTGTTTGTCCTCAACTGAATAAAGCTGAGCTTCATCCTTCTGGCTCTCATTAAGTGCTGTGTTTTTTAAAATTGGTGGTTAGGGCCTACTAACGGTGTCTGCCCCTCCCTGGTGTTTGTCCTCAACTGAATAAAGCTGAGCTTCATCCTTCTGGCTCTCATTAAGTGCTGTGTTTTCAAAAATTGGTGGTTAGGGCCTACTAACGGTGTCTGCCCCTCCCTGGTGTTTGCCCTCAACTGAATAAAGCTGAGCTTCAACCTTCTGGCTTTGGGCCTATAGTATCAGATATTAAACTGCATTTGGCCTTCATCTTTGGTTACGGCCTACTAACGGTGTCTGCCCCTGCCTGGTGTTTTTCCTCAACTGAATAAAGCTGAGCTTCAACCTTCTGGCTCTCATTAAGTGCTGTTATTTTAAAAATTGGTGGTTAGGGCCTACTAACGGTGTCTGCCCCTCCCTGGTGTTTGTCCTCAACTGAATAAAGCTGAGCTTCATCCTTCTGGCTCTCATTAAGTGCTGTGTTTTCAAAAATTGGTGGTTAGGGCCTACTAACGGTGTCTGCCCCACCCTGGTGTTTGCCCTCAACTGAATAAAGCTGAGCTTCAACCTTCTGGCTTTGGGCCTATAGTATCAGATATTAAACTTCATTTGGCCTTCAACTTTGGTTACGGCCTACTAACGGTGTCTGCCCCTGCCTGGTGTTTTTCCTCAACTGAATAAAGCTGAGCTTCAACCTTCTGGCTCTCATTAAGTGCTGTTATTTTAAAAATTGGTGGTTAGGGCCTACTAACGGTGTCTGCCCCTCCCTGGTGTTTGCCCTCACCTGAATAAAGCTGAGCTTCAACCTTCTGGCTTTGGGCCTATAGTATCAGATATTAAACTGCATTTGGCCTTCAACTTTGGTTACGGCCTACTAACGGTGTCAGCCCCTCCCTGGTGTTTGTTTTTCCTCAACTGAATAACGCTGAGCTTCAACCTTCTGGCTTTCGGCCTATAGTATCAGATATTAAACTGCATTTGGCCTTCAACTTTGGTTACGGCCTACTAACGGTGTCTGCCCCTCCCTGGTGTTTGTCCTCAACTGAATAAAGCTGAGCTTCAACCTTCTGGCTTTCGGCCTATAGTATCAGATATTAAACTGCATTTGGCCTTCAACTTTGGTTACGGCCTACTAACGGTGTCTGCCCCTCCCTGGTGTTTGTCCTCAACTGAATAAAGCTGAGCTTCAACCTTCTGGCTCTCATTAAGTGCTGTTATTTTAAAAATTGGTGGTTAGGGCCTTTTAACGGTGTCTGCCCCTCCCTGGTGTTTGCCCTCAACTGAATAAAGCTGAGCTTCAACCTTCTGGCTTTGGGCCTATAGTATCAGATATTAAACTGCATTTGGCCTTCAACTTTGGTTACGGCCTACTAACGGTGTCAGCCCTGTTGTGAAATTGGATTCTGGGCTCCCCCGGTGGCCACTTGTGGAATTGAACTTGTGTGCATCATCCCCTCTGTTCACCTGCTCCTATCAGGATGTGGGAGTCGCTATATAACCTTGCTCCTCTGTCAGTTTCTTGCCGGTCAACAATGTAATCAGAAGCCTTCTGTGCTTGTTCCTGCTACTAGACAACTCCCAGCTAAGTTGGACTTTTGTCCTTGTGTGTTTTTGCATTTTGTTCCTGTTCACAGCTGCTGTTTCGTTACTGTGTCTGGAAAGCTCTAGTGATCGGAAATTGCCACTCTGGTGTTATGAGTTAATGCTAGAGTCTTAAAGGAATTTCTGGATGGTGTTTTGATAGAGTTTTCTGCTGACCATGAAAGTGTCCTTTCTGTCTTCCTGCTATCTAGAAAGCGGACCTCGATTTTGCTAAACCTATTTTCATACTACGTTTGTCATTTCATCTAAAATCACCGCCAATATATGTGGGGGCCTCTGTCTGCCTTTTGGGAAAATTTCTCTAGAGGTGAGCCAGGACTGTCTTTTCCTCTGCTAGGATTAGGTAGTTCTCCGGCTGGCGCTGGGCATCTAGGGTTAAAAGACGTAGGCATGCTACCCGGCTACTTCTATTTGTGCGGCAGGTTTAGTTCATGGTCAGTATAGTTTCCATCTTCCAAGAGCTAGTTCTCATATATGCTGGGCTATGTTCTCTCGCCATTGAGAATCATGACAGTTTGACCGGCCCAAAAAAGGGTTAAATTACTGGCTGAGAAAGGAGAGAAAAAAGAAGTCTGCTACAATTTTTTTTTTTTTTTTTTTTTTTCCTCTAGTTCTGAGTGTGCTCTTAATTGAATCACTTGCTAGTCTGCCTATACTGCAGCCTTCCTCTCTTTCTCTCCTTCTAATCCTTGAATGGCTCTGTGTTCACCTGTTTCAAATGGATCTTCAGAGTGTAGCTACAGGTTTGAATAATCTCGCCACAAAGGTACAAAATTTGCAAGATTTTGTTGTTCATGCACCTGTGTCTGAGCCTAGAATTACTTTGCCTGAATTCTTCTCGGGGAATAGATCTCACTTTCAAAATTTTACAAATAATTGCAAATTGTTTTTGTCCCTGAAGTCTCGCTCTGCCGGAGACCCTGCACAGCAGGTCAGGATTGTAATTTCCTTGCTCCGGGGCGACCCTCAAGACTGGGCTTTTGCATTGGCACCAGGGGATCCTGCGTTGCTCAATGTGGATGCGTTTTTTCTGGCCTTGGGGTTGCTTTATGAGGAACCTCATTTAGAGCTTCAGGCGGAAAAGGCCTTGATGTCCTTGTCTCAGGGGCAAGATGAAGCTGAAATATACTGCCAAAAATTCCGCAAATGGTCTGTGCTTACTCAGTGGAATGAGTGCGCCCTGGCGGCGATTTTCAGAGAAGGTCTCTCTGATGCCATTAAGGATGTTATGGTGGGGTTCCCTGTGCCTGCGAGTCTGAATGAGTCCATGACGATGGCTATTCAGATCGATAGGCGTCTGCGGGAGCGCAAACCTGTGCACCATTTGGCGGTGTCTACTGAGAAAACGCCAGAAAATATGCAATGTGATAGAATTCTGTCCAGAAGCGAGCGGCAGAATTTTAGATGAAAAAATGGGTTGTGCTTCTATTGTGGTGATTCAACTCATGTTATATCAGCATGCTTTAAGCGTACTAAGAAGCCTGACAAGTCTGTTTCAATTAGCACTTTACAGTCTAAGTTTATTCTATCTGTGACCCTGATTTGTTCTTTGTCATCTATTACCGCGGACGCCTATGTCGACTCTGGCGCTGCTTTGAGTCTTATGGATTGGTCCTTTGCCAAACGCTGTGGGTATGATTTGGAGCCACTGGAGGCTCCGATACCTCTGAAAGGGATTGACTCCACCCCATTGGCTAGTAATAAACCACAATACTGGACACAAGTGACTATGCGTGTTAATCCGGATCACCAGGAGGTTATTCGCTTTCTGGTGCTGTATAATCTACATGATGTTTTGGTGCTGGGATTGCCATGGCTGCAATCTCATAACCCAGTCCTCGACTGGAGAGCTATGTCTGTGTTAAGCTGGGGATGTAAAGGAACTCATGGGGACGTACCTTTGGTTTCCATTTCATCATCTATTCCCTCTGAGATTCCTGAATTCTTGTCTGACTTTCGTGACGTTTTTGAAGAACCCAAGGTTGGTTCACTACCTCCACACCGGGAGTGCGATTGTGCCATAGACTTGATTCCGGGTAGTAAATACCCTAAGGGTCGTTTATTTAATCTGTCTGTGCCTGAACACGCTGCTATGCGAGAATATATAAAGGAGTCCTTGGAAAAGGGACATATTCGTCCTTCGTCATCTCCCTTAGGAGCCGGTTTTTTCTTTGTGTCTAAGAAAGACGGCTCTTTGAGGCCGTGTATTGATTATCGACTTTTGAATAAAATCACGGTTAAATATCAATATCCGTTACCACTGCTTACTGATTTGTTTGCTCGTATAAAGGGGGCCAAGTGGTTCTCTAAGATTGATCTCCGTGGGGCGTATAATTTGGTGCGAATCAAGCAGGGGGATGAGTGGAAAACCGCATTTAATACGCCCGAGGGCCATTTTGAGTATTTGGTGATGCCTTTTGGTATTTCAAATGCCCCTTCAGTCTTCCAGTCCTTTATGCATGACATTTTCCGCGATTATTTGGATAAATTTATGATTGTGTATCTGGATGATATTCTGATTTTTTCGGATGACTGGGACTCTTATGTCCAGCAGGTCAGGAGGGTTTTTCAGGTTTTGCGGTCTAATTCCTTGTGTGTGAAGGGTTCTAAGTGTGTTTTTGGGGTTCAAAAGATTTCTTTCTTGGGATACATTTTTTCCCCCTCTTCCATCGAGATGGATCCTGTCAAGGTTCAGGCTATTGGTGATTGGACGCAACCCTCTTCTCTTAAGAGTCTTCAGAAATTTTTGGGCTTTGCTAACTTTTATCGTCGATTTATTGCTGGTTTTTCTGATGTTGTAAAACCATTGACTGATTTGACTAAGAAGGGTGCTGATGTTGCTGATTGGTCCCCTGATGCTGTGGAGGCCTTTCGGGAGCTCAAGCGCCGCTTTTCTTCCGCCCCAGTGTTGCGTCAGCCTGATGTTGCTCTTCCTTTTCAGGTTGAGGTCGACGCTTCTGAAATCGGAGCTGGGGCGGTGTTACATAGTTACATAGTTACATAGTTATTGAGGTTGAAGGAAGACTTTAAGTCCATCTAGTTCAACCCATAGCCTAACCTAACATGCCCTAACATGTTGATCCAGAGGAAGGCAAAAAAAACCCATGTGGCAAAGAGTAACTCCACCATGGGGAAAAAAATTCCTTCCCGACTCCACATACGGCAATCAGACTAGTTCCCTGGATCAACGCCTTATCAAGGAATCTAGTGTATATACCCTGTAATATTATACTTTTCCAGAAAGGCATCCAGTCCCCTCTTAAATTTAATTAATGAATCACTCATTACAACATCATACGGCAGAGAGTTCCATAGTCTCACTGCTCTTACAGTAAAGAATCCGCGTCTGTTATTATGCTTAAACCTTCTTTCCTCCAGACGTAGAGGATGCCCCCTTGTCCCTGTCTCAGGTCTATGATTAAAAAGATCATCAGAAAGGTCTTTGTACTGTCCCCTCATATATTTGTACATTAAAATAAGATCACCCCTTAGTCTTCGTTTTTCCAAACTAAATAGCCCCAAGTGTAATAACCTATCTTGGTATTGCAGACCCCCAAGTCCTCTAATAACCTTGGTCGCTCTTCTCTGCACCCGCTCTAGTTCAGCTATGTCTTTCTTATACACCGGAGACCAGAACTGTGCACAGTATTCTAAGTGTGGTCGAACTAGTGACTTGTATAGAGGTAAAATTATGTTCTCCTCATGAGCATCAATGCCTCTTTTAATACATCCCATTATTTTATTTGCCTTTGTAGCAGCTGCCTGACACTGGCCACTGAATATGAGTCTGTCATCCACCCATACACCCAGGTCTTTTTCATTGATGGTTTTGCCCAGAGTTTTAGAATTAAGCACATAGTTATACATCTTATTACTTCTACCCAAGTGCATGACCTTACATTTATCCCCATTAAAGCTCATTTGCCATTTATCAGCCCAAGCTTCTAGTTTACATAAATCATCCTGTAATATAAAATTGTCCTCCCCTGTATTGATTACCCTACAGAGTTTAGTGTCATCTGCAAATATTGAAATTCTACTCTGAATGCCCCCTACAAGGTCATTAATAAATATGTTAAAAAGAAGAGGGCCCAATACTGACCCCTGTGGTACCCCACTGCTAACCGCGACCCAGTCCGAGTGTGCTCCATTAATAACCACCCTTTGTTTCCTATCCCTGAGCCAGCTCTCAACCCACTTACACATATTTTCCCCTATCCCCATTACTCTCATTTTATGTATCAACCTTTTGTGTGGCACCGTATCAAAAGCTTTGGAAAAGTCCATATACACTACGTCCACTGGGTTCCCTTGGTCCAGTCCGGAACTTACCTCTTCATAGAAGCTGATCAAATTAGTCTGACATGAGCGGTCCCTAGTAAACCCGTGCTGATACTGGGTCATGAGGTTATTCCTCTTCAGATACTCCAGTATAGCATCCCTTAGAATGCCCTCCAGGATTTTACCCACAGTAGAGGTTAAACTTACTGGCCTATAATTACCGAGTTCAGTTTTTGCCCCTTTTTTGAATATTGGCACCACATTTGCTATACGCCAGTCCTGTGGTACAGACCCTGTTATTATGGACTCTTTAAAGATTAAAAATAATGGTCTATCAATGACTGTACTTAGTTCCTGCAGTACTCGGGGGTGTATCCCATCCGGGCCCGGAGATTTGTCAATTTTAGTGATTTTTAGACGCCGCTGTACTTCCTGCTGGGTTAAGCAGGTGACATTTAATGGGGAATTTTTATCACTAGTCATATTGGCTGCCATGGGATTTTCTTTTGTAAATACTGATGAAAAAAAGTCATTTAGCAGATTGGCTTTTTCCTCATCCTCATCCACCATTTCACCCAGACTATTTTTAAGGGGGCCAACACTGTCATTTTTTAGTTTCTTACTATTTATGTAGTTAAAGAATATTTTGGGGTTATTTTTGCTCTCTCTAGCAATGAGTCTCTCTGTCTCAATCTTTGCTGCCTTGATTTGCTTTTTACAGAATTTATTTAATTTTCTGTATTTATTTAATGCCTCATCACTACCTACTTCCTTTAATTCTCTAAATGCTTTCTTTTTGTTCCTTATTGCGCCCCTAACAGCTCTATTTAGCCATATTGGTTTCCTCCTATTTCTAGTATGTTTATTCCCATACGGTATATACTGTGCACAGGTCCTATCCAGGATGCTAATAAACGTCTCCCATTTTCTTTGTGTATTTTTGTGTCTCAGGATATCGTCCCAGTTAATTGCACCAAGATCCTCTCTCATCCGTTGGAAATTTGCCCTCCTGAAGTTTAGTGTCCTTGTCACCCCCCTACTACCCATCTTATTAAAGGTTACATGAAAACTTATTATTTTATGATCACTATTCCCCAAGTGACCCCCAACCCTTATATTTGATATGCGGTCTGGCCTGTTGGTTAATATTAGATCTAGCAGTGCCCCCCTCCTTGTTGGGTCCTGAACCAGCTGTGAAAGGTAATTGTCTCTCATAGTTGTCAAAAACCGATTACCTTTGCTGGAACTGCAGGTTTCTGTTCCCCAATCTATTTCAGGGTAGTTGAAGTCCCCCATAATAATGACTTCTCCTTGAGTCGCAGCTTCATCTATTTGCTTTACGAGGATATTCTCCATTGCTTCCATTATTTTTGGAGATTTATAACAAACCCCTATCAGTAATTTATTATTTTTTCCCCCTCCCCTTATCTCCACCCACAGGGACTCCACATTTTCATTAAATTCACCTATATTATCACGCAGGATGGGTTTTAAGGAAGATTTTACATATAGACACACCCCTCCCCCTCGCTTATCTGTACGGTCATTTCTGAACAGGCTATAGCCCTGCAAGTTAACAGCCCAGTCATGGCTCTCATCCAGCCACGTCTCAGATATCCCCACCATGTCATAATTATGCTCCAACAACATTAGTTCTAATTCGTCCATTTTGTTGGCGAGGCTTCTGGCATTAGTATACATGCACTTGATGTTACTCTCTGTACCTCTATTCTTTCTTAAATTAATAACTGTTCTAACCCCACCCCCCATGCCACCGCCACCCCCAACTTCCTTATTTGTGCCCAGCTCTCTATCTGCACTATCTTCCCCTCCTATAAAATGAATACCCTCCCCCCCAATCCCTAGTTTAAACACTCCTCCAACCTTCTAACCATTTTCTCCCCCAGCACAGCTGCCCCTTCCCCATTGAGGTGCAGCCCGTCCCTAGCGTAGAGCCTGTAGCCCACTGAGAAGTCGGCCCAGTTCTGCAGGAACCCAAACCCCTCCTTCCTACACCAATTCTTGAGCCACTTATTAACCTCCCTAATCTCCCGTTGCCTCTCTGGCGTGGCACGTGGTACAGGCAGTATTTCGGAAAATACCACGTTGGAGGTCCTTGCTTTCAGCTTGCAGCCTAATTCCCTGAAATCATCTTTAAGGACCTTCCACCTACCTCTAACTTTGTCATTTGTGCCAATGTGCACCATGACTGCTGGGTCCTCACCAGCCCCTCCCAGTAATCTGTCCACCCGATCAGCGATGTGTCGGACTCGAGCGCCAGGTAGGCAGCACACCGTCCGACGATCCCTGTCTTTGTGACAGATTGCCCTATCTGTTCCCCTAATAATTGAGTCCCCCACTACCAGCACCTGTCTGGCCTGCCCTGCTCTCCTATTTCCCTCCTTACTGGAGCAGTCACTCCTCCGGCTTTCAGAGGACATGCCTGGCTGCAGCAGTGCTACCCCTGTACTGGCACCCCCCTCATCTGCCAACTTAGCAAACTTATTGGGGTGTGCCAGATCAGGACTAGCCTCCCTGGCACTCTTCCCTCTACCCCGCCTTCTATCTGTCACCCAGCTAACTGCCACACTGTCCTGCTGCTCCAGAGAAGTTCCGACTGCTCCGTGATGAGACCTTGTGCTTTTTTTTCCCGTAAATTTTCGCCCGCCGAGCGGAATTATGATATTGGGAATCGGGAGCTTTTGGCCATGAAGTGGGCTTTTGAGGAGTGGCGTCACTGGCTTGAGGGGGCCAGACATCAGGTGGTGGTATTGACTGACCACAAAAATTTAATTTACCTTGAGTCTGCCAGGCGCCTGAATCCTAGACAGGCGCGCTGGTCGTTGTTTTTCTCTCGGTTTAATTTTGTGGTGTCGTACCTACCGGGTTTTAAGAATGTTAAGGCGGATGCCCTTTCTAGGAGTTTTGAGCCTGACTCCCCTGGTAATTCTGAGCCCACAGGTATCCTTAAAGATGGAGTGATATTGTCTGCCGTTTCTCCAGACCTGCGGCGGGCCTTGCAGGAGTTTCAGGCGGATAGACCTGATCGTTGCCCACCTGCTAGACTGTTTGTTCCTGATGATTGGACCAGTAGAGTCATCTCTGAGGTTCATTCTTCTGCGTTGGCAGGTCATCCTGGAATCTTTGGTACCAGGGATTTGGTGGCAAGGTCCTTCTGGTGGCCTTCCCTGTCACGAGATGTGCGAGGCTTTGTGCAGTCTTGTGACGTTTGTGCTCGGGCCAAGCCTTGTTGTTCTCGGGCTAGTGGATTGTTGTTGCCCTTGCCTATCCCGAAGAGGCCTTGGACGCACATCTCGATGGATTTTATTTCGGATCTGCCTGTTTCTCAGAAGATGTCTGTCATCTGGGTGGTGTGTGACCGTTTCTCTAAGATGGTCCATCTGGTTCCCTTGCCTAAGTTGCCTTCTTCTTCCGAGTTGGTTCCTCTGTTTTTTCAAAATGTTGTTCGTTTGCATGGTATTCCTGAGAATATCGTTTCTGACAGAGGGACCCAATTCGTGTCTAGATTTTGGCGGGCATTCTGTGCTAGGATGGGCATAGATTTGTCTTTTTCGTCTGCTTTCCATCCTCAGACTAATGGCCAGACCGAGCGGACTAATCAGACCTTGGAGACATATTTGAGGTGTTTTGTGTCTGCGGATCAGGATGATTGGGTTGCTTTTTTGCCTTTGGCGGAGTTCGCCCTCAATAATCGGGCCAGCTCTGCCACCTTGGTGTCCCCGTTTTTCTGTAATTTGGGGTTTCATCCTCGATTTTCCTCCGGTCAAGTGGAATCTTCGGATTGTCCTGGAGTGGATGCTGTGGTGGAGAGGTTGCATCAGATTTGGGGGCAGGTGGTGGACAATTTGAAGTTGTCCCAGGAGAAGACTCAGCTTTTTGCCAACCGCCGTCGTCGTGTTGGTCCTCGGCTTTGTGTTGGGGACTTGGTGTGGTTGTCTTCTCGTTTTGTCCCTATGAGGGTTTCTTCTCCTAAGTTTAAGCCTCGGTTCATCGGCCCGTACAAGATATTGGAGATTCTTAACCCTGTGTCCTTCCGTTTGGACCTCCCTGCATCCTTTTCGATTCATAATGTTTTTCATCGGTCATTGTTGCGCAGGTATGAGGTACCGGTTGTGCCTTCCGTTGAGCCTCCTGCTCCGGTGTTGGTTGAGGGTGAGTTGGAGTACGTTGTGGAAAAGATCTTAGACTCTCGTGTTTCCAGACGGAGACTCCAGTATCTGGTCAAATGGAAGGGATACGGTCAGGAGGATAATTCTTGGGTCACTGCCTCTGATGTTCATGCCTCCGATCTTGTCCGTGCCTTTCATAGGGCTCATCCTGATCGCCCTGGTGGTTCTGGTGAGGGTTCGGTGCCCCCTCCTTGAGGGGGGGGTACTGTTGTGAAATTGGATTCTGGGCTCCCCCGGTGGCCACTTGTGGAATTGAACTTGTGTGCATCATCCCCTCTGTTCACCTGCTCCTATCAGGATGTGGGAGTCGCTATATAACCTTGCTCCTCTGTCAGTTTCTTGCCGGTCAACAATGTAATCAGAAGCCTTCTGTGCTTGTTCCTGCTACTAGACAACTCCCAGCTAAGTTGGACTTTTGTCCTTGTGTGTTTTTGCATTTTGTTCCTGTTCACAGCTGCTGTTTCGTTACTGTGTCTGGAAAGCTCTAGTGATCGGAAATTGCCACTCTGGTGTTATGAGTTAATGCTAGAGTCTTAAAGGAATTTCTGGATGGTGTTTTGATAGAGTTTTCTGCTGACCATGAAAGTGTCCTTTCTGTCTTCCTGCTATCTAGAAAGCGGACCTCGATTTTGCTAAACCTATTTTCATACTACGTTTGTCATTTCATCTAAAATCACCACCAATATATGTGGGGGCCTCTGTCTGCCTTTTGGGAAAATTTCTCTAGAGGTGAGCCAGGACTGTCTTTTCCTCTGCTAGGATTAGGTAGTTCTCCGGCTGGCGCTGGGCATCTAGGGTTAAAAGACGTAGGCATGCTACCCGGCTACTTCTAGTTGTGCGGCAGGTTTAGTTCATGGTCAGTATAGTTTCCATCTTCCAAGAGCTAGTTCTCATATGTGCTGGGCTATGTTCTCTCGCCATTGAGAATCATGACACAGCCCCTCCCTGGTGTTTGTTTTTCCTCAACTGAATAAAGCTGAGCTTCAACCTTCTGGCTTTCGGCCTATAGTATCAGATATTAAACTGCATTTGGCCTTCAACTTTGGTTACGGCCTACTAACGGTGTCTGCCCCTCCCTGGTGTTTGTCCTCAACTGAATAAAGCTGAGCTTCAACCTTCTGGCTCTCATTAAGTGCTGTTATTTTAAAAATTGGTGGTTAGGGCCTACTAACGGTGTCTGCCCCTGCCTGGTGTTTGTCCTCAACTGAATAAAGCTGAGCTTCAACCTTCTGGCTTTGGGCCTATAGTATCAGATATTAAACTGCATTTGGCCTTCAACTTTGGTTACGGCCTACTAACGGTGTCTGCCCCTGCCTGGTGTTTTTCCTCAACTGAATAAAGCTGAGCTTCAAACTTCTGGCTCTCATTAAGTGCTGTTATTTTAAAAATTGGTGGTTAGGGCCTACTAACGGTGTCTGCCCCTCCCTGGTGTTTTTCCTCAACTGAATAAAGCTGAGCTTCAACCTTCTGGCTCTCATTAAGTGCTGTGTTTTTTAAAATTGGTGGTTAGGGCCTACTAACGGTGTCTGCTCCTCCCTGGTGTTTGTCCTCAACTGAATAAAGCTGAGCTTCATCCTTCTGGCTCTCATTAAGTGCTGTGTTTTCAAAAATTGGTGGTTAGGGCCTACTAACGGTGACTGCCCCTCCCTGGTGTTTGCCCTCAACTGAATAAAGCTGAGCTTCAACCTTCTGGCTTTGGGCCTATAGTATCAGATATTAAACTGCATTTGGCCTTCAACTTTGGTTACGGCCTACTAACGGTGTCTGCCCCTCCCTGGTGTTTGTCCTCAACTGAATAAAGCTGAGCTTCAACCTTCTGGCTTTCGGCCTATAGTATCAGATATTAAACTGCATTTGGCCTTCAACTTTGGTTACGGCCTACTAACGGTGTCTGCCCCTCCCTGGTGTTTGTCCTCAACTGAATAAAGCTGAGCTTCAACCTTCTGGCTTTCGGCCTATAGTATCAGATATTAAATTGCATTTGGCCTTCAACTTTGGTTACGGCCTACTAACGGTGTCTGCCCCTCCCTGGTGTTTGTCCTCAACTGAATAAAGCTGAGCTTCAACCTTCTGGCTTTTGGCCTATAGTAGCAGATATTATACTGCATTTGGCCTACTAGTGTGGTTGGGCCCTTAAAACAGTGTCTGCTGCTCCTGGGTTTGCTACTCCACTGAACAAAGCAATGCCGCCTGTTTAGTCCTGTTACCAATTTTGAACTGCATTTAGCCTACTTTATTCTTTGGCCCTATATCTGTTTCCTCCTCATCCTGCCCATTGCCCAGCCACTGCTAGATGAGTCTGCTGGTACATTGACCTAGACCACTACATTCCCCTTGCACTCTACACAGCCAGAATCTGACCCTGCTGAAAGTAAGGTTCCCCTTCCCGCATGTTATACCACCTTACACAGGGACAAAGAGGAAGGTGCAGATGAAAGTGCAGGTTCCTTCATCAGGTGGGGGGGCATACTCGTTGGCGACGTCACTGGCACAGGGCCCCTCAGAGTACACAAAAGTGTCGCTGCTGGTGGGAGGCGCCCCCGCCGTGCAAACACACCACTGTACTTTGAGGGGCCCTGTGCCAGTGCCAATGCGAACAAGTGTGCCCCCCTGCTTGCTCAGGATCACAGCACTTGCAACGTTGAAATACTTTCCTCTCCCTGCTCCACCGCCGTGACGTAGTCCACGATTCCTGGGCCCACTAAAACCTTGAACCAGCCCTACCCCCCACAAATTTGCCAAATGACCCCCAAGTTCCATTGAACAACTATTATTATAAAGTTAATTAAGATTGACAAGCTTCAGAAACAAGAATGGATTTTTTGGCATTAAAATGGGCACTGTAGGTGTTTTCCTGGCCTCCACTCACTGCCGACTATACTTCCCCATTGACTTGCATTGGGTTTCGTGTTTCGGTCGATCCCCGACTTTTAGCGATAATCGGCCGACTGCACTCTACTCGACTCTGGACAAAGTCGGGTTTCACAAAACCCGACTCGATCTTAAAAAAATGAAAGTCGCTCAACCCTAGTCTGGACATCTTGCCACCAGATGTTCTCAGCGGTTGAGGAGACGTCAGCCTCTAGTGGTAGTCGGGGGAGGTACACTCGATACGGCGACATTTGCCTCAAAATTGTCCTTTAAAGGGACAATTAACATTGGCTCATCTTCCCACTCAGTAGAGCTCTGCGTGGATTCTGGGGCAGAGGGCAATTTCATGTCTTCCGCCTTTGCCCAACGTCACTCAATACCCCTGGTTATGCTAGCACAACCAGTTACGGTACGAGTGGTGAATGGGTCGACACTACCTTCACAGATAACTCACCAGACCATTCCTTTTACTCTGTCCATGTCGCCATCCCATCAGGAGACAATATCTCTGCTCGTCATACCTGAGGGTATTGATGAGGTCCTGTTGGGGAAACCTTGGTTACGGTACCACTCTCCACATATCGAGTGGTCTTCTGGCAGAATTTTGGGATGGGGTGAGTCTTGTGAGGGTAGGTGTCAAAGGGAGTGCGTTCAGGTTGCTACTACTAAGGTACCCGCAGATCTATCCTCTCTCCCCAAGCAATACGTGTTCTCCAAAAAGGCAGCGGAGACCCTTCTGCCTCACCGCCCCTATGACTGTCCTATTGACCTCTTGCCTGGTGCTGAGCCTCCCCGGGGTCGAGTTTATCCATTATCTCTCCCAGAGACGGAGGCTATGTCTCAGTACATCCAAGAAAATCTGGCAAGAGGGTTCATCAGGAAGTCAGTGTCGCCTGCTGGGGCTGGGTTCCTCTTTGTTCAGAAGAAGAATGGGGAACTGCGTCCATGTATTGACTACAGGGGTCTTAACGCCATCACCGTTAAGAACAAATACCCATTACCCCTGATATCTTAGCTTTTTGATAGGCTACAGGGAGCAAGGGTATTTACAAAATTAGATCTGCGGGGTGCTTACAATCTGATTCGCATCCGTGAAGGGGACGAATGGAAGACGGCTTTTAACACCAGGGATGGGCACTATGTGTATCTGGTGATGCCCTTCGGGCTCTGTAATGCCCCAGCTGTTTTCCAAGACTTTGTGAACGACATCTTCCGGGATGTGCTCACCACCTCGGTCGTAGTCTATCTGGATGATATTCTCATCTACTCTCCAGATATCGACTCCCATCGGAGAGATGTTCGCAAAGTCTTTGACCTCTTACGGGCAAACTCCCTCTACGCCAAATTGGAGAAGTGTGTGTTTGAGCAGGAGTCCTTGCCATTTCTTGGTTATATCATCTCTGCCCAGGGTTTGGCTATGGATCCTTCCAAGCTACAGGCTGTGATAGACTGGCAAGAACCCCATTCTCTTAAAGCGGTGCAGCGCTTTATGGGGTTCATTAACTACTATCGACAGTTCATTCCACACTTCTCAACGTTGGTAGCTCCCTTGGTTGCCCTTACCAAGAAGGGAGCAAATCCCAAATTGTGGTCTGTGGAGGTCTCCAAGGCCTTTAATTCCATAAAGTCACATTTTGCTAGCGCTCCTATCCTACATTGCCCTGATGTAGACAAACCCTTTATCATGGAGGTGGATGCCTCATCTGTTGGTGCAGGAGCAGTCCTCTTCCAAAAGGATGCTCAAGGTCGGAAGCATCCTTGCTTCTTCTTTTCAAAGACCTTTTCACCAGCAGAGAGGAATTATTCCATCGGGGACAGGGAGTTGCTGGCCATGAAATTGGCCTTCTCGGAGTGGAGACATCTCTTGGAGGGAGCTCGTTTTCCTTTCCAAGTCTTCACAGACCATAAAAACCTGGTGTACCTACAGACAGCCCAGCGGTTAAATTCTCGCCAGGCTATAGATGGTCCTTGTTCTTCTCCCGGTTCCATTTCACCCTCCATTTTCTTTCTGGGGAGAAGAACATTCATGCCGACGCTCTTTCTCGCTCCGTGGTGTCATCAGTGGAGGAGGAAGAGGAGACTCGGCTTATTGTCCCCACTAAGAGCCTGAGAACCGTAGCCCCGGTTTCGCTAGAGTCTGTGCCTCCGGGCAAGACTTTTGTACCACCCAATTTGTGACCGGAAGTTCTCTCGTGGGCTCATTTGTCCAGGGTGGGTGGACATTTTGGGACAAAAAGGACATCTGAGCTGTTGGCGAGGACGTATTGGTGGCCACATATGGTCCGTGATGTCAGGGATTATATTCTAGCGTGTCACCAAAAATAAGTCTCCTCGACAACTGCCAGCTGGCTTACTCTATCCATTGCCGGTGGCAGACAGGCCCTGGGAGATGGTCGGGATGGACTTTGTGGTGGGTTTGCCCAAGTCTCGGGGCTGTACCATCATTTGGGTTATCACCGATCACTTCTCCAAAATGGTGCATTTTGTGCCGCTTCTGTGGTTACCTTCGGCACGGGCCTTGGCAGCGTTGTTCATAAAGCACATCTTTCGCCTACACGGCATGCCAGACAAGATTGTCAGTGACCGGGGTCCCCAGTTTGCATCTCGGTTCTGGAGAGAGCTTTGTCGTCTTCTCAGCATTGAGTTAAATCTCTCCTCCGCATATCATCCCGAGATGAATGGATTGGTAGAGAGGGCCAATCAGACCTTGGTCACATATCTGTGACATTTTGTTTCAGCCAGACAGGATGACTGGGCATCCTTGTTACCGTGGGCAGAGTTTGCGCTGAACAATGCGGTTGCCGACTCCACTGGACAAACCCCATTCCTCCTCAACTATGGTCAGCATCCGCGGGTACCTGTGCCTATGCCCGTGTCTTCTGCCGACTCCAGGGTGGCAGACTGGGCTGTGGAAGCATGGGATATTTGGGACCGCACTCAGGATGCCATTCAGGCCTCCAAGGAGAGAATGAGGTCCTCTGCTGATGCACATCGGCGCCCCGCTCCGACCTTTGCTCCTGGCGACTTAGTGTGGCTCTCCGCCCGTAACATCAGGCTGCGAGTGGAGTCCGCTAAGTTTGCACCTCGCTACCTGGGTCCTTTTAAGGTCCTCGAACAGGTTAATCCTGCGGTCTATCGTTTGGCCCTTCCGCCACGCCTGGGTATCACCGACACCTTTCATGTGTCCCTCTTGAAACCCGTATACATGTCCCGGTTTTCCGAGTCATCTGCTGGGACATCAGGTTCGTCTACGGACGATTAAGAGGTGAACGCTATTTTGGGGTGCAAGGTGGTACGTGGAAAAAAATTTTATTTGGTGGAATGGAAGGGTCATGGTCCTGAGGACAGGTCCTGGGAGTCTGTTGAGCACATTCGGGCTCCGCAGCTCATTGCTGCCTTCGAGCGTGGTGAGGCCCAAGGGGAGGGGGCCCTAGGAGGGGGGTAATGTTAGGGGTCGAGTTCCCGCCTCTGCACAGGGGGAATCTCGGGCCATCACCGCTGCTGTCTCCCATTCTTCTCCTGCCGCAGTGGAGCCTGCTCAGCGGAGACATCAGTCCCAGCGTCTTGCTCAGTCCCACTCTGTACAAAGAGTTACTGCTGCTTTTCCTGCTTCTGCCATTGAAGTCAGTGCTGGGCATCGGTGAGCAGATGCTTCTGGGACTAAGTCCTGCTCTTCTCGTTCTGAGCATGCCCTGAGTAAGATCTCTCAGTGGAGATCGAGGGTCACATGGTCAGATACTGCAGCTAAGTCCATTGGTCCTTTCAGGAAGGTCCTGTAGGTGCTAGGACTAAGTCCTGCTTGGCACACACTGAGGGTGCCCAGGGCAAGATCTCTCAGTGGAGATTTAGGATCACATGCTCAGGTATGGCAGCCTCTCATTGGTCCTTCTGGGAAGGTCTTTTACTTGCTGCAGCTATATAAGGCTCGCATGGCCGCACGTCCATGCGCTAGTATTGCTTTCATTTATGTACTTTGCGCCAGTGTGGTCTTGTATGTGTGTGTTCAGGGACCCGGCTGAAATAAGCCCCTAGAATGCTGGCACCTCCGGCGAGGAGTTCGTATGCTTGTGTGTTCAGGGACGTGGCCGAAATAAGCCCCTAGAATGCTGGCACCTCCGGCGAGGAGTTTCGTGTGCGTGCAAGACCACTGACTGCTCTTGTTTAGACAGTTAGCCTGTGCCTCTGTGGAGTCTAACAGGGCGCAGTGCTTTGAGTTCACGGCTGCTCTGTGAAGTAACAGAGTTAGCTAACACTGCTATTAGTTCCGCTATTTACTAGCAGCAGGTTCTCCTGCACGGTGGACCCCGGGCTGCGAACGCATCTATCCTAATAAAATATATACTTTCATTAGGTGCGTTCCGCTAGCCTTATCATAACAATATGTATCTGTATTATATTTCTCATCCATAGAATATTATGTTTTCTTAGGTTGCATTTCGGTAGTATCTAACCTTCCAAAAAATTGTTGGTATTATATTGCTCATATATAGAGTATTACTTGTTCTATGATACATTTCGGTAGCATCTAACCCTCAAAAAAATTGTAAAAAAATGTATTGATTTCAATTTGCTCATCCATAGGGTATTACATCTTCTTTAGTGCATTTCATTGGTATCTACCCCTCCCCCAAAAAATTCTAGAATATATTGGTATTATATTGCTCATCCACACAGTATTGCATTTTCTTGGATTCATTTTGGTGGTATATCATCTTCAAAAATATTGTTCAAAAATATATTTGCAGTATATTGCTCATCCATACAGTATTACATGTTCTTGCATATATTTTAATGGTATATAACCCTCCAAAATATTGTTAAAAAATGTATTTTTATTGTATTGTCCATCCAAAAAAGTATTACATCTTCGTGAGTACATTTCGGTTGTATATGACCCTCAAAAAAATTGTTCAAAAATAGATCTGTATTAGATTGCTCATCGATACAGTATTACATCTTCTTGGGTACATTTTGGTGGTATTTAAGCTTCAAAAAATTATTCATAAATATGTTAGTACTATATTGCTCATCCATACAGTATTACATCTTCTTGGGTACATTTCAGTGGTATGTAGCTCTCAAAATTTGTCCATTTTTTTCGGTATTATATTGCTCATCCAAACTGCATTGTGTTCTTTGGTACAATTCGGTGGTAAATATAACACTGCAAAAAAGTAGTGAGAAATTTGTCTGGATTCAATTACTCACCCATACAGTTTTTCATGCTTTCTATTACATTTTGGTGTGATATAAAACTCAACAAATCCATTTAAAAAAGTTTTATTGATTCAGTTACAGATCCATACAGTATTACTTGCTTTCTGTTACATTTTGGTGCTATACGAAAATCCATAAAACCCTTGAAAAGATGTTTAGGGATTTAATGATTCATCCATACACTGTAATATGGTTCTGGTTACATTTCGCTAGTATATTAAACTCACAAAAACCCTTTGTAATAATTATAGGGGATAACTCAGGAGACTCTTTGCGTGGAACAAGACAACTACAGGACAGTTTTATAAGTGGTAAAGTCTATATTATCACACAGTGATTCAAACAAGTGCAGAGAGAAACTCAAGTCCACAACACTTGGAGTAAATATTAAATGCAGCTTAGCAGTCTATAGGAAACTTCAGAGGAAAATGCAATCACGCAGAAAGTCTATGAAGCACAATTATTCTTGAGGATACTTGACACGAACAAGTCCTTGCTTAGTCCAAAACACAGATAGATATGCTTATAAGGCAGTTCAAATAATATCTTAGCTCAACCAGGGAGGCCTGTGTGATAGTCTCAGGTTCTTGCAGAGCAGAAACAGCTTACACGTCCAGAAAATGCAGATGGAAGTAAACACGAGCAGCAGATGAAGGAGGATTACTGGAACTGGTGTATGCAGCAGGAACTCAGAGCTGAGTAGCAGGATCTCCACACAGGTTCACAGGAGCAGGTGCAGGAGCAGGTGCAAAGCCAGGGAGTCAGAGGTCAAGAGCTGGATGCAAGGCAGAATACTCTAGCACAGACTGAAGGCTGGGGTGGAGTTTTATAGCAGGAAGACACAGTGCAAATGAGACCAAAAACGCCATCTTGGAAAAGGGCAGTAATGCACAAAAGGTAATAAAAAATGTTCAGAGTCCTGACATTACTCCCTCCTTAGAAGCGGCCTCAGGACGATCCTGGACCTGGTTTCTCAGGGAATCTCTCATGAAAACGAGAAATCTTCTGTTGGGCATTGATGTTTTCCACAGGTTCCCAAGAGTCTTCCTAAGGAGTATATCCCTGCCATCCTATCAGATATTGGAGCCGATTCCAGCGAATCCTGGAATCAACAATTTCCTCCACCACAAATTGTTCTTGCCCATCAATCACCACAGGTTGCGGAGGTGGCACAACACGTCCCTGGAAGGTATTAGGAGATACAGACTTTAGTAAACATACATGAAAAACTGGGTGTACCTTCATAGTCCTAGGCAGCTTCAGCCGGCAGGCCACAGAGCTCACAATACCGTTGATCTTGAAAGGGCCAATGCATTTCTGTCCAAGTTTTTGTGAAGGAACGTTTAACTTCAGATTCTTAGTTGCTAACCAAATGGAATCTCCTACCTTTAACATGGGTGCAGGTTTATGGAATCTATCAGCCGATCTCTTATAACGTTCTTGAGCTGTGGTCAGGGATTCCTTCAGAACCTCCAGATTTTGCCTCATCGCAGTCAGCCTTTCCTCCACTGCCAGAACCGGAGAATTAATTGGAGACCTAGGTAAGATACATGGATGATAACCCAGATTGGCAAAGAAAGGTGTAAATTTAGTGGAGGCGCTCTGAGAATTGTTATATGAAAATTCGGCTAACGGCAGCAACTCCAACCAATCATCCTGGAGATGGCTGACATAGCATATTAGATATTGTTCCAGCGTCTGGTTGGTCCACTCAGTCTGACCATTTGTCTGGGGATGGTAAGCGGAAGAGAGACAGACATTAATATTGAGTGCAGAGCAAAACCCCTTCCAGAATCTTGAAGTGAACTGCACTCCACGGTCAGAGATGATCTCATACGGCACCCCATGCAACCGAAAGACATTCTGTATAACCAAGTTCACTGTATCTTTAGCTGAGGGGAGGCCGGTGCATGGAACAAAATGAGCAGCTTTATTTAGGCGATCAACTACCACCATGATTGTATTCATGCCCCCCTATGTAGGCAGCTCCACAATAAAGTCCATTGATATAGACCCCCAAGGGGAGGATGGAACAGGTAATGGTTGTAGAAGACCCGTAGGTGTCACATGAGGAGTCTTGTAATGAGCACATACCTTGCAATAGAGAACATAGTCCTTGGTATCCTTCAGGCAAGTTGGTCACCAGAAGATTGGCTCAAGAACTCTTGTGTCTTCTGTACCCCCCTGTGACCAGCCAACTTGCAGTCATGTACCAACTTGAGGATCTGCAGATGGACGACCTCAGGGACGTAGATATATCGATCTCTGAACCACATGCCACCCTTAAAGACAAGATTAATATCCACAGGTGGGTTGGCCAGAAATACATCACCGTCATAGGCCTCCCTGCACTCCTTCCACAAGTCCTGATCGTGGATAACTCCGATGAAATTGGCATCAGATAGGATGGTCTTGGACGGGGCTCCAGGTACGGAATCCGCAGCATGGATTTGGGATAAAGCATCAGCCTTCCCATTACGAGAACCTGGACGGTACAAGATAACAAAGTTAAATTGATTTAAAAATATGTTCCAACGAGCCTGACGAGGAGAAAGACATCTAGCGGATCTAACGAACGCTAAATTGTGATGGTCAGTTAGCACTATGATCTGTTGTGCAGCTCCTTGCAGATGATACCTCCATTCTTTGAAAGCCGCAATAATAGCCAGCAATTCCTTGTCTCCCACATCATAATTCTTCTCTGCTGAGGTTAGTCTACGGGAAAAGAAAGCACAAGGATGTAGCAGACCCTTCTCTCCAGTTCTTTGGGAGAGAATAGCCCCAAAGCATTATCAGAAGCGTCCACCTCCACAATGAAAGAAAGTGTTGGATCTGGGTGTATCAACAATGGTGCTGATGTGAAACAGATCTTAAGCCGATCAAAAGCTTCTTGAGCCTGTGATGACCACTTAAAGGGCTTTTCCTTCTTTGTCAAGGAAGTAATGGGACGGACAATATCAGAAAAATTTTGAATGAAGTGTCTGTAGAAATTTGCAAAACCAATAAAACGTTGGACCTCCTTAACTTTCTTGGGTACCGGCCAGTCAAGGATAGCCTGAATCTTACCAGATTCCATGTTCAGCCCCTAGGGAGAGATATAACCTAAGAACTGTATCTCAGAATGATGGAACTCGCATTTCTCTGGCTTAATATACAGATGGTTCTCTTTCAGACATCTTAAAACAATTTTGACATGTTCTTCATGTTCCTGTAGAGAGTCAGAAAAGATTAGTATATCGTCCAAATAGATCACTACAAACTGGTCCAACAAATCTCTGAAAATGTCATTACACGTTCAGCAAATGCAGATGGAAGTAAACACGAGCAGCAGATGAAGGAGGATTATTGGAACTGGTGTATGCAGCAGGAACTCAGAGCTGAGTAGCAGGATCTCCACACAGGTTCACAGGAGCAGGTGCAGGAGCAGGTGCAAAGCCAGGGAGTCATCAGAGGTCAGGAGCTGGATGCAATGCAGAATACTCTAGCACAGACTGAAGGCTGGGGTGGAGTTTTATAGCAGGAAGACACACTGCACATGAGATCAAAGACGCCATCTTGGAAAAGGGCAGTAATGCACAAAAGGTAATAAAAAATGTTCAGAGTCCTGACACCCTTCCTAAACTTTTTATGGATTTAAGGATTCATCCATGCATTGTAACGTGATTCTTGTTACCTTTCGCCGGTATATTAAACTCACAAAAACCCCTTCCAAAACTTTTTAGGGACTCATTTAGTCTTTCATACACTGCGAGGCGGTTCTTGTTTCATTTTGCTGGTATGTTAAACTCACAAAAAACCTTCCAATTTTTTTTTATGGATTCAATGATTCATTCATACACTGTAACATGGTTCTTGTTAAATTTTGCTGGTATATTATACTCCAAAAAAAAGCGTCCAAAATTTTTTTGGGGATTCAATCATTTTTTATACAGTTTAACCCCTTTACCCCCAAGGGTGGTTTGCACGTTAATGACCGGGCCAATTTTTACAATTCTGACCACTGTCCCTTTATGAGGTTATAACTCTGGAACGCTTCAACGGATGCTGGTGATTCTGACAGGGTTTTCTCGAGACATATTGTACTTCATGACAATGGTAAAATTTCTTTGATATTACTTGCGTTTATTTGTGAAAAAAATGGAAATTTGGCAAAAATGTCGAAAATTTTGCAATTTTCCAAATTTGAATTTTTGTGTGTGTGACACCATTCTAAAAACTGCACCCCTCAAGGTGCTCAAAATCACATTCAAGAAGTTTATTAACCCTTCAGGTGTTTCTCAGGAATTTTTGGAATGTCTAAAAAAAAAAACCATTTAACTTTTTTTCACAAAAAATTTACTTCAGCTCCAATTTGTTTCATTTTACTAAGGGTAACAGAAATTGGACCACAAAAGTTGTGGTACAATTTGTCCTGAGTACGCCGATACCCCATATGTGGGGGTAAACCACTGTTTGGGCGCATGGCAGAGCTCGGAAGGAAAGGAGCACCATTTTACTTTTCAATGCAAAATTGACTGGAATTGAGATGGGACGCCATGTTGCGTTTGGAAAGCCCCTGATGTGCCTAAACATTGACACCCCCCACAAGTGATGCCATTTTGGAAAGTAGACCCCCTAAGGAACTTATCTAGATGTGTGGTGAGCACTTTGACCCACCAAGTACTTCATAGAAGTTTATAATACGGAGCCGTAAAAATAAAAAAATCATATTTTTTCACAAAAATAATCTTTTCGCCCCCATTTTTTATTTTCCCATGGGTAAAAGAAGAAATTGGACCCCAAAAGTTGTTGTGCAATTTGTCCTGACTACGCTGATACCCGATATGTAGGGGTGAACCACTGTTTGGGCACATGGCAGAGCTCGGAAGTAAAGGAGCGCCGTTTGCTTTTCAATGCAAAATTGACTGGAATTGAGATGGGACACCATGTCGCGTTTGGAGAGCCCCTTATGTGCCTAAACAGTGGAAACCCCCAATTCTAACTGAAACCCTAACCCAAACACACCCCTAAACCTAATCCCAAACACACCCCTAACCCCAACCACACCCCAAACCCCAACATACCCCTAACCCTAAACCCAACCATAACCCTAACCACACCTCTAGCCTTGACACACCCCTAACCCTAATCCCAACCGTAAATGTTATCCAAACCCTAGCCCTAACCCTAGCCCTAACCCTAGCCCTAACCCTAGCCCCAATTGTAACCCTAGCCCTAACCCTAGCCCTAACCCTAACCCTAGCCCTAACCCTAGCCCTAACCCTAACCCTAGCCCTAACCCTAGCCCTAACCCCAACCCTAGCCCTAACCCTAACCCTAACCCTAGCCCTAACCCTAGCCCTAACCCTAACCTTAACCCTAGCCCTAACCCTAGTCCTAACCCTAAGCCTAGCCAAAACCCTAACCCTAGCCTTAACCCTAACCCTAACCCTAGCCCTAACCCTAATGGGAAAATGGAAATAAATACATTTTTTTAATTTTTTAATTTTTCTCTAACTAAGGGGGTGATGACGGGGGTTTGATTTACTTTTATAGCGGGTTTTCTAGCGGATTTTTATGATTGGCAGCCGTCACACATTAAAAGATGCTTTTTATTGCAAAAAATATTTTTTGCGTTACCACATTTTGAGAGCTATAATTTTTCCATATTTTGGTCCACAGAGTCATGTGAGGTCTTGTTTTTTGCGGGACGAGTTGACGTTTTTATTGGTAACATTTTTGGGCTCGTGGCTTTTTTGATCGCTTTTTATTCCGATTTTTGGGAGGCAGAATGACCAAAAATCAGCTAGTCATGAATTTCTTTTTTTTTGGGGGGGGGGGGCGGGGGGGCGATTATACCATTCCGCATTTGGTAAAATGGATAAAGCAGTTTTATTCTTCGGGTCAGTATGATTACAGCGATACCTCATTTATATCTTTTTTTATGTTTTGGCGCTTTTATACGATAAAAACTATTTTATAGAAAAAATAATTATTTTTGCATCACTTTATTCTGAGGACTATAACTTTTTAATTTTTTTGCTGATGATGCTGTATGGTGGTTCATTTTTTGCAGGACAAGATGACGTTTTCAGCCGTACCATGGTTATTTATATCCGTCTTTTTGATCACGTGTTATTCCACTTTTTGTTCGGTGGTATGATAATAAAGCGTTGTTTTTTGCCTCTTTTATATTTACAGTGTTCACTGAAGGGGTCAACTAGTGGGACAGTTTTATAGGATGGGTCGTAACAGACGCCGCGATAAAAAATGTGTACTTTTATTGTTTTTTTATTTAGATAAAGAAATGTATTTATGGGAACAATATATATATATTTTTTTTAGGAATTTATTTATTTATTTTTTTACTCATGTAAATATATTTTTTTTACACTATAACATTGCCCGGGGGGCATCATGTTTTAGTGTAAGATCGCTGATCTGACACTTTGCTGTGCACTGTATCCGATCAGCGATCTGACGTGCACTCCTGGAGGCTCTGAGCAGGCGCTGGTAAGCCACCTCCCTGCAGGACCCGGATGCAGCCCTGTGGCCATTTAGGATGCAGGGCCTGCAGGGAGAAGATGGTAGGAGACCCTTGGAGCAATTGCTCCTAGGCTCTCAGGGAAGCCCGCAGGGAGCCCCTCCCTGAACGCTATTTCCCTATACCACCAGAACACTGCGATCATGTTTGATCGCAGTGTGCTGGGGGTTAATGTACTGGGGGCGGTCCGTGACTGCTCCTGGCACATCATAGTGCCGGATGTCAGCTTCGATAGCCAGCTGACACCCGGCCGCGATCGGCCGTGCTCCCCCCATGAGCGCGGCCGATCGCTATGACGTACTATCCCGTCGGTGGGCATACGGGCCCACCCCACCTCGACGGGATAGTACATCTAATGACAGAAAGGGGTTAATGCTTTGTGTGTTAGGAGTCGAGTTCCCACCACTGCACAGGGGGAATCTCAAGCCATGTCTGCTGCGGTCTCCCATTCTGCTTCAGCCACAGTGGAGCCTGCTCAGCGGAGACGTTGGTCCCAGCATCTTGCTCAGCCTGATACTGTGCAAAGGCTCACTGCTGCCTTTCCAGGTTCGTCTTTTGTAGCCAGCACTGGTCAGCGGCCTGCAGGCTTTTCTGGGACTAAGTCCTGCTTTGCACACACTGAGCATGCCCACGGGAAGACCTCTCATTGGAGGTCTGGGGTCACACGCTTAGGCCCTGTAGCAGCTCCTATTGGACCACTTGGAAGGTCCTTGTCTGCTACAGCTATAAAAGGTTTGCATGGCCGCACGGCCATGCACTAGTATCAAACCAAAGTCTATGTGCTCAGTGCCAGTGTGGTCATGTCTGGATGTGGTTAGGGTTTGGCTGAAATAAGCCCCTAGAATACCGGCACCTCCAGTGAGGAGTTTGTATGTGTGTATTCAGGGCCTTGGCTGAAATAAGCCATTAGAATACCGGCACCTCCGGTGAGGAGTTGTTTGCCTGTTTCTCTGACTGCATGACCACAATTTTGCTCTGTTTGGTAGCTGTGTACCTCTGTGAGGTTAACAGGGCACAGCATCTTGTTTCTAGTGAATCTGTGGAGTTAACAGAGTTTATACCACTATATAGCGCTGTCATTTGCCAGCAGCAGGTTCTTCTCCTGCACAGTGGACCCCGGGTTGCGAACGCACCTATTAATACATATATATATATATACTCGGTGCGTTCCGCCAACCATAACATTGTGTAAAACTACAGTGCGGTAACATTTTTAAAAACCACTTGGCCCGGTACAAATCACAAAATATTTTTGGTAAAAAATTGATTATTGTTATATATACTGTTGAACCTCCTTTGTGTGAAATTTCATTGGTTTGAAATAAAAACAAAACTGGCATGCTACAGGTGTACACTTTCTTAATATTTTAATGAGGCCATCCAGTTGTTGCATTCAAAGGTGTATAGATGACCCTGTTTAAATTTTGGAAGGCTTTGCATTCTGCATAACTTTTAGGAGTGTAGGAGTACCACAACTATAATTTGCTCACAATATTTGAATAAGGTACTACAGTTGGTGCCTTCAAGGTTGTATGGATGACTCTGCTTCTAATTTTTGGCAGGCTTTGCATTTAGTGCATAGCCTTTATGAGCCTAGGAGCACCACTTCATGACAATTTGAACAGAGTTTGTATGAGGCCCTCCTTTATGTCTAATACAGGGTGTACCTGAGTCCCTTACATCACATTTTTTTGCAATTCTTGCTTTCTTCATAAAGTACACTGACATTTTCAATTTCTTGCTTCAATTTTCAATTTTGGATTACTTAAATTATTATTTCTTTAAAAATCATGTTTAAATTTTACCTTATATAAAAGCAATTATACGGGAAACATTGTTTTTTAACTTTTTTTCATGCAAACTCCAATTTCTTGTCAATTTTTAATGTTTTTATTGTTAGTCCTTAAAGTGGAGTAAACGTGTGACACCATTGTTGACAGCAGCAATCTGAGATTCAGAGATGCCTCCAGGTGTCTTCCCCATCCTGTTTTCTTTCCATTCCACTTTTTCCCTCCATTTCAACATTTTCACTACCCCTGACCTCTTTTGGTCTGTTTGAAAAATGCTAGGATTTCCCATTGACTTCCATTTTACTCGTTACTCGAAACGAGCATTCGAGCATTAGGAATTGCTCGGTTCGATTAATGAGCATCCAAGCATTTTACTGCTCCCTCATCTCTACATACAACTCTATGTCTATGCAGAGAATTTGGAGATATTCACAAGAAATAATATTGTCAACTAACATAATATTTTAAGGATATATTCAGAAGTTGATGTTCCAAGATGGACATTCACTTTATGAACTGGTAAACTCCTGATTCTTCAATTTTTTTTAATATATTAAAATATAAATACAGTTTATATATTATTCAGAAAAAGAGAACTTCTCCTGATCATTTCAGACATCAGGGGATTTGTCTGATCAGGTATATAGGTAAACCTCAGGCAAGTAATATTCTACATTTACAATTTTGCACTTTAAACCAAAAGAGAAGTTTAAAAAGTCAATTTTTAAAAGTAAAACTTATATATAACCTGACCAATGTAAATTCAGAGTAAGAAGCAGAAGAAAGAAAATCAGGAAACATTTATAGGGTAGTCTTATGACCTATTAATACAGGTCGATGTAATGCCAGTAGCAAGTGTCTATCGACATGAACAAATATAAACAAGTAAACTGATGTATGCCCAGCTGAAGAACAGTGGAGTCTTGTTCCATTTCCACCAAAAAAAGTATTCAATTTCCAATTGTTTAGCACATTTTTAGGGATTACACGTTCCTTCGAAAAATCATTTGCCTCATGTAAAATTACCAACAAATTGTGTTTTCATATATCGGTAGTGTTTTGCCAATTTTTTTATGCCTGCATTAAAAACAACCATGAGAAATTAATGCACTTAGTGTCTCTGTAGCTATATATATATATATATATATATATATATATATATATAAATGTTGATTGCAACATCTTAGAAAAATCTAAAAGAAACCTACCAGTTCTTGGATTAGTATCTATACTGGTAGTACTGTATGTTATCTGTGGATCAGTTTCAGTGTGAATCCAGTGTCAGTGTATGTCGTGAAACAAACAAAAAACATAGTTCCTGCAACTTTAAAGGAGTTATTCAGGACTACATATTTTTTTTACTATGAGCCTAAGAAGTAACAGACAGGTAGTAGCTACCTCCCTATCTATTGTGCTCTGCCGTCACAGAGTGGTCACAGACCGTTCCTGCCAGCTATTCTGAAGCTTCCGCTGATGACACTTTGACAGTGCAGTGGCTTTTCTTTCCTTCTGCTCTGCTGAAGGGGTGTCTTTGCTAATGTCATGCTAATTGACAGCTAGTTCCCCACTGCCTAACTGCGGGGAGCTATTTGTGAATCAGCATGACTTCGGCAGTCATGCCCCGTCGACAGAGCAACCAAGAAGAAGGGCTGTTCTGTTGACGTGGAACAGCTGAATAGCCATCAGGAGCAATCGGTGACCACTCTGAGCAGGAGCAAAGTAGAACAGCTAGGTAGTTGCCTGTGTTAGCAACTACCTGCCTGTTAGTTTTTAGGCCAATAGTATAAAAATATAATAGTCCTGGAAAACCCATTCAAGGGGGTGGTAATAGACATGCATGTGCAGCACTTTTCATTAATGACTAGAGATGAATGAATCTCCCGAAATTAATTTTGGGTTGATTGACTTGATTTGGTCAGCAGATTCATTTCAGTCCAAATAAAATCGGTCCTACTCAAAAGTGCTCCAGGTGGATACAATTTTTCTGGAGTTTTGCACATAGATTCCCTTAAATTTCAGCTTCACCAAAATCTGACATTTTGGGGAAACTTGTAATGAATTAAATTTGCTATGAATTGATTTACTCATTTCCATAAATGACCTTTCCATTTACACCCTCTTCACCTGCAGTAATCCAAATTACGATAACTACATACATATTCTTCCTATATGCGAAGGTCCAGGAAATTAATACATTGCCGGTGTCCAACTAACACGTCCAAACCCACAACTCATCATTTCTCGAGCATTGATGGGCTGTAACATCAGATGATCATTTCCAGTGCCATTACTTTCACAGTGAAACAGAATGGCAGTGGGCAAAACAATGCAATAATATCACTACTGAGATTTGCAAAAATATTGCATTATCAGATGAATCCTGATTTGTGCTTCACAACTCTGATGGCCGGGTCAGAATTTGGCACAAGCAGCATGAATACGGTAGATGAACCCTTCCTGTCAGGTATCCACAGCTCAGACTGGTGAAGGAGTGATGGTGGAGAATATTTTCTTGGCACATCCTGCGTCCTCTGATAGTTGCAGATGGATGTTTGGACAGTAAGGCATACTTAAGTAGCATGGCCAACCACATTCAACCCTTCATGGCAACTGTGCACCCTATGGCAGAAGGATGCTTTAAGCAGGTTAACGTGCCACGCCACAAAGATCATAAAACCATGGAGTGGTTCCAGTAAGATGACAGCAATTTTTCCTTCCTTACCTGGCCCCAAATCTTAATCCTGTAGAGCATCTATGGGATGGTGTAGAGCAAACTGTGAGAAACTATCCTGTCCGCATGGGCCAATATTCTTGCAGAGCAATGTCAACACCAACTGGAATCTACAACATAAACGTAACAAATCGCTGCCAAAGGAGGTCCAACATGCTTAAATGACTCTTAAATGACTATCTCAAAGGGCGCAGTCAGACATCCATATAAAACTGACCGAGATCGGACTGCAGTGCACGGCCTGGCCAGAGGCTCTCCCAATACGAGCATAATAGCTGCCTAGAGATATATGAAGCTGTCACACTAGGGTCGAGAGAGCCCGTCGGCCAGTTCGTGCATTGCAGTCCTATATCAGTCCAATTTTTATGGTCGCCTGGCTGTGTCCTAATAAAGTGGCTGTTTAGGGCTGCAGATCACATCATAGACAGCTATGGACACATATAGCATAAATAGCTCCCAACAGTGGATCATGAAATTATATATGTATTCAAAGCTGGTGGTCATCTTGCATCACCCATCTCTGGGTATGTCAAGGCAATAGTAAAAAGCAAGACAAGATATCTGTTTATACACAAAAATAAGCAAATACATACACAAGTACATATATACCTATCAACACATACAGTATATACACTGACACATGAACAAATATAAACAAGTAAACTGTTGTATACCCAGCTGAAGAACAGTGCAGTCTTGTTCCATTTCCACAAAAAAAGTATTCAATTTCCAAATGTTTAGTACATTTTTAGGGATTGCGTCAATGCTATTTCGGTGTCTTCAACACAACTGCTTATCATGTAGTAAGAGTTTTTTCAACTCACTGTAGAGTTGGAATTATTTTTCCCAAGTTGTATAGGTCCCGTTGTGGTTTTCACCTTCCTTTCTTATATTGCAAACACCACAAGATCCCATAAAGAGATGAGCATTAGCGCCTCTTCTGGGAGAACGTCTAGTAAAGGTGCGACTTATACATTAATCATTACCTTACCTCTCTTATGAATACATCTCCCTGATGCTATCCAAGTCCAGCAGCCAATTATCAGGGCACTTTTTTCTCTGCAAAAGGGTTTTATAATTGAAAAGATTTTCTTTTTATCTTGACTTAAAGGAACATGAAACCTAAAAATAATTGATTCAACTAAACAAGAAATGTAAATTGACCTGTTGAAGCACAATGTAAGCGTGAATCGATCGTCATCTGTATTTGCTCCACTGTTTTATCTGCCTGCTGTTGGTATGATGATGCCACAATATAGGATTTTGTTGCACGGGACGGTATGTGCCAATCCCCTTTCTTTGCTATGGACATAAAGAAATGTAAGTTGTCAAGATTTTCGTGGGCCCAGGAAACGCGGAATACGTCACGGTGGTGGAGCAGGGAGAGGTAAGTATTTCAGCTTTGCAAGTGCTGTGATCCTGAACAAGCAGGGGGGGGCCCACTCGTTGGCACTGGCACAGGGCCCCTCATAGTACGGCGGTGTGTTTGATGGTGGGTGGCGCCTCCCACCGGCAGAGACACTTTTGCGTACTATGAGGGGCCCTGTGCCAGTGATGTCGCCAAGGAGTATGCCCCCCCACCTGATGAAGGAACCTGCACTTTCATCTGCACCTTCCTCTTTGTCCCTGTGCCCGTGTAAGGTGGTATAGTATGAGGGAAGGGGAACCTGACTTTCAGCAGGGTCAGATTCTGGCTGTGTAGAGTGTAAGGGGAATGTAGTGGTCTGGGTCAATGTACCAGCAGACTCATCTAGCAGTGGCTGGGCAATGGGCAGGATGAGGAGGAAACACAGATATAGGCCCAAATAATAAAGTAGGCAAAATGCAGTTCAAATGTGGTAACAGGACTAAACAGGCGGCATTGCTTTGTTCAGTGGAGGAAAACTGTAATGAGTGGCAGACACAGTTAGTAGGCCCAAATAATAAAGTGGGCTAAATATCTGCCCAAAAATTGTTCATAAATAAAAAGGCGACATTGCTTTGCTCAGTGTCGGAAAATTGTAATGAGTAGCAGACTAAGTTAGTAGGCCCAAATAATAAAGTGGGCTAAATGTCTGCCAAAAAATTGTTCATAAATAAACAGGTGGCATAGCTAGGTACAGGGGTGGGCTCCTCTTCTGAGTAGCAGACAGTGGTAGTAGGCGCAAAGTATTAACTGGTCTAAATGGAGGCCAGGGCCCCTGTATATTTTAATTATCATCTATCATTTCAACAAATTTGTATTGGCAGTGCCATTGAAGGATTTAACAGCACAGACTACACTGTGGTGGAGCAGGGAGAGGTAAGTATTGCAAGTGGTAGAGCACTGTTCGAACTGGGGGGGAACACTCTCTCGTGGGCGGCGGTACTGGCACAGGGCCCCTCATATTACGACGGTGTGTCTGACGTTGGTTGTCCACCACCACCGTCAGAAACACTTCATTGTACTATGAGGGACCCTGTGCCAGTGCCGTCGCCCAAGAGTGGGCCCACTCACCTGTCCAGGCAAACGGCTCTCGCACGGGTGCTTGCGCCAGGTGGTGAGCACGGCCCTGTGGGGGGAGTCAGCCCATTTAGGGAGGTATAAAAATCGCCTATGGTGGACATTCAGCAGCTGCAAATGGAGGAATTGGAGAAGTCAGTAAGAGGAGGCCAAAAGCAAGGCATTTTTCAGGCAAGCTACGTGTCAGCAGGGGAAGGTGGGACAAAATAATTTGAAATCCGTGATTGGTTCATTTTAATGAAGGTTAGATCATCAACATTTTGGGTAGCCAGACATGTCCTTTTTTTGGTCAGTATTGAACCAGCAGCACTGAAGACTCTTTCTGATAGCAAACTAGCAGCAGGGCAAGCGGCTTTAAAAGCTGTTTTCCTACTCCCAGATAAGGGAGCCTTCGAGGCCTTGTGTAGCCAGACGATGACGCTGGCTCAACACCTCCAGCCTTAGGTGCTATTGTGCTTTTGCCACTACCACCAGATGCACCACCACCATCAGTACCAGCTGGCAACCACCGCCCACGGGCTCTTTCACCAGACTTCCTCATTTTTTGGAAAATCTAACCAAAATAACAACCATTATATAGTACTGTAAAACAAGGTAGAAGGTGTATATAAACTTGTTGAGAATTTAAATCTCCCTTTTTTGGGGGGGAGACTAAACCAAAACTCAGGCCCTGTGCATAAAACAACACAATGTAAGTGGCAGAAAGTGGCTGGCTGACATATGAAAAACTAACTGGACTGAAGTATATCCACTTCGTGAGAATTTGAATCTCACTTCTTTTTTTTTTGGAGACTGAACCAAAACTCAGGCCCAGTGTATAAAACAACACAATGTAAGTGGCAGAAAGTGGCTGGAAGATATATGAAAAAATACAAGGACTGTAGTACGATTTCAATCTCCCTACAATGATCTCAGGACAAGTATGGCAGCAATAAAAAGGACTGCTGCACACAAAAGTGTGGACAAATAAACATGATAACTGTGCAGAAAGGAGCAACAGGATTTTTGCTTTTAAAAAAGCAGTTGGTTTGCACAGCAGAGTGCAAACAGCAATGCAACTATCAGGCCTTATAAGGCAGCCTAATAAGCTACAGAGCTGATGCACAAAAATATAGCCTCCACTGGCCCTGCAAAAAAAATGTGATGTTGGACAGTGGAAATCGCTACAGCACAAGCAGTTTGGGGGTTAATCTTCCCTCCCTAACTATATCCCTTCTTCTGATGAAGCTGCAGCAACCTCTCCCTATGCTAAGATCGGCAGAAGTAGGATGGCGGTCGGCGTGCACGCCCCTTTATAGCCCCTGTGACGCTGCAGAAAGCAAGCCAATCACTGTCATGCCCTTCTCAAAGATGGTGGGGACTGAGATCTATGTCATCACGCTGCCCACACTCTGCGTCCTCCTTCATTGGCTGAAAAATGGCACTGAAAGCGTCATATGAAACGCGACTTTTGTGCACAGATCGGCGATCTCATGGCTGATCCCACACTGGGATCGGGTTTCATGAAACCCGACTTTGCCGAAAGTCGGTGATTTTTTAATTTGTCCGATCTGTTTTGCTCAACCCTACTGCTGACATGACAGATGTCCAGAAGGCCATCATTGACACACTCCACAAGGAGGATTAACCACAAAAGGTCATTGCTAAAGAAGCTGGCTGTTCACAGAGTGCTGTATCCAAGTATATTAATGGAAAGTTGAGTGGAAAGAAAAAGTGTGGTAGAAAAAGATGAACAAGAAACTGATAACCGCAGCCTTGAAAGGATTGTTAAGAAAAGGCCATTCAAAATTTGGGGTGAGATTCACAAGGAGTGGACTGCTGCTGGAGTCATTGCTTCAAGAGCCACCAAGCACAGACGTATTCAGGACATAGGATACAAGTGTCGTATTACTTGTGTCATGCCACTCATGACCAATAGACAATGCCAGAAAATGTCTTGCCTGGGCCAAGGAATGAAAGAACTGGACATTGCTCAATGGTCCAAGGTGTTGTTTACAGATGAAGGTAAATTTTGCATTTCATTTGGAAATCAGGGTCCCAGAGTCTGGAAGAGGAGTGGAGAGGCCACAATCCAAGCTGCTTGAGGTCTAGTGTGAAGTTTCCACAATCAGTGATGGTTTTGGGAGCCATGTCATCTGCTAGTGTAGGTCCACTGTGTTCTATCAAGCCCAAAGTCAGTGCAGCCATCTACCAGAAAATTTTAGAGCACTTCATGCTTCCCTCTGCCGACAAGCTTTTTGGAGACAGAAATTTCATTCTCCAGCTAAACTTGGCACCTGTCCACACTGCCAAAAGTACCAATACCTGGTTTACAAACAACAGTATCACTGTGCTTGATCGGCCAGCAAACTTGCCTGACCTGAACCCTCCTCGAGAATCTATGCGGTATTGTCAAGAGGAAGATCAGAGACAATAAACCCAACAATGCAGACGAGCTGAAAGCTACTATCAAAGCAACCTGGGCTTCCATAACACCTCAGCACGCCGCATTGATGCAGTAATTGATGCAAATTGATGCAAAAGGAGCCCCGAACAAGTATTGAGTGCATTTACTGAGCATACTGTACATTTCACTAGGCCAACATTTCAGATTTTAAAATCATTTTTCAAGCTGGTGTTATACAGTATTCTAATTTACTGAGATAATGACTTTTGGGTTTTCTTTGGCTGTAAGCTATAATCATCAACATTAACATAAATAAACACTTGAAATAGATCACTCTCTTTGTAATAATGCTAGATAACATATGAGTTTCGCTTTTTGTATTGAAGAACTAAAATAATGTAACTTTTTGATGATATTCTAATTTTGTGAGAATCACCTGTATATTCTTGCCATTTTAACATAAATTAAAGTAGATCTGTCCCAGATTTCACAATGCAAACTTCATATGTAAATAAAAGGATCTTTTAGACCCACAAAGATGAGGTAGCGCCAAGCTTATGAAGCTGACAGAGTCCATTGAGGTATGTGGCCAGGTGACCTGATTATCTCAACCTGGATTTTCAAAAGGTCTCTGAGGGTTTAGAGATGGTCAATGGAGCAGATCTGACTAGCTGACTTACAGTACAGCGTTAAATTTGTTCTCCTCCTGTTGAAGCCATGGTGTCGTGGCTACTGTCATGTACACTTCTGGAAAACAGAGGAACCTCCTCCTTTTATAGTTCACAGCTCTTATTAAGGCACTTTTCCACAGGATTGGGGGAAGGTGGAGGGAGATCATCTCTCATTGTTCAAGTGGTCAAATAACCTGCATAGTTTATCCTTCAATATGTACAGAACAACAAATTATATGGACTGATACAATGGTAATTGTTATGGTTCTCAATGGCAAGAGAACATAGCCCAGCATACATAGGAACTAGCTCTTGGAAGGATGGAAACTTAAACTGACCATGAACTAAACCTGCCGCACAACTAACAGTAGCCGGGTAGCGTAGCCTGCGTTTTATCCCTAGACGCCCAGCGCCGGCCGGAGGACTAACTAATCCTGGCAGAGGAAAATATAGTCCTGGCTCACCTCTAGAGAAATTTCCCCGAAAGGCAGACAGAGGCCCCCACATATATTGGCGGTGATTTAAGATGAAAATGACAAACGTAGTATGAAAATAGGTTTAGCAAAATCGAGGTCTGCTTACTAGATAGCAGGAAGACAGAAAGGGTACTTTCATGGTCAGCTGAAAACCCTATCAATACACCATCCTGAAATTACTTTAAGACTCTAGTATTAACTCATAACATCAGAGTGGCAATTTCAGATCACAAGAGCTTTCCAGACACAGAAACAAAACTGCAGCTGTGAACTGGAACAAAATGCAAAAAACAAACAAGGACAAAAGTCCGACTTAGCTGGAAGTTGTCTGGTAGCAGGAACATGCACAGAAAGGCTTCTGATTACAATGTTGACCGGCATGGAAGTGACAGAGGAGCAAGGTTAAATAGCGACTCCCACATCCTGATGGGAACAGGTGAACAGAGGGGATGATGCACACAAGTTCAATTCCACCAGTGGCCACCGGGGGAGCCCAAAATCCAATTTCACAACAGTACCCCCCCCTCAAGGAGGGGGCACCGAACCCTCACCAGAACCACCAGGGCGATCAGGATGAGCCCTATGAAAGGCACGGACCAGATCGGAGGCATGAACATCAGAGGCAGTCACCCAAGAATTATCCTCCTGACCGTATCCCTTCCATTTGACCAGATACTGGAGTTTCCGTCTGGAAACACGGGAGTCCAAGATTTTTTCCACAACGTACTCCAACTCGCCCTCAACCAACACCGGAGCAGGAGGCTCAACGGAAGGCACAACCGGTACCTCATACCTGCGCAACAATGACCGATGAAAAACATTATGAATAGAAAAAGATGCAGGGAGGTCCAAACGGAAGGACACAGGGTTAAGAATCTCCAATATCTTGTACGGGCCGATGAACCGAGGCTTAAACTTAGGAGAAGAAACCCTCATAGGGACAAAACGAGAAGACAACCACACCAAGTCCCCGACACAAAGCCGAGGACCAACCCGACGCCGGCGGTTGGCAAAAAGCTGAGTCTTCTCCTGGGACAACTTCAAATTGTCCACCACCTGCCCCCAAATCTGATGCAACCTCTCCACCACAGCATCCACTCCAGGACAATCCGAAGATTCCACCTGACCGGAGGAAAATCGAGGATGAAACCCCGAATTACAGAAAAAAGGAGACACCAAGGTGGCAGAGCTGGCCCGATTATTGAGGGCAAACTCCGCTAAAGGCAAAAAAGCAACCCAATCATCCTGATCTGCAGACACAAAACACCTCAAATATGTCTCCAAAGTCTGATTCGTCCGCTCGGTCTGGCCATTAGTCTGAGGATGGAAAGCAGACGAGAAAGACAAATCTATGCCCATCCTAGCACAGAATGCCCGCCAAAATCTAGACACGAATTGGGTTCCTCTGTCAGAAACGATATTCTCCGGAATACCATGCAAACGAACCACATTTTGAAAAAACAGAGGAACCAACTCGGAAGAAGAAGGCAACTTAGGCAGGGGAACCAAATGGACCATCTTAGAGAAACGGTCACACACCACCCAGATGACAGACATCTTCTGAGAAACAGGAAGATCCGAAATAAAATCCATCGAGATGTGCGTCCAAGGCCTCTTCGGGATAGGCAAGGGCAACAACAATCCACTAGCCCGAGAACAACAAGGCTTGGCCCGAGCACAAACGTCACAAGACTGCACAAAGCCTCGTACATCTCGTGACAGGGAAGGCCACCAGAAGGACCTTGCCACCAAATCCCTGGTACCAAAGATTCCAGGATGACCTGCCAACGCAGAAGAATGAACCTCAGAAATGACTTTACTGGTCCAATCATCAGGAACAAACAGTCTACCAGGTGGGCAACGATCAGGTCTATCCGCCTGAAAATCCTGCAAGGCCCGCCGCAGGTCTGGAGAAACGGCAGACAATATCACTCCATCCTTAAGGATACCTGTAGGTTCAGAATTACCAGGGGAGTCAGGCTCAAAACTCCTAGAAAGGGCATCCTGTCATGATTCTCAATGGCGAGAGAACATAGCTCAGCATATATGAGAACTAGCTCTTGGAAGATGGAAACTATACTGACCATGAACTAAACCTGCCGCACAACTAGAAGTGGCCGGGTAGCATGCCTACGTTTTTTATCCCTAGATGCCCAGCGCCAGCCGGAGAACTACCTAATCCTAGCAGAGGAAAAGACAGTCCTGGCTCACCTCTAGAGAAATTTTCCCAAAAGGCAGACAGAGGCCCCCACATATATTGGCGGTGATTTTAGATGAAATGACAAACGTAGTATGAAAATAGGTTTAGCAAAATCGAGGTCCGCTTACTAGATAGCATGAAGACAGAAAGGGCACTTTCATGGTCAGCAGAAAACCCTATCAAAACACCATCCAGAAATTACTTTAAGACTCTAGCATTAACTCATAACACCAGAGTGGCAATTTCCGCTCACAAGAGCTTTCCAGACACAGTAACGAAACAGCAGCTGTGAACAGGAACAAAATGCAAAAACACACAAGGACAAAAGTCCAACTTAGCTAGGAGTTGTCTAGTAGCAGGAACATGCACAGAAGGCTTCTGATTACATTGTTGACCGGCATGAAACTGACAGAGGAGCAAGGTTATATAGCGACTCCCACATCCTGATAGGAGCAGGTGAACAGAGGGGATGATGCACACAAGTACAATTCCACAAGTGGCCACCGGGGGAGCCCAGAATCCAATTTCACAACAGCATCCGCCTTAACATTCTTAGAACCCGGTAGGTATGACACCACAAAATTAAACCGAGAGAAAAACAACGACCAGCGCGCCTGTCTAGGATTCAGGCATCTGGCGGACTCAAGATAAATTAAATTTTTGTGGTCGGTCAATACCACCACCTGATGTCTAGCCCCCTCAAGCCAATGACGCCACTCCTCAAAAGCCCACTTCATGGCCAAAAGCTCCCGATTCCCAATATCATAATTCCGCTCGGCGGGCGAAAATTTACAAGAAAAAAAAGCACAAGGTTTCATCACGGAGCAGTCGGAACTTCTTTGCGACAAAACCGCCCCAGCTCCGATTTCAGAAGCGTCGACCTCAACCTGAAAAGGAAGAGCAACATCAGGCTGACGCAACACAGGGGCGGAAGAAAAGCGGCGCTTAAGCTCCCGAAAGGCCTCCACAGCAGCAGGGGACCAATCAGCAACATCAGCACCCTTCTTAGTCAAATCAGTCAATGGTTTAACAACATCAGAAAAACCAGCAATAAATCGACGATAAAAGTTAGCAAAGCCCAAAAATTTCTGAAGACTCTTAAGAGAAGAGGGTTGCGTCCAATCACAAATAGCCCGAACCTTGACAGGATCCATCTCGATGGAAGAGGGGGAAAAAATGTATCCCAAGAAGGAAATCTTTTGAACCCCAAAAACGCACTTAGAACCCTTCACACACAAGGAATTAGACCGCAAAACCTGAAAAACCCTCCTGACCTGCTGGACATGAGAGTCCCAGTCATCCGAAAAAATCAGAATATCATCCAGATACACGATCATAAATTTATCCAAATAATCACGGAAAATGTCATGCATAAAGGACTGAAAGACTGAAGGGGCATTTGAAAGGCCAAAAGGCATCACCAAATACTCAAAGTGGCCCTCGGGCGTATTAAATGCGGTTTTCCACTCATCCCCCTGCTTAATTCGCACCAAATTATACGCCCCACGGAGATCTATCTTAGAGAACCACTTGGCCCCCTTTATGCGAGCAAACAAATCAGTCAGCAGTGGCAACGGATATTGATATTTAACCGTGATTTTATTCAAAAGCCGATAATCAATACACGGCCTCAAAGAGCCATCTTTCTTAGACACAAAGAAAAAACCGGCTCCTAAGGGAGATGACGAAGGACGAATATGTCCCTTTTCCAAGGACTCCTTTATATATTCTCGCATAGCAGCATGTTCAGGCACAGACAGATTAAATAAACGACCCTTAGGGTATTTACTACCCGGAATCAAATCTATGACACAATCGCACTCCCGGTGCGGAGGTAATGAACCAAGCTTAGGTTCTTCAAAAACGTCACGATAGTCAGACAAGAATTCAGGAATCTCAGAGGGAATAGATGACGAAATGGAAACCAAAGGTACGTCCCCATGCATCCCCTTACATCCCCAGCTTAACACAGACATAGCGTTCCAGTCGAGGACTGGGTTATGAGATTGCAGCCATGGCAATCCAAGCACCAACACATCATGTAGATTATACAGCACAAGAAAGCGAATAATCTCCTGATGATCCGGATTAATTCGCATAGTTACTTGTGTCCAGTATTGTGGTTTATTACTAGCCAATGGGGTGGAGTCAATCCCCTTCAGAGGTATAGGAGTTTCAAGAGGCTCTAAATCATACCCACAGCGTTTGGCAAAGGACCAATCCATAAGACTCAAAGCGGCGCCAGAGTCGACATAGGCATCCGCGGTAATAGATGATAAAGAACAAATCAGGGTCACAGATAGAATAAACTTAGACTGAAAAGTGCCAATTGAAACTGACTTATCAAGCTTCTTAGTACGCTTAGAGCATGCTGATATAACATGAGTTGAATCACCACAATAAAAGCACAACCCATTTTTTCGTCTAAAATTCTGCCGTTCGCTTCTGGACAGAATTCTATCACATTGCATATTCTCTGGCGTCTTCTCAGTAGACACCGCCAAATGGTGCACAGGTTTGCGCTCCCGCAGACGTCTATCGATCTGGATAGCCATTGTCATGGACTCATTCAGACCCGCAGGCACAGGGAACCCCACCATAACATCCTTAACGGCATCAGAGAGACCCTCTCTGAAATTCGCCGCCAGGGCGCACTCATTCCACTGAGTAAGCACAGACCATTTATGGAATTTTTGGCAGTATATTTCAACTTCATCTTGCCCCTGAGATAGGGACATCAAGGCTTTTTCCGCCTGAAGCTCTAAATGAGGTTCCTCATAAAGCAACCCCAAGGCCAGAAAAAACGCATCCACATTGAGCAACGCAGGATCCCCTGGAGCCAATGCAAAAGCCCAATCTTGAGGGTCGCCCCGGAGCAAGGAAATCACAATCCTGACCTGCTGAGCAGGATCTCCAGCAGAGCGAGATTTCAGGGACAAAAACAACTTGCAATTATTTTTGAAATTTTGAAAGCAAGATCTATTCCCCGAGAAAAATTCAGGCAAAGGAATTCTAGGTTCAGATATAGGAACATGAACAACAAAATCTTGTAAATTTTGAACTTTCGTGGTGAGATTATTCAAACCTGCAGCTAAACTCTGAATATCCATTTTAAACAGGTGAACACAGAGCCATTCCAGGATTAGAAGGAGAGAGAGAGAGGAAGGCTGCAATATAGGCAGACTTGCAAGTGATTCAATTGAAAGCACACTCAGAACTGAAGGAGAAAAAAAAAAAAAAAAAATTTCAGCAGACTTCTTTTTTCTCTCCTTTCTCTGCCAATTAATTTAACCCTTTGTGGGCCGGTCAAACTGTTATGGTTCTCAATGGCAAGAGAACATAGCCCAGCATATATAGGAACTAGCTCTTGGAAGGATGGAAACTTAAACTGACCATGAACTAAACCTGCCGCACAACTAACAGTAGCCGGGTAGCGTAGCCTGCGTTTTATCCCTAGACGCCCAGCGCCGGCCGGAGGACTAACTAATCCTGGCAGAGGAAAATATAGTCCTGGCTCACCTCTAGAGAAATTTCCCCGAAAGGCAGACAGAGGCCCCCACATATATTGGCGGTGATTTAAGATGAAAATGACAAACGTAGTATGAAAATAGGTTTAGCAAAATCGAGGTCCGCTTACTAGATAGCAGGAAGACAGAAAGGGTACTTTCATGGTCAGCTGAAAACCCTATCAATACACCATCCTGAAATTACTTTAAGACTCTAGTATTAACTCATAACATCAGAGTGGCAATTTCAGATCACAAGAGCTTTCCAGACACAGAAACAAAACTGCAGCTGTGAACTGGAACAAAATGCAAAAAACAAACAAGGACAAAAGTCCGACTTAGCTGGAAGTTGTCTGGTAGCAGGAACATGCACAGAAAGGCTTCTGATTACAATGTTGACCGGCATGGAAGTGACAGAGGAGCAAGGTTAAATAGCGACTCCCACATCCTGATGGGAACAGGTGAACAGAGGGGATGATGCACACAAGTTCAATTCCACCAGTGGCCACCGGGGGAGCCCAAAATCCAATTTCACAACAGGTAATCAACATATTAACAAATATCGATTGTTCAATTATCCTGTGCCTTTGTTTCCCTAGAAAAGTAGGACAATAAGCTGCAAGGACTGATACAATAGGTGAACAGCAGCTAATCAATAATTTACAAACATCAATTTAATCTACAACAATAGTCAACGTTCAGACTCAAAGGAATGAATGCTGTGTCATCACCAGGTGCAACATACTTTACAGATGAGAACCAAAGAACATGAAGTATAGCAACTCATAGATATATTAAAAAATGTTTATTAATACAGAATAGCAAAAACTATAAATTACAAAACATAAATCCAAATTGTAATCAAATAATTATACCATACAGAGTAATTTGAATATTGAAAAATGGGTGCACCAAAACCAGTCTTGCACCATGGATACAGAGAAAGGGCATAAGTTGTAGCAACACGATCCAGTGGACACTTATAAGATAAAGTAAAGTGCCAGTGCTTACTACGTCCCTAAGCAACCATAAGGATCAAAATGTTACACAGAGTAAAAGGGATACACCCTATGGTCCAGTGACCCCAAAGTAGTATACATACAAGGGAACTAATCCCATGCTATCATCTTACCCTTTTCTTTCTCCATGAATGTCAACACGCGCCCCTACATGCGTTTCACCCACGGCTTCCTCGGTGGGCCCGCATAATACACGTGTCTCCCATATCCTGCTTTTTATAATCCACGGCGGTGCCGATAAATGGCGCATACTTTACGGATGACTATGGGGTGCATTATACATTGTAGAAGACTATGGGCTGTGCATTAAACATTATGGATGACTATGGGATATACATTACAATTTAGGGGTGACTATTGGGTGCATTATACTTTTTGAATGATTATGGGCCATGCATTACATTTTATTGTTGGACTATGAGCTGTGCATTATTCTACATGGATGACTATGGGCTGTGAGGCATACTATATGGAGGACTATGGGGGATACATTATACATTATATATGCTATTGAGCCCCATGACGTCAATGCACACCTTTGGCGAGTATACTGAATTATTTTTTTCTACACATTAAAGAACAGCGGCAGTACGGGGGACACTTACCAAGATGGGGTATATATACTCCAGGATGGGGCACAGGATAAGGGACTTATACCAGAATGGGCATTATGTATACCAGGATGGGTCCAGGAAGAGAGACATATATGCCAGGAAAAGGGTCATATATACAGTCATATGAAAAAGTTTGGGCACCCCTATTAATCTTAAGCTTAATGTTTTATAAAAATAGTTTGTTTGCAACAGCTATTTCAGTTTCATATATCTAATAACTGTTGGACACAGTAATGTTTCTGCCTTGAAATGAGGTTTATTGTACTAACAGAAAATGTGCAATCTGCATTCAAACAAAATTTGACAGGTGCATAAGTATGGGCACCCTTATCATTTTCTTGTTTTAAATACTCCTACCTACTTTTTACTGACTTACTAAAGCACTTTTTTTGGTTTTGTAACCTCATTGAGCTTTGAACTTCATAGCTAGGTGTATGCAATCATGAGAAAAGCTACTTAAAGTGGCCACTTGCAAGTTGTTCTCCTGTTTGAATCTCCTCTGAAGAGTGGCATCATGGGCTCCTCAAAACAACTGTCAAATGATCTGAAAACAAAGATTATTCAACATAGTTGTTCAGGGGAAGGATACAAAAAGCTGTCTCAGAGGTTTAACCTGTCAGTTTCCACTGTGAAGAACATAGTAAGGAAATGGAAGAACACAGGTACAGTTCTTGTTAAGGCCAGAAGTGGCAGGCCAAGAAAAACATCAGAAAGGCAGAGAAGAAGAATGGTGAGATCAGCCAAGGACAATCCTCAGACCACCTCCAGAGAGCTGCAGCATCAACTTGCTACAGATGGTGTCACTGTGCATCGGTCAACTATACAACGCACTTTGCACAAGGAGAAGCTGTATGGGAGAGTGATGCGAAAGAAGCCGTTTCTGCAAGCACGCCACAAACAGAGTCGGCTGAGGTATGCAAAAGCACATTTGGAGAAGCCAATTTCTTTTTGGAAGAAGGTCCTGTGGACTGATGAAACCAAGATTGAGTTGTTTGGTCATACAAAAAGGCGTTATGCATGGCGGCAAAAAAACACAGTGCGTTGTATAGTTGACCGATGCACAGTGACACTATCTGCAGCAATTTGATGCTGCAGCTCTCTGGAGGTGGCCTGAGGATTGTCCTTGACTGATCTCACCATTCTTCTTCTCTGCCTTTCTGATGTTTTTCTTGGCCTGCCACTTCTGGCCTTAACAAGAACTGTACCTGTGCAGATTTGAATGCAGATTGCACATTTTCTGTTAGTACAATAAACCTCATTTCAAGGCAGAAACATTACTGTGTCCAACAGTTATTAGATATATGAAACTGAAATAGCTGTTGCAAAAAAACCAATTTTTATAAACATTAAGCTTAAGATTAATAGGGGTGCCCAAACTTTTTCGTATGACTGTATCGGAATGGAGGGTGTATATATGTATATATAAAATCATCTTTATTTTTATGTAGCGCTAACATATTCCACAGCGCTTTACAATTTTGCACACATTATCATTGTTGTCCCTGATGGGGCTCACAATCTAAATTCCCTATCAGTATGTGTTTGGAATGTGGGAGGAAACTGGAAAACCCAGAGGAAGCCAATGCAAACACGTGGAGAACATACAAACTCTTGCAGATGTTGTCCTTGGTGGGATTTGAAGTCAGGACTCCAGCACTGAAAGGCTGCAGTGCTAACCACTGAGCCATCCTGTCCAAATCTTGCATCTGGGACCATCAGACTCTGCTCACCAGCCTCATTAGATCTACAAGATCTTTTTTTTAATGTATGCTGTTTGTATTGTGGCATTGAGTGAAGATCCCTTATACAGTTAATATCCACTTGTGAGTGCCATTTTCAGATTTCTTAAAACACCACTCCGGCATTTTTTTATTTCACCATTGGAGTGGTATCACTAACACAAGTTCTCTGACTCTAGTATATTTACCATCCGCCGCCTTCTGCTTTTCCTGACACCACCCTGGTTCCACTCCGCCATCTTGCGACCACAGCTCTTCTTGACTGAAGTGAGAGGTAATGGTCACAAGCTGTCAGTGTAAGTCTATGAAAGCGTCATTCTGGCTTCCTTATAGCTCTCATAGCTCTCATAGACTTACATTGAGTAGTGACCTCCTGCTTGCCGAGCAAACACGATCTGGCAGGACACAAACTGCTGGAGACCAAATGGAGAGGTGCCAAGAACAGAAAAAGATGTGAGTTGCTAAGTAAATTACCAGTGATGGGGAACATGTATTAGTGATACCATTCTGGCTGTGAAGTAGAATTTTTTTTAAGGATACTTTCCAGACCACAGCATGTGGTCCAGGACTTGTATTGATGACCTAATTATCAATTTCAGATCACTGGAGGGAGTAGAGGGTTAATCCAATACATGTTGCTCTTATTGATCGGCTGTTTGCAGTGGCTGAATGAACACTGTATAAAACTAAAAAAGCTCCTTACACTGTCTAGTGGTTGCTTTTGGGTACTGCAGCTCAGCTCTTATTGAAATGAATGGGAGCTGAGCTGCACATTCATCACACAATGATAATTACACAGTGCACTGTCCCAATTCTGTGCACTAAATAGAACTGTCGCATTTGAAGCTTCAAATACCTAATTGGCATTAGTGGCAAGGGCCCTGGCGGACACAGACTGAAAAGGACCCCTGTGCAGGAACAATATATGGGCCTTTTGCAGTCCAATATCTCATCATAATTCACAATTCCACCTGCTTTGAGGTGGTAGTGGCCCCTTACCTTTGGGTTCCTGAGCAGTTAAACAAGTTGCACCAATAACATGGCCGCTCCTGTGTCCTGGCACACATGTTGAACCAAGAGACAATATAAGGAGGGCCACTGGCACAGTGAACGATGACAACAAAATATTGGCTCTGTATAAGCAATAGGAAATGAACAAATCAATAAATATCACATTATATTATGCTATTTGATCCCGATGGCCAAAAATGGTCTTGGATGTCCCGGATGCTTCACAATTCCGATTTTTGATCTTTTCAGACTGCGCATTCAATATATGGAGTTTCTGTGAACCCCAGTGTGATCGCTTCTTCTGTCTTATGCCCAGGAGAGGCTCCAGGGAGACACAAATATAGATAAATGATCAAAAAAGAACTAATTGGTCTGCGTTCTTAGCTATGCCACGGTTAAACACACACGTTCCTATCTACTCGCCACCCGTGTGATTTGAGAAATCTGAGAGAAGGTAATTGCGCTGCCTTTCGTTCTTCCCTCTTCAGCGTACAAGCACCTCTAGAAGCCTACTTGTAGCGTATTATGTAACTTCGTCTGCCTCATTTAGCGTCTTTTCTCTTAGGAAAACACATTATGACTTTGTACAAGCCTTGATCGATTTCTTAAGAGGCCTTATCTGATTGCTTTTATATTTTATTGATTTTTCTGAATTAAGTTTTATGGTCCTCAATTATTTCCTTGTATGATTGTTCAGCTCTACGTATGGCATCCCGTATAATTACACAGCGACATGATTATGTTCTAGTTGATAATTCCGTTTAATATATAGCGTCTTGCTCCTTTTTTTTTTAATGGAGATTATCTCCCCTATGCAGACTGATCTGTTGAATTCCGTGCCACATAGATAAACTGAAATCACAGGGATACATGCTGGCCGTGGTCGACATTATCAGACTTTTTTTTTATTTCCGTGACATCTTGACAAAAGCTTTTACTGCAAAAATACCGTTGTGATCATCAGCTTCATTAGGAAAGCATTTAACAATCATAGGAGATGATTTTTATAAACCTGCTGTTCTGCTAACAGGGGGATACTGCCTTAGCAGCCCAATTAAGTTTCAAATGAGTTTTGAGCACTGATGGCTAATATAATTCCGAGCTAGCCGTACATTCTGCATTATACCATCATTTATCACTTGAAGGGAATTTCTGACAGGAATCAAATGCTGAGCCCTACATTACATTGTCTTATTTTTTTTATTTTGCATTATGAAAATTTTATTTGGTATCTTTATAATGTTATTATTCCAGTAACAAAAACATAACTATATAACAATAACAAAGTAAAAATATGAAACTTTATTAAAACACTGGTTTCCTAAATAAAAATGTAACTTTAATTTTAGCCCCTTGTCTCACCCTGACATACCAGGCTTGGACTGGCCCACTGGAGAACAGTAGAATCCTCCGGTGGGCCGCTGTGCAGGAGTGGGCCACCACCCTCGTATATGAGCAGTACTTGGCAAAATATACTTGAATTTCTATGTACAGACAAAGGCGACATCTTATTAATTAAAAATCTGCCCACTTCATTGTTATATACATTTGTGATGGATAAAAATGTCACATTTGTATGTAGCTGAAAAGTCGAGCCCTGGAGTTGGTTACTTTGGCATCCCAGTCCGACACTGCGTAGGTAGGTGCCGGTTGTGTTATACAGCCGACACCTGCCTCTTTCAGCGAGGACACGAGCTAGCTCTGATCGCTGCTGGTTTACCGTTTAAGCAGCATTTAAGTGGTTCAGTTGCCAGTGCTTGTTTGTATTGACACCTGTTCTGATATTACAATGCGTTTCCAGGGTGTCAATGGTTTACCATTGAAACCTAAGGTCCCAAGGCTGCTATCTATAGTGCTTCTATGAAGTCCAGTCATTGGCTAGTCTTCAAATGAGATCATCAACTTTACTAAATACTGCAACACTGTAATATATAGAACAAGCAACACAGCAATACCAGAATATCAAAAAATAAAGTGCAAATGAGTTAAAAAAAAATGTTTTATACATGAAGTAAATGCAAAAGTAAACCATAAGCCTTTTCCTAATTTAAAAATAAAAAAATTAAAAACAGGTATGTAAATAAATATATGAATAAATAAGTATATGCATAGTATCACTGCATCGATACAAGTTTGAAAATATAAAATTAATCAACCAAAACTGTAAACCATGTTAAAAAAAATGTAAATGACAGTATTGACATTTTTACAATCTAAAAAAAATGCAATGTAAAGAAATGTATATAACTAGTGATGGGAGAACCCGAATGCTAAAGTTTGCGGTCTGTACCGGACATCTAGTGTCCATGCAAGGACTCAGAACATGGACTTCCGCATTACTGTTTGAATTCGGCAGCCTGAACAAAGCTTGCTGAAAGTTTGCAGAGCAGCCAAACAACAAGTTTTTTCAGCATGGGCACTTCCAAACCTATCACAGCCATGCCACTTATCGGTCAGCGCAGGATGTGAAAAAAAAGAAAAAATATTTTTGATAAGTACAGGTAAAGTGAACAGGTGTGGGTTGCAGGCCACAGCTGTCTGCTTTACCTTGGCTGGTTATCAAAAATAGAGGAGCCACCGTGCCATTTTTAAAATTATTTAAATAAATTATTTAACAAAATCACATGCGGTCCCACCCATTTTTCATAACCAGCCAAAGTAAAGCAGACAGCTGGAGGGTGGTGTTCTCAGGCTGGGAGTGGTCATGGATATTTGGCCCTCCCCAGCCTAAAAATAGCAGCCTGCAGTCGCATCAGAAAAGGGCGTATCCACTAGATACGCCAATTCTAGCTGTGTGCCAGGCTCTTCCCGCTTGCCCTTGTGTATTGGCAAGTGGGGTAATATTTTGGGGTTGATGTCAGCTGCGTAATCTCCGATGACATCAAGCCCAGAGGTTAGTAATGGGGCGGTGTCTATCAGACACCCCCATTACTAACCTGGTAAGCGAATAGTTAAAAAACACAAGCACACAGGAAAAAAATGCTTCCCTCGCTTATCCATTTATTAAATAGAAATAAATCTAGGAAGTTCCAACGGTAATCCAAGAGATTAATGTCCCACAACGTTCATCAAATCCTATGGAGTCTTGTTCTGAGAAAGTTCTCAGAAGGAGACTTCATAGTTCAATCCTGTTCAGCGGCAGGCACGTAAATTCTCACGCTTCTGCCTGCCGCTGACCACGAGCAACTCTATTGAGCCTCATTCTGAGAACTTAATAGGGTTACTCGCTGTCAGTGGGAGGCACAAGCATGAGAATTTCTTACTGACGTCACCTCGGTTTACAGCGGCCGGGTCTTACAAGGGCAATGCAAGTGTTGGACTAATGAGAGACCATTTTTGAAAAGCAAAACATGATTTCACAATACTCTGTTGGGAGTTGTTTATGTGATATATGCCCAATTGGTGTAATGTGATTGCAGCCTAAGAACAGTTTTCTTGGCATATCACCATAGTATCCAATGGTCTACCTTTAGAGAGTTTGGGGTCCACTTTCTTGAAAGTAGAAAACCCATTTCAGTTAGCGTATATTCACAGCACATTGTGGCCAAATGTTTGATTTTCGTAGTTTTTTTTTTCTGAACCCCCCAAAATTGCCTTAGACACCAATTATTGAACCACTATGGGTTGAGGTTTTTTTGCCCATAGCCATCGAAACAATGATGAGGTGGACTACACTATCTTTTCCAACTTCATAGTTGGATAGATGTAAAAATAAACATCAAAGGGTGTCCAATTTAATATGTTAGGAAATGTGTTGCTATTTGAAGTCTGTGGCCCAATTCCTCAAAGTGAATCAAGAAAGATTTTTATCATAAATCGCTTTGAAAAGTCACAACATTTTTAGGCAACATAGAGTTATGCAAAAATGTTGCGACTTTTTGCATTTTCACATTTTTCATTTTCACATTTTGCATTTTTGCATTTTCACAGTTTTGTTCAACTCTGTCAAAAAGTGCAGAGCTGGATCCAGGATGGGTACATAATGCCAGAGCTTGTCTAATTCATGACCAGCTGTGGTGTTTCCTTACGACAGAAATTTTACTCCATTGTTTGACTGGAGTAAAATTTTTGTCACAGCGCATGGAGCTTCTTAATGAATCAGGAGCATCTGACTTCAACATGCCCCCTTAAGACTGGTCTTGGTGGTTCGGGGCCTATCGTTCCTCGGTGGAACATCCAAAACTCATTTTTTTGGGTTTAGCTGTCCCTAAAGAGTCACAAATGTGTGCCAAAAGTGTGATATGAACCTAGCGTTAAAAAAATATAGTTAGTAGCTATAAAAAAATTTTTTAAAGGCTTTAAAATGTATCGCAATTGCCAAATTTTCAGCAATGTTCTTTATTTTACCTTCCAAAAAAACGGTCTTTTTGTCTCTCCAGTATATCTACTTTATTTGTATGGATCATGGTTCGGTTTTACAGTATACTTCATGTCTTTCAAAGCTTGTCATAAGTGACATTGCAAATGCTTGAATTCTTTGCGGCAAATATACGGCGGGTTTTGTTACAGGCAGTTTGAACCTTTTATGAATATAAATATACAGCAGAAAAACCGTATGCAAGATCGCTTCACCCTCCTAAAATAATTTATATTCAGAAAGTCACATACCTGACTGATTCTCTCCTAACGTTACAAAGTGGTTGTGTTATTTCATGCAGTCCAAATGTGTATTATTATTTTGTACATGAGAAGTCTTTTGATCTGCATTTATTACAAGGAAAGAGATGCACGGGCTTAACCCAATCTGACACAAATGCTGCAATATGTTCATTTTCACCCACTACAAATTCAATACATTCATATTCAGAATTCTTTATCTAATAGTGCTTATTAGATTGTTTTGGCTACAGCTGCAAAGCAATATATCACTGAAAAATAATAGGTATGTCTCTTTCAGGCGATGATGTGATTTGCCTTTGCTGTGCTAGCATGAAAATCTGCACCATTTATTAATAAAAGACAATGTTAGACAAACTCGCCTGCATGCGAAAAGCTAAACATTTACTTTTTTTTTTCCTTTGGCCTTTAAGTCTCTTATTTTTTACTTTTAAGTAAGAACTCTGGAAAGGGTGAACGTCACCTAGAAACAAAGGAAAAAAGGCTTGGGCACAATGGAGAACTTTTACATTTCTCCTCAGTGACTAATTGAGGTGTAGTGCCATATACACTGGTAAGATGTGAAAATTGGAGTACCCCTCCTGGTATGGTTGACAAAAGGGGGCAAACATAAAGGGATGAAGAGGTTGTAACCTTCAAAAAGTCCCCAACTTCATATATACATCGAGGATCAAAAGGGTAACAATGTTTTGAACTTTTGACTTTCAGGCTCTATATCTCACCATTCACTACTGCTTCCAACGTGAGACTACCATCATTTTATAGACAATCATCTTGGCTATCTCATACATAAATTTGACTTGCAACTATTTAGCATATGATTAGCTATGCAGATTATTGCCATGTCACTGCATTGTTACTGTTTTGCTCCTAAAAAATCTAAATTTTAAATTTTATTATTTTGTTAGAATTTTCTAAATCTGCCTTTGGCTTTCAACACTGCTTGAATCCTTTTGGATTTTTGGATCCTTTTGAATCCTTTTGTTGATGAGCTTCAAGCATGTCTAGACTGAAATCTGATCCCGGGTCTCTTCTACACATTCCCAAAGTTGGTGCATACTGGTCGACTCACTTGAGTATGTATACATCTTTTTCTTCAACTCTATCGACAAGTGTTTGATTGGATTGAGGTCTGGGGACTGTGGGGGTCAATCCAGCACCTCTACCTCATTTTCGTTGAACCATTTCTTATCCAATTTCCACGTATGGGTCATTGTACTGCTGGAACACTATGTCGTCCTTTTCATACCCATAGTACTCAAGTGCACGAAGTATCTTGTCTTGTAGAATGCTCACATATAGCTCAGCATTGAAAACACCATAGATCATGGTCAAGCATCCAATGCCTTTGGCTATGGAACAGCACCATATCATCAGGCTACTTCCACTGAACTTTTCTTTTTCTCTTTTTTTTTTTTAGCAAATATTACATCTGTTGCTTACTTTATATAATCCAAAACACAGCATTAGATATTGACCGTCAGATTTTTTTTTTCTTAGGACTTTATTTTTCTGCTATGTTTGAGATTCTGTGAACATTGTGATACATTTCTGGAAAGATTTGTTTTCTGGCCTGAAAAGATTGTATAGACTTTGGTAAAGAAAATTAAAAGCCATTATTGTGCAATCCATCCCATTATATTCAGCCGCTGGTCCACACAACACATCAGCCAGTCTCCGCTTTTGTGGAAGAAGTGAGACTTTCAAATTGAATGGTTTCAGGACCTTGTGTCCATTCAATAGGACTAACACATTGTATCTTTCATCTCCCTCGCTGTAACACTATGTCGTCCTTTTCATACCCATAGTACTCAAGTCTAAGAAGTATCTCGTCTTGTCGGATACTCACATATAGCTCAGCATTGAAAACACCATAGATCATGGTCAAGCATTAAATGCCTTTGGCTGTGGAACAACCCAATATCATCAGGCTACTTCCACCGAACTTGACAGTTCCTTCAGTTTCTCAGTCCATTAGCCTCTTTTTCCCTTGTTTCTTTCAGACCCGTTTGAACCCCTCAGAGCCTAGTCTATCAACTTTCATCTCATCTCATCACTCCAAATCACCCATTTCCAATCTTCTACTGTCCGATTTTTGTACTATTTTTTTGCAAACTTGAGCTGATGCTTTTTATGATGATATTGAAGTTGACTTCTACACCTTTTTTCAGGCCACCATTCTGACATTGACCCCAAACCTTTTACCTCACTTGCCACCGCACCAGGGCAAGTGGGAAGAGCCAGGCAAAGCTCCAGAATTGCCGAATGTAATAGATTGGCTGTTTGCTGATATTTTTAGCCTTGGGAGGGCCAATATACATGGCCTTTTCCCAGTCTAAGAATGCTAGCCCCCTGCTGTTTGCTTTAGCTTGGCTGGTTGTCAAAAATGTCAAAAAGCGGTTGGTTGCAGACTGCAAATGTCAGCTTTACCTGCGCTGGTTATATCATCTTTGTTCAGTCTCATGTACACTCACAGAAACAATGGAGAAGATGAAGAAATTAAGTTCTCTGTCTTCTCCACACCCGTTCCATGATTCTCCTATCTGAGAAAATCGGATAAAACCCAGATGGCACTCTGATTAAACTCTGACAGAATTTGAGTCAAGTGTCATTAGCATAATCGGCTTAATTCTCTCACATTAGAGAAAGGACTCCAGTGTGAGTGTATCATTTTTAGGAAGAAAGCAGCCATGTCTTTCCTTAACCTGGACTTGAATTCTGAATAATCGGAAGCTGAAGTCACAAGATTGTGGAGCGGGAACGGTGCTGCCCTGGGAAGAGCAAACATTGGAGGCTGATAATATATTACTAGAGGCAGAGAACTGACATTGATTTTACTACTCCAGTTGTGAAATTTAAAAAAAAAATGCCGGAGGGTACTTTAATACCTCTCTGTCTTACTTTTGCTTCTAAAGAAAAATCCTAAAACCAAGGCTTGTGTGTCACAAAAAGTATACTTTCTGAAAAGTGGCACAGGCAAGGCAAATTTTTTTTTTTAATTCTTATTTTTTTAAAAGACAAAAGAAAAATCTCCCAATCCAGAAATTTAAACACAACCGTTTACTTCACTTTTTGCACACTTCTTGTTTTAATAGTCCAATATCAGACCCTTACTCCCCACCCGAATATTGCTGTTTGCTACCACCAATTCGCATTCTTTTTTCCTCTAGCCAAATAAATTGGGGTTACTTAGACATTAAAGAGCTCAAAAGGGTTCAATACACTTCAAGGAAACCTGAGAATGTTACATACACTAGTATTAAGATTTGAGGTGACATTATTCACCACAAATCTAATTTTGGGGAAAAATGCAGTGAAGCTGGTGAATTCGAATTTCAATCCATGTGCTTATTTCTTAATTTGTTATCATTGCGGTCTTATTTTTTTTGTCATTATTTTTTAGTAAGTATTACATCCGTTGCTTACTTTATATAATCAAAAACAGCATTAGATATTGACCGTCAGATTTTTTTTTTCTTAGGACTTTCATTTTCTGCTATGTTTGAGATTCTGTGAACATTGTGATACATTTCTGGAAAGATTTGTTTTCTGGCCTGAAAAGATTGTATAGACTTTGGTAAAGAAAATAAGAAGCCGTTATTGTGCAATCCATCCCATTATATTCAGCCGCTGGTCCACACAACACATCAGCCAGTCTCCTCTTTTGTGGAAGAAGTGAGACTTTCAAATTGAATGGTTTCAGGACCTTGCGTCCATTCAATAGGACTAATACATTGTATCTTTCATCTCCCTCGCTTTCAATGACTATCAAACCAGGAGGACGAGTCTCTTTGGGATTGGTAACAAAGTTACATAGTTATTTTATATTTTATATATCAGGGAAGAGCAAATATCTATGGACACAATCAAAGTTTGTTCACTGGGTTGCGAGCGGCTTCAGGTTCAGGAGCCCTATTTTATTTAAGAAAACAATATTACTACAAATTGTTCCACATTTCATTGTTTTATAGGAATGGGTTAGTCTAGCCAAAGATTTATTATCCAGCCAGTAATATTTTTAACCCCTTTAAAATATTTGTCAAGCCTTGAACGCAATAATCTTAAAGTTTTTTCTCGCTATAAAAAAGGTAGCCAAATTTAAGTCGAAAGTTAAACAACTTAATAATGTTGTCTTATTAGCCCAGGTGACCCACTCCTCCGATCTGCTCCATTCAGAGTCCTGACTGTTCTCTGGTTGTCATATAATGGAAGCTGTGTGAAGGAGGTTGGCTGCCTGCTCAGTTCATTATCCAAGCCAGCCCCCTTCTTTGATATAAACTATTGAACGGTTGTAAGCTTAGACTTTTATCTCTATTTGCATTGTCTGTTACATGGGATTTCTGATTGAAGGAAAAGGGTAATTGAAGTATCTGAACCTAAACTTTGAACCCCCGGGTGCTTCCTGAATTTATGAAAATTGCCCTGGAGGAATCTGGAATTGTACCGAAATTTGTTTTAGACTTGTTGCTGTTTCTAAACTAAAATCTATCTAGAGTGCAAACTGTGACGTTAGCTCAGGTGTGCCAGCCTTTCTGCCTACTAAGCTCTGCTATGCTCCTGTGCCACAAACAAGGCTCCATTATCCTGACTCCTGATATTGTGTCATGAACTTGGCTCTGCTATATCCTATCAGCAGGGTCTAAACCTATGTTCCCCAACTCCGGCCCTCAAGAGTCACCAACAGGTCATGTTTTAAGTATTTCCTTAGTATTGCACAGGTGATAATTGCTGTGTGGCATGGCGCATTGTCCTGCTGGAAAACCAGTCCTCAGAGTTGGGGAACATTGCCTGAGCAGAAGGAATCAACTGTTTTTCCAGGATAACATTGTATGCGGCTTGATTCATACGTCCTTCGCAAAGAACAACCTGCCCAATTCCAGCCTTGCTGAAGCATCCCCAGATCAACACCTGGTCATCTAATGGTTAGCCGGAGACCTGGAGAGGCGTACACGCCACAGTGTCTTGCACCCACTGTGAAATTTGGTGGAGGATCGGTGATGATCTGGGGAGGCTTCAGCAAAGCTGGAATTGGGCAGATTGCTCTTTGCGAAGGACGTATGAATCAAGCTGCAAACAATGTTATCCTGGAAAAACAGTTGATTCCTTCTGCTCAGGCAATAATCCCCAACTCTGAGGACTGTTTTTCCAGGAGGACACTGCGCCATGCCACACAGCTAGATCAATCAAGGTGTGGATGAAGGACCCTGTCATAGCCAACCCAATCTCCAGACCTGAACCCCATTGAAAACCTCTGGAATGTAATCAAGAGGATGATGGATAGTCAAAAGTAGTGTTGAGCGATACCGTCCGATACTTGAAAGTATCGGTATTGGAAAGTATCGGCCGATACCGGCAAAGTATCGGATCTGATCCGATACCGATACCCGATACCAATACAAGTCAATGGGACTCAAGTATCAGAAGGTATCTTGATGGTTCCCAGGGTCTGAAGGAGAGGAAACTCTCCTTCAGGCCCTGGGATCCATATGAATGTGTAAAATAAAGAATTAAAATAAAAAATATTGATATACTCACCTCTCCAACGCAGCCTGGACCTTACCGCTGTGAACCGGCAGCCTTCTTTGCTTAAAATGAGCGCGTTCAGCACCTTCCATGATGTCACGGCTTCTGATTGGTCGCGTGCCGCTCATGTGACCGCCACATGACCAATCAGAAGCCGTGACGTCATCCCTCAGGTCCTAAATTCCTAGAAGGGAATTTAGGACCTGAGGGATGACGTCGTGGCTTGTGATTGGTTGCGTGGCGGTCACATAAGCGGCACGCGACCAATCAGAAGCCGTGACGTCATGGAAGGTGCTGAACACGCTCATTTTAAACAAAGAAGGCTGCCGGTTACCAGCGGTGATGTCCAGGGGCCTCCGGACAGGTGAGTATATCAATATTTTTTATTTTAATTCTTTATTTTACAAATTCATATGGATCCCAGGGCCTGAAGGAGAGTTTCCTCTCCTTCAGACCCTGGGAACCATACACTGGAAACTTCCGATTCCAATTCCCGATACCACAAAAGTATCGGATCTCGGTATCGGAATTCCGATACCGCAAGTATCGGCCGATACCCGATACTTGCGGTATCGGAATGCTCAACACTAGGGTTGAGCGAAACGGGTCGGCAATTTTCAGAAGTCGCCGACTTTTGGCAAAGTCGGGTTTCATGAAACCCGACCCGACCCCTGTGTGGGGTCGGCCATGAAGTCGACGATCTTCTGAATCTGGAATCGGAATTCCGATACCGATTCCTGATATGTTTAAGATATCGGGAATTGGTATCGGAATTCAGATTTAAGTGTAAAATAAAGAATTAAAATAAAAAATATCGCTATACTTACACTCTGATGTGCCCTGGTACTAAGCGGGAACCTTCCTTCCTTAGAATCAGCCTTCCAGGACCTTGCGGTGACGTCGCGGGGACGTTGCGGCTTGTGATTGGTCGCGCGAGTGGTCACATGGGCGGCCGCGCGACCAATCACAAGCCGCGACGTCACTGTGACGTCACCGAAGGTCCTGGAAGGGCTGATTCTTAGGAAGGAAGGCTGCTGGAAAGAAGCAGGGCATGTCCGAGGGTGAGTATATACTATACTATATACTATATACTATATACCTTTTTGGAAGTGCATCTGAACAGCAAGGTGGATTGCTGTTGAGGGGAGATAGAGAGAAAAAAAAAAAAAAAAAAATCTATAAATCTTCAGCACAGCGAGTGTGAGCGAGCTGAGTGTGACCTGAGCGTAAGTGTGAACGGCGGTAAGTGTGTGACTTGTGATTCAGTGACTTTGGAATCAGGGAGTTTCCAAGGGAGAAATTGCTTCTGTTTTTTTTGTTTTTGTTTTTTTTGGTTTAATTAATACTTTGTATTTATTTTTAATTAACGTTTCTGTGTGGTGCAATCCCCATTAGGAAATGTGCTCCACAATTGTTAATGCCATCCAGTGTACATCTTGCCACATGTATGCAGTCCTTGACCAGCCGGTCGAGGGTGCATACTGCTGTGCGAGATGTGAGCACATTGTGCATTTGGAAACCCAGATACTGGATCTAAATGTGCAGCTGGCAACACTGAGATCCATAGACAATATGGAGAGGAGTCTTCTGCTCACAGAGCAGACGCTCAATGGGATAGATGAGGAGGGGGATGGTAGGATGGAGCTGCAGGACAGTGTGGCAGTTAGCTGGGTGACAGATAGAAGGCGGGGTAGAGGGAAGAGTGCCAGGGAGGCTAGTCCTGATCTGGCACACCCCAATAAGTTTGCTAAGTTGGCAGATGAGGGGGGTGCCAGTGCAGGGGTAGCACTGCTGCAGCCAGGCATGTCCTCTGAAAGCCGGAGGAGTGACTGCTCCAGTAAGGAGGGAAAAAGGAGAGCAGGGCAGGCCAGACAGGTGCTGGTAGTGGGGGACTCAATTATTAGGGGAACAGATAGGGCAATCTGTCACAAAGACAGGGATCGTCGGACGGTGTGCTGCCTACCTGGCGCTCGAGTCCGACACATCGCTGATCGGGTGGACAGATTACTGGGAGGGGCTGGTGAGGACCCAGCGGTCATGGTGCACATTGGCACAAATGACAAAGTTAGAGGTAGGTGGAAGGTCCTTAAAGATGATTTCAGGGAATTAGGCTGCAAGCTGAAAGCAAGGACCTCCAACGTGGTATTTTCCGAAATACTGCCTGTACCACGTGCCACGCCAGAGAGGCAACGGGAGATTAGGGAGGTTAATAAGTGGCTCAAGAATTGGTGTAGGAAGGAGGGGTTTGGGTTCCTGCAGAACTGGGCCGACTTCTCAGTTGGCTACAGGCTCTACGCTAGGGACGGGCTGCACCTCAATGGGGAAGGTGCAGCTGTGCTGGGGGAGAAAATGGTTAGAAGGTTGGAGGAGTGTTTAAACTAGGGATTGGGGGGGAGGGTATTCATTTTATAGGAGGGGAAGATAGTGCAGATAGAGACCTGGGCACAAATAAGGAAGTTGGGGGTGGCGGAGGCATGGGGGGTGGGGTTAGAACAGTTAGTAATTTAAGAAAGAATAGAGGTACAGAGAGTAACATCAAGTGCATGTATACTAATGCCAGAAGCCTCGCCAACAAAATGGATGAATTAGAACTAATGTTGTTGGAGCATAATTATGACATGGTGGGGATATCTGAGACGTGGCTGGATGAGAGCCATGACTGGGCTGTTAACTTGCAGGGCTATAGCCTTTTCAGAAATGACCGTACAGATAAGCGAGGGGGTGGGGTGTGTCTGTATGTAAAATCGACCTTAAAACCCATCCTGCGTGATAATATAGGTGAATCTAATGAAAATGTAGAGTCTCTGTGGGTGGAGATAAGGGGAGGGGGAAAAAATAATAAATTACTGATAGGGGTTTGTTATAAATCTCCAAAACTAATGGAAGCAATGGAGAATATCCTCGTAAAGCAAATAGATGAAGCTGCGACTCAAGGAGAAGTCATTATTATGGGGGACTTCAACTACCCTGAAATAGATTGGGGAACAGAAACCTGCAGTTCCAGTAAAGGTAATCGGTTTTTGACAACTATGAGAGACAATTACCTTTCACAACTGGTTCAGGACCCAACAAGGAGGGGGGCACTGCTAGACCTAATATTAACCAACAGGCCAGACCGCATATCAAATATAAGGGTTGGGGGTCACTTGGGGAATAGTGATCACAAAATAATAAGTTTTCATGTAACCTTTAATAAGATGGGTAGAAGGGGGGTGACAAGGACACTAAACTTCAGGAGGGCAAATTTCCAACGGATGAGAGAGGATCTTGGTGCAATTAACTGGGACGATATCCTGAGACACAAAAATACACAAAGAAAATGGGAGACGTTTATTGGCATCCTGGATAGGACCTGTGCACAGTATATACCGTATGGGAATAAACATACTAGAAATAGGAGGAAACCAATATGGCTAAATAGAGCTGTAAGGGGCGCAATAAGGGACAAAAAGAAAGCATTTAGAGAATTAAAGGAAGTAGGTAGTGAGGAGGCATTAAATAAATACAGAAAATTAAATACATTCTGTAAAAAGCAAATCAAGGCAGCAAAGATTGAGACAGAGAGACTCATTGCCAGAGAGAGTAAAAATAATCCCAAAATATTCTTTAACTATATAAATAGTAAGAAACTAAAAAATGACAGTGTTGGCCCCCTTAAAAATAGTCTGGGTGAAATGGTGGATGAGGATGAGGAAAAAGCCAATATGCTAAATGACTTTTTTTCATCAGTATTTACAAAAGAAAATCCCATGGCAGCCAATATGACTAGTGATAATAATTCCCCATTAAATGTCACCTGCTTAACCCAGCAGGAAGTACAGCGGCGTCTAAAAATAACTAAAATTGACAAATCTCCGGGCCCGGATGGGATACACCCCCGAGTACTGCAGGAACTAAGTACAGTCATTGATAGACCATTATTTTTAATCTTTAAAGACTCCATAATAACAGGGTCTGTACCACAGGACTGGCGTATAGCAAATGTGGTGCCAATATTCAAAAAAGGGGCAAAAACTGAACTCGGTAATTATAGGCCAGTAAGTTTAACCTCTACTGTGGGTAAAATCCTGGAGGGCATTCTAAGGGATACTATACTGGAGTATCTGAAGAGGAATAACCTCATGACCCAGTATCAGCACGGGTTTACTAGGGACCGTTCATGTCAGACTAATTTGATCAGCTTCTATGAAGAGGTAAGTTCCGGACTGGACCAAGGGAACCCAGTGGACATAGTATATATGGACTTTTCCAAAGCTTTTGATACGGTGCCACACAAAAGGTTGTTACATAAAATGAGAGTAATGGGGATAGGGGAAAATATGTGTAAGTGGGTTGAGAGCTGGCTCAGGGATAGGAAACAAAGGGTGGTTATTAATGGAGCACACTCGGACTGGGTCACGGTTAGCAGTGGGGTACCACAGGGGTCAGTATTGGGCCCTCTTCTTTTTAACATATTTATTAATGACCTTGTAGGGGGCATTCAGAGTAGAATTTCAATATTTGCAGATGACACTAAACTCTGCAGGGTAATCAATACAGGGGAGGACAATTTTATATTACAGGATGATTTATGTAAACTAGAAGCTTGGGCTGATAAATGGCAAATGAGCTTTAATGGGGATAAATGTACGGTCATGCACTTGGGTAGAAGTAATAAGATGTATAACTATGTGCTTAATTCTAAAACTCTGGGCAAAACCGTCAATGAAAAAGACCTGGGTGTATGGGTGGATGACAAACTCATATTCAGTGGCCAGTGTCAGGCAGCTGCTACAAAGGCAAATAAAATAATGGGATGTATTAAAAGAGGCATAGATGCTCATGAGGAGAACATAATTTTACCTCTATACAAGTCACTAGTTCGACCACACTTAGAATACTGTGCACAGTTCTGGTCTCCGGTGTATAAGAAAGACATAGCTGAACTGGAGCGGGTGCAGAGAAGAGCGACCAAGGTTATTAGAGGACTGAGGGGTCTGCAATACCAAGATAGGTTATTACACTTGGGGCTATTTAGTTTGGAAAAACGAAGACTAAGGGGTGATCTTATGTTAATGTATAAATATATGAGGGGACAGTACAAAGACCTTTCTGATGATCTTTTTAATCATAGACCTGAGACAGGGACAAGGGGGCATCCTCTACGTCTGGAGGAAAGAAGGTTTAAGCATAATAACAGACGCGGATTCTTTACTGTAAGAGCAGTGAGACTATGGAACTCTCTGCCGTATGATGTTGTAATGAGTGATTCATTAATTAAATTTAAGAGGGGACTGGATACCTTTCTGGAAAAGTATAATGTTACAGGGTATATACACTAGATTCCTTGATAAGGCGTTGATCCAGGGAACTAGTCTGATTGCCGTATATGGAGTCGGGAAGGAATTTTTTTCCCCATGGTGGAGTTACTCTTTGCCACATGGGGTTTTTTTGCCTTCCCCTGGATCAACATGTTAGGGCATGTTAGGTTAGGCTATGGGTTGAACTAGATGGACTTACAGTCTTCCTTCAACCTTAATAACTATGTAACTATGTAACTATGTAATAGGAATATACTCACCCTCGGCTTCTTTCCGGCAGCCTTCCTTCCTAAGAATCAGCCCTTCCAGGACCTTCGGTGACGTCACGGTGACGTCGCGGCTTGTGATTGGTCGCGCGAGCGGTCACATAAGCGGCCGCGCGACCAATCACAAGCCGCGACGTCCCCGCGACGTCACCGCAAGGTCCTGGAAAGCTGATTCTAAGGAAGGAAGGTTCCCGCTTAGTACCAGGGCGCATCAGAGTGTAAGTATAGCGATATTTTTTATTTTAATTCTTTATTTTACACTTAAATATGGATCCCAGGGCCTGAAGGAGAGTTTCCGCTCCTTCAGACCCTGGGAACCATTGGAAACCCAATGCACTGCATTGGGTTTCGAGTTTCGGCCGACCCCGACCCCGACTTTTTTATAGGATCGGCCGATTTCACTCGACCCGACGTTTGAAAAAGTCGGGTTTCGTGAAACCCGACCCGATCCTATAAAAGTAAAGGTCGCTCAACCCTACTCAACACTAGTCACAAGCCATCAAACAAAGAAGATCTGCTTACATTTTTGTACCAGGAGTGGCATAAGGTCACCCAAAAGCCGTGTGAAAGACTGGTGGAAAGCATGCCAAGACACATGGAAGCTGTGATTAAAAATCATGGTTATTCCACACAATATTGATTTCTGAACTCTTCCTGAGTTAAAGCATTAGTATTATTGTTTCTAAATGATTATGAACTTGTGTTTTTTTGGCATTATTTGAGGTCTGCAAGCAATGCATTTTTTGTTATTTTGACCTTTTCTCATTTTCAGAAAATAAAAACAAAATGTATTGCTTGGAACTTCGGAGACATGTTGTCAGTAGTTTATATAATAAAAGAGCAATTTGCAATTTACTCAAAAATATACTGTGGTGCAGTGACCCACGTTACAGCCAGGGGGCACTGTGTCTGCGCTTCAAGATGCGCTTGGGGGCATAAATGTGATGAGACAAAGTCTGGCAGGAGTGTAAATGGCCGGTGTGTGTTGCAGAGGAAGACACTCTGCGCTGTCAGTCTGAAGTTAAGTTGGTGTGCTGGGACCTGTAGTCCCACAAGTGATTGTGTAATGCTAATGAGAGACTGCTAGGGCTAGTTATGAGAGATGGGAGGGTCAAACTAGCCACACACACCCACAATCCCACCCAGGGAGTGGTTACAGGTATATAATGTGACCAGGGTGTGGGTCACATGTTCCGGTGTGGTTCCTGTGTATGGATCCGTTTGTTCCATGTGCAAGGTCCTGGACGGTCAGTGTTGGAGTCTCCTGGCATTGGAGAAGTCCTGCAAGCACCTGAGACCGTGGACCTAGTAGACGGTCAGTGTTGGATTGTCCTGAAGTGGGCTGGAGTCCTGGAAGCACTGCTGAGGCTATGGACTGAATGCTCAAGGGTAGGGTTGAGCGAAACGGGTCGTTCATTTTCATAAGTCGCCGACTTTTGGCAAAGTCGGCGTCTCATGAAACCCGACCCGATCTCTGTGCGGGGTCGGCCATGCGGTACGCGATCTTGGCGCCAAAGTCGCGTTTCGTATGACGCGTTTAGCGCCATTTTTTCAGCCAATGAATGAGCGTGGGCAGAGTGATGACATAGGTCTTAGGGGAGTGAACGCCTATCGTCATGTTATCGCTTGTGCGCAGTAGGGATTTGGAATGTGCAATACAAAATTTTCTGTGCTGGGACGGAGGGGGAGAGAGAGAGAGAGAGAGAGAGAGAGAGAGAGAGAGAGGAAAAAAAAAAATCCTTCATTGGGTTTCGTGTTTCGGCCGAAACACGACTTTTCACGGTGGTCGGCCGATTTCACTCGACTCGACTTTTAAGACAGTCGGGTTTCACAAAACCCGACTCGACCCTAAAAAACTAAAGGTCGCTCAACCCTACTCAAGGGTGTTGGATTGTCCTGGGATGGACTGGAGTCCTGGAAGCACCTGGTAAGAGTGTGAGTCCTGGAATGGTCAGTGTTGGTTTGTCCGCGGATGAACTGGAGTCCTGTAAGCACTTGGGAAGATCATGGACTGATGGCCTGTGTTTTGGAAGTGCCTGCAAATGGACTTCCTGGAAGCGCATGGAAAGGCTGCACCTACAGAGCCTGAGATGGTTTCTGTGTTGGGGAAGCCACAGTTCCTACTGTGGGTCTGGACTATCCGAGGTGCCCTGGTCACAAGGACGGTGATCCCAGTGAGGCAGCTATCCCCTGTGAACCAGCACTGGCAGGAGTAAGTGTGTGGAGCCGAAGCTCCTGAGAGGTAATCCCTGGTATGGGAAAAACCTGTGATATACGGCAGAGACGTATCTGCCATTGGAACAGACTGTCTGTGGGTAATATGTTCTGTTGATGCATGTAATGAACTGTGCAGCACCTGTATTGGAGAGAAAAGACGTGACTACCGAATGTTTTGTAAAGCCACCCGTGTTAAAGTAACAGACTATGTGTAAGCTGGTGATGTGTAACCTAGCTTATGGTGCGGTTTATGACGCTTAATAAACCGGAATGGACTTAATTTGCGTGAGATATCGTGCCTGTATGCGTTATTCCTGTGCAAAGCGAGTGTCCCCCAATACACTCAGTAAGAGCAATCTTACAATACCTATAAAGAGAAAAATCAGACTAACTGAAAATTTTGCAGTGGTCTCTTAATTTTTGCCAGAGTTGTATATTTGGTTCTCCATTTTTAGTTTGTTTCTTCCTTGCAATTATTTTCTGCCATAGAAGAGAATTAATTCAACTGGTTGCAATCATCTCCAGTGCTGACCAATGCAGAAAAAGCCTGGCTAGATGTTAAGTTGGCTCCCGGGGTAGATGGCACAGATTCAGCTTCCAGAGTTCCCCGCGTTACTGCACTTAACATGTATTAAGGTTTGCAGGAACTTCATCTTGATAGCAATGTATATCTAAACATTCGTAAAAGAAATGGACACCTTGGGGGAATTTTTTCTTTTTACTTAAATTCATGCATTTTTTGGCTAAAATTATTTTTTGCAATTTTATTTCAAAGCAAATTTATGTTGCCTGGTCTATTGCTGGCTGCAGAATGAGTTACATAGTTACATAGTTATTAAGGTTGAAGGAAGACTTTAAGTCCATCTAGTTCAACCCATAGCCTAACCTAACATGCCCTAACATGTTGATCCAGGGGAAGGCAAAAAAAACCCATGTGGTAAGAGTAAGCTCCACCATGGGGAAAAAAAAATTCCTTCCCGACCCCACATACGGCAATCAGACTAGTTCCCTGGATCAACGCCCTATCAAGGAATCTAGTGTATATACCCTGTAACATTATACTTTTCCAGAAAGGCATCCAGTCCCCTCTGAAATTTAAGTAATGAATCACTCATTACAACATCATACGGCAGAGAGTTCCATAGTCTCACTGCTCTTACAGTAAAGAACCCGCATCTGTTATTATGCTTAAACCTTTTTTCCTCCAGACGTAGAGGATGCCCCCTTGTCCCTGTCACCGGTCTATGATTAAAAAGATCATCAGAAAGGTCTTTGTACTGTCCCCTCATATATTTATACATTAACATAAGATCACCCCTTAGCCTTCGTTTTTCCAAACTAAATAGCCCCAAGTGTAATAACCTATCTTGGTATTGCAGACCTCCCAGTCCTCTAATAACCTTGGTCGCTCTTCTCTGCACCCGCTCTAGTTCAGCTATGTCTTTCTTATACACCGGAGACCAGAACTGTGCACAGTATTCTAAGTGTGGTCGCACTAGTGACTTGTATAGAGGTAAAATGATGTTCTCCTCATGAGCATCTATGCCTCTTTTAATACATCCCATTATTTTATTTTCCTTTGTAGCAGCTGCCTGACACTGGCCACTGAATATGAGTTTGTCATCCTCCCATACACCCAGGTCTTTTTCATTGATGGTTTTGCCCAGAGTTTTAGAATTAAGCACATAGTTATACATCTTATTACTTCTACCCAAGTGCATGACCTTACATTTATCCCCATTAAAGCTCATTTGCCATTTATGAGCCCAAGCTTCTAGTTTACATAAATCATCCTGTAATATAAAATTGTCCTCCTCTGTATTGATTACCCTGCAGAGTTTAGTGTCATCTGCAAATATTGAAATTCTACTCTGAATGCCCCCTAAAAGGTCATTAATAAATATGTTAAAAAGAAGAGGGCCCAATACTGACCCCTGTGGTACCCCACTGCTAACCGCGACCCAGTCCGAGTGTGCTCCATTAATAACCACCCTTTGTTTCCTATCCCTGAGCCAGCTCTCAACCCACTTGCACATATTTTCCAATATCCCCATTATTCTCATTTTATGTATCAACCTTTTGTGTGGCACCGTATCAAAAGCTTTTGAAAAGTCCATATACACTACATCCACTGGGCTCCCTTGGTCCAGTTAACTGAGAATCTGTCAAGGAACTGTTTCTGACAGGAGAGTTCATGACTTGTATCTTCCTTCTTCCAGAGCTTCTCTAAGCTGATATATGACCACATGAAAGTTGAACTGAACTGATAAGAGTTACAATCTCTCCAGTAAAAAAACAGTTCACTGACAGATTCTCCGTTAAATCATTCTGCAATCAACACTAAACAATACAAAAGTTAGGAATGCAAACATTTAACTTTTTTTAATTGAATCAAATTGCAGAAAAATAGGGATTTTTGTGTACTCACCGTAAAATCCTTTTCTCCGAGCCATTCATTTACACCCAAGGTCTGTGTCCCCCAATGAGGCAAAGGAGAAATCATGTTTAATCAAAAATACATGAATTTAAGTAGAAAAAAAATTGCCAGGTCCCCACATTTACTCATTGAGGAACTGATAAAGGGAACCTGTCCAAACCCCTTTAAATAAATGTATCTCTGCTACATCTGGCAGAAAACGAAAGCCATTTGTGTTTCTATCTCATAAAATGTATTGCAACATTTGACTATTTTCATTTTTACACGACTTTCATGTGCAGCAGACATCAATTCTTGCCAAGTTTAACATGTTTTTTATCAATACATGACTTTGGTGTGTGGTTTTAGTTCACCAATATTTGCAGGACTCAGCGTACACTCAGAAAAACTCTTTAGGGGTTTTACACATGTGCAACAGATTAGTCTGATCCCACCCGGTGACATATATCTTTGTCCGATTATTGCTATTTTCTTTCTTCCTCTGATACGGTGAAACCTGGATATAATGTTCTGCCCCATTTGGTATCTCAGCCAACACTTTCTTGTCTTGAAGACCCCCAGACCTTATATTTTAATATCGAATTAATGCCTTTGTGTTGACTTTTGGACACACTTTGTCCTCTTCTTTGGAGTTGGCCTAAGCCTGAAAGTGTTGCAAGATTTCTTCTTTGGCATTTGCAACATTTTGTTGAAATCCCCAATTATTTTTTTTTTCGAGAGATTTACTTATGTGCTATGGAGAAATGTGCCAGAAAGTGTCAACTTTATGCTTTTTAATATTTTTTTTTCCTGGGGTGGGTGGGTAGTATGTGATGGTCTAAAAATGATATTTAAGGCTACAAAGAGAAAAGAGCAAACCGCGCTGCCCGAGAATTGTTATTACATATTGTTTAGTTTTATAGATTATTTTTTAATAACTTTTTTATTGAAACAGTAAAATAAATAAAATCTTTATACAACGCTGAACACTGGTCCTCATAAAACGCTGGGGGATTACGTTATCCCTCCTAGGTATAATATGTGAATCGGCATCTACATACAAGGATTTATTATGCCATGCTCAAATCCATTGCCGACACATGGGATCTGCATGGGAATATTCATGTTTTCAGGCATGAAACAACACTTTGGGATGATGGAATATGAAGCTATCACTGGATCTGTTGGGGGTATATTCATGAGACCTCCATTAGTTCCAGATGTAGTAGAGCTGAGATTGTTAGTCAAAGTATCGTTAATGCAGTGAAGTAACTTGAAGTTTGTTGGCTCCAATGAAAAGTCTCCAACAAGGCTCGCCAAATATCAAGGGTCTTTAAAAGGAGTCTTTCAGCCCAAACTGACAGCACAGTGCATTGAAAAAGTATTCATACCCCCAAAAATTATTTTTTCACATTACCCCCACAAACTTAAATACATTTTATTGGGATTTTATGTGTTGTACCAACACAAGCGTAGCAAGTATTGGTGAAGTATAAAGGAAATGATCCCTGGATTTCTAATTATTTAAAAATATAAAACTGAAAATCATGACATGCATTTGTATTCAACCCCCTTGAGTCAATACTTTGTAGGACCATTTTTTGCTGTAATTACTTTGCTGTCCCTGTTGTAGAAAAGCCTCCCCACAGCATGATGCTGCCACCATCTTGTCTGACTGTAGGAATGGTGTTTTCAGGGTGATCTGCAGTGTTAGTTTTCCACCACATGTAATGCTTTGCAATTAGCCCCAAATGTTAGGCTTTGGTCTCATCTGTAGGACCATTTTTCGCTGCAATTACTGCTGTAAGTATTTTTGGGTCTTTCTTTACCATTATTACACTTCTAGAGGTGACATTTTTGTCCCTTCCTCTTTGCAAACTCGCTGTCACTCAGTGAGATTGGATGGAGGTGTCTGTGAACAGCAATTTTCAAGTTTTGCGGCAGATTCTCAATGAGAATTAAGTCTGGACTGGGACATAACACACATTAATGTGCTTTGATCTAAATCATCCATTGTAGCTCTGGCAGTATGTTTAGGGTCATTGCCCTGCTGGAAGGTGAACCTATGCCCCAGTCTCAAGTCCTTTACAGCCTCTAACAGGTTTTCCTCAAGGATTGCCCTGTATTTGGCTTCATCCATCTTCTCATCAACTCTAATCAGCTTTTCTGCCCCTTTTGTAGAAAAGCCTTCCCACAGCATGATGCTGCCACCATCTTGTTTGACTGTAGGAATGGTGTTTTCTGGGTGGGATTTATTCTGAAGCCACCATGGGGGAAGGCAATGACAGAGATGTAGGTAATCCATATCTCTTAATATTAATATTATTGGTTGTATCATACATAACAGCTTGTTATGGCATGGCTATATATGCAATTTCCCAATAATGTTATTTTAGTGGGACACCAAAAAAATATTTTTCAATTTTTTTTAAAATTGCATTTCCATCTAAAACCAAATTTCTAATGAATACATTGTGAAACAAATCAAGCCAGACATATCACTCGAAGCAAAGATCACTAAACTATGACTTGCCTACTTTGGACACATGATATGAAGAGCAATCACTGGAGAAGGACATCATGGTTAGAAGAATAGAAGGAACAAGGTGAAGAGGAAGCCCAGCAACCCAATGGCTTGATACAATCAAGATTACAGAGAAGAGCCTGGTGGACCTATCTAGGATTGCACAAGATCGATCTTCCTACAGAGCGTTCATCCATCAAGTCACCATGGCTTGAGGTTGAGCTGAAGGCTGTTGAATAATAATAAATAATTCCTCTGCTGTCCATTTTTAAATATTTCACCATTTCATAGTTACATCTTTGAGAAAATGTAAATTCTTATATATTAACTTTTCATGGCAAGGAATCGGGAGAGGTATTATTTATTATTTACAGAGATCACCAGGGCTCATTAACTGATGAACTCTGGTGAACTTTCTCACTTCAGCTCAGTGCTACACACTGCAGGAGCGATTGCACATTCCTGTCGATGTATCGTTGGCTACCGGGTAGAGAAGTCGCATCAGCTGATGTGCCTGTTCTACAAGTGATCTGAATCATCGCAGAACATTATGGGTTATGGTGGCTAGGTAAGCAATATGATGGTTTATTATTTTTTCACTTTTCCAGGTGACATGGGCATCGGAGATTAGGCGCTAAGGAGAGTTTATGGTCTTTTTATATTTTATTTTTTTTACAGAAAACAAGGACTTCTGGGATTAGGTGTAAGATGAGTATATACTGTATTTTTTATTTTTATTTCAAAATTTAATTCTTTATTTTAGCTTTTTTCTTTACTTTGAGCACAGGCACCGACTGATGACTACACCAATCAGTTGCCGCCTGCTCCTGCTGTAATCAGTGACTGCAGGAGTCAGCTGATGGGAGTAGTAGTCTCTCATCAGCTGACGCCTGTGACCTGTAGTAAGCCTTGTACTGCAGGGGTCACAGTCACACTGCAGGTCATGCTGACATCTGACAGCGTGACCCCACAACGCTCTGACCGAATGTAACAGTCATACAGGCGGTAATGTTACTGCCCATCCAAACCGGCAGTGTTTCGCTTACTGTCATACAGATGACAGCATTTGAAACACCATAGGAAGTCGTCAAGAAGGCACCATGTGCACACAGTCTTGCACTCACAAAATGAAGCTGAAGCCCCATGTCCGCTTTTTATATGGAGAGGGACATGTAACTTCGGCAGCCAATGACCCAAGCCCTGTGTGTCTGGATGTTGTGGATGGTTTCTGCACCCTGATTGGCTGCTGGAATATCCACACATTAAGTTAATAAAAAAAACAAAAGAATAAGAGTCTGCTGCTCCTCTGATCTCTCCTCACCCTCTTCCCTCATCAAACACGTCCTCCCCGCCCGCTCATCATACAGCACCACTACCTTAGCTAAAGTCCTAAAAAAAGCATTAGTAGAAACTCGATCATTAAACTGAACTTTGGCAGAATTTTGCCGTTTTTTTTAAAAAAAGGCTTGGGAATTAGTGATCAGCGAGTATTCTCGTTACTCGAGATTTCCAAACATGCTCAGGTGTTTTCTGAATATTTTGGGTGTGCTCAGAGATTTAGTTTGTGTCGCTGCCGCTACATGATTTGCAGCTGCTAGACAGCCTGAATGCATGTGGTGATTTCCTAAAAAACAGGCAACTCCCGCATGTATTCAGGCTGTCTAGCAGCCTCAAATCATGCAGCTGTGGTGACACAAACTAAATATCCGAGCATGCCCAAAATACTTGGAGAACACCTGAGCATGCTCGGAAATCTCGAGTAGCGAGCAAACTCGCTCATCACTATGGGGAATCTGAGCACAAATCTGTATGTGCAAGGTTCATGCCAACTTTGAGATTGGTGAATCTTTTCTGAACAAGTTTGCTCATCTTTAATCAGTATGTCTTTGGAGTGTGGGAGGAAACTGGAGAACCAGGAGGAAACCCACGCAAACACGGGGAGAACATACAAACTCCTTGCAGATGTTGTGCTTGGGGGAAAGATCTGTGAATGTATACTGTACATGCTAATTTACAAAAGCCACATCCCATGTACAACTATTTCCCATTTCTTCACTTCCATTTGCACCACACTGAATACAAAAAATATTTTAGAAAAGCTGGTTTCTGAAAGTTTACAAGCAAGTTTTGCCGGGGGCTTTATTGATAGGAGACATTCAGGAGACTTTTGAGAGAATTGTCAATCATGACTACAGCATATCATAACTGATATAATCACCTCTATAGCTCATATTAATTTTTTCTGTAGTGCAGAATAAAGAAATTGACTGAGCTATATGGTATTATAGGAGCAAGAAAGGTATTGGTGTAAATATTCCATTCCGAAGTCTGAAAAAGCTGCGTGACAGTGAGAATCTGGCTACATTGCTTCAAATTTTTTCTTCTAATTATTTCTTATTGTGACCTTCTGCACAGTAAAGGAATTGTATAATAAAATCTTCTCTGTGTGCCTTAGGAGCTCAGCCTTCTCACTGCTTTGTGTCTTGCTGCAGCAGGAGCCTCCCCCCAATGCCATATACTGAAAAGAAAAAAGGGTTGCACTCACCGTTTCTAAAATCCAATCTTTATTGTGATGATTTAAAACATCTTTAGCAGGGGGAATGTAAAACAGGAAGAAAAAAATCAGATGATGGCCGTTTCGTGCTCCCTTGCGCACCAACAGGACCCGTAGAAGCGCAATGGAGCGCGAAACGGCCGTCGTCCGATTTTTTCTTTCCGTTCTACACCCCCCCTGCTGAATATGTTTGAAATCATCACAATAAAGATTTAATTTTAGAAACGGTGAGTGCCACCCTTTTTTGTCTTCAGTATATGGGTTTATGCAATTGCTTACAGGGTTTGGCACCTGTGAATCCGAAAGGGCGGTGTATTTGATGTGGTAATCACACATAGTGGATATTTGGGCTCAGGAGTTGCAGCGTTGCTACTGTTTTTACCTTATAAGCTATAAACAAAGCGTTCTTCTGGGGGTCAGGGGTGCTAGTGAATGATTAACCTCTCACTCTTGATAAATCTGTCTTTTGCGAGGTCTCTTCCTCTGTCCTGGTCCTGGAGGTCTGATCTTAGGGATGTCCTTTGTCATTGTACATACATTGTTACTTCAGGTGGACAGTAGGGCTGCCTTGTAAGAAAAATTGTCCTCTGCCAAGCAAACGTCTTCCTTCCAGGTCACCGTCCAAGCCCTGTCTGAGAACAATAAGATATACTGTCAGTGTGAACGGCAGCGTTTGGCAGGTTCCTGTAAATGTGACCCTCTTTTCCGGAGCATAAGGCTTACATAAACACTGCTCGCCCATAATCTCTAGGAAAATAATAACATATCTAAAAATGAGACATTTCTTTTTATGATACATATACATTGTGTCATCCGGATCCTCACATGTTATCTTTCCATCTACTAATAGGATGCAAAACTCATTCATACTAAAACACAAAGTTACAAGATATCAGCTGGAAAAATAAGACTCCATTTGTAGGTTGAAGAAGAAGCTTATGGGGGGGTTACTATATTAGGAAATCTGCATTTTCTGTGCATTAGTTTGGATGCATGATGTCCACCCCCAATGTTTGCTCTGGTTTTAAGAAACTTTAACCTCTAAATTGCTAAGGCATTTATTATTATTATTATTATGATTATTATAGTGCTTTGGAACAAAGCACTATACTGTTATTCCATCGTGGTAAACTTCTTCTTCTTATTATTATTCAGTCCGCACGTAATGCGGCCCGAACCGCTTCACTCACAGACTCCAGTGAGGTGTCATTTCGAAGCCAGCGTCCCCAAGAGGTGTGCTAAGTATTTTTCGTGTCGATCGGATTTGTAGTTTTGGTGCAATTTGCGTTTGAAAATTTTTTTCCCCCTCATTGTAATGCATTTCAATAGGGAAATTTTCCCATAGGTTATAATGGCCGGGTTTCTGAGGCAATTTGAAATGTACCTGCCACTTGGCTGATTAGCTCATTGATATGCGCAGTCAGGCCCAGTTACTATGCCAACGCCTGCGAACTGTACATGACCACACCAGCAGTTTTGCCAGATAATATCAGCTCTTAAAGTGATAGCACAGCACAATTCCAAAGCACTAGGCCGCCAAATCGGACCCAGAGTGGCGCCGCCCGCCAAATCGGACCCAGAGTGGCGCCGCCCGCAAAATCAGACCCAGAGTGGCGCCGCCCACCAAATCAGACCCAGAGTGGCGCCGCCCGCCAAATCGGACCCGGAGTGGCGCCGCCCGCCAAATCGGACCCGGAGTGGCGCCGCCCGCCAAATCGGACAAGGAGTGGCGCCGCCCGCCAAATCGGACCCGGAGTGGCATCGCCCGCCAAATCGGACCCGGAGTGGCACCGCCCGCCAAATCGGACCCGGAGTGGCGCCGCCCGCCAAATCGGACCCAGGGTGGCGCCGCCCGCCAAATCGGACCCAGGGTGGCGCCGCCCGCCAAATCGGACCCAGGGTGGCGCCGCCCGCCAAATCGGACCCAGAGTGGCGCCGCCCGCCAAATCAGACCCAGGGTGGAGCCGCCCACCAAATCGGACCCAGAGTGGCGCCGCCCGCCAAATCGGACCCAGAGTGGCGCCGCCCGCCAAATCGGACCCAGAGTGGCGCCGCCCACCAAATCGGACCCAGAGTGGCGCCGCCCGCCAAATTGGACCCGGAGTGGCGCCGCCCGCCAAATCGGACCCGGAGTGGCACCGCCCGCCAAATCGGACAAGGAGTGGCGCCGCCCGCCAAATCGGACCCGGAGTGGCATCGCCCGCCAAATCGGACCCGGAGTGGCGCCGCCCGCCAAATCGGACCCGGAGTGGCGCCGCCCGCCAAATCGGACCCAGGGTGGCGCCGCCCGCCAAATCGGACCCAGAGTGGCGCCGCCCGCCAAATCGGACCCAGAGTGGCGCCGTCCACCAAATCGGACCCAGAGTGGCGCCGCCCGCCAAATCGGACCCAGGGTGGCGCCGCCCGCCAAATCGGACCCAGAGTGGCGCCGCCCACCAAATCGGACCCAGAGTGGCGCCGCCCACCAAATCGGACCCGGAGTGGCGCCGCCCGCCAAATCGGACCCGGAGTGGCACCGCCCGCCAAATCGGACAAGGAGTGGCGCCGCCCGCCAAATCGGACCCGGAGTGGCATCGCCCGCCAAATCGGACCCGGAGTGGCGCCGCCCGCCAAATCGGACCCGGAGTGGCGCCGCCCGCCAAATCGGACCCAGGGTGGCGCCCGCCAAATCGGACCCAGGGTGGCACCCGCCAAATCGGACCCAGGGTGGCGCCGCCCGCCAAATCGGACCCAGGGTGGCGCCGCCCGCCAAATCGGACCCAGGGTGGCGCCACCCACCAAATCGGACCCGGAGTGGCGCCGCCCGCCAAATCGGACCCAGGGTGGCCCTGCCCACCAAATTGGACCCAGAGTGGCTACAACTACCAAACCAGCGCCTGAGGGGCACCCAAGTGTGAAAGTCTTGCTGGGGCAACCCGGGCACCATTCCAAAGCACTATCTGTAGTTCCTTCAGGAAATACCCATCTATTTCTCTCTGTTATCAGCCATTCCCCGTACTGCTGTCAGTCTATTTCTCTCTGTTATCAGCCATTCCCCTGTCCTGCTGTCAGTCTATTCTCTCTGTTATCAGCCATTCCTTGTCCTGCTGTCAGTCTATTCTCTCTGTTATCAGCCATTCCCCCATCCTGCTGTCAGTCTATTTCTCTGTTATCAGCCATTCCCCTGTCCTGCTGTCAGTCTATTTCTCTCTGTTATCAGCCATTCCCCGTCCTGCTGTCAGTCTATTTCTCTCTGTTATCAGCCATTCCCCTGTCCTGCTGTCAGTCTATTCTCTCTGTTATCAGCCATTCCCTTGTCCTGCTGTCAGTCTATTCTCTGTTATCAGCCATTCCCTTATCCTGCTGTCAGTCAGAGTGACCCAGCCCACCAAATCGGACCCAGAGTGACCCGGCCCACCAAATTGGACCCAGAGTGACCCGGCCCACCAAATCGGACCCAGAGTGACCCGGCCCACCAAATCGGACCCAGAGTGACCCGGCCCACCAAATCGGACCCAGAGTTACCCGGGCCACCAAATCGGACCCAGAGTGACCCGGGCCACCAAATCGGACCCAGAGTGACTCGGGCCACCAAATCGGACCCAGAGTGACCCGGCCCACCAAATCGGACCCAGAGTGACCCGGCCCACCAAATCGGACCCAGAGTGACCCGGCCCACCAAATCGGACCCAGAGTGACCCGGCCCACCAAATCGGACCCAGAGTGACCCGGCCCACCAAATCGGACCCAGAGTGACTCGGGCCACCAAATCGGACCCAGAGTGACCCGGGCCACCAAATCGGACCCAGAGTGACCCGGGCCACCAAATCAGACCCAGAGTGACCCGGGCCACCAAATCGGACCCAGAGTGACCCGGCCCACCAAATCGGACCCAGAGTGACCCGGCCCACCAAATCGGGCCCAGAGTGACCCGGGCCACCAAATCGGGCCCAGAGTGACCCGGGCCACCAAATCGGGCCCAGAGTGACCCGGGCCACCAAATCGGGCCCAGAGTGACCCGGGCCACCAAATCAGACCCAGAGTGACCCGGCCCACCAAATCAGACCCAGAGTGACCCGGCCCACCAAATCGGACCCAGAGTGACCCGGCCCACCAAATCGGACCCAGAGTGACCCAGGCCACCAAATCGGACCCAGAGTGACCCGGGCCACCAAATCGGACCCAGAGTGACCCGGGCCACCAAATCGGACCCAGAGTGACCCGGGCCACCAAATCGGGCCCAGAGTGACCCGGCCCACCAAATTGGACCCAGAGTGACCCGGCCCACCAAATTGGACCCAGAGTGACCCGGCCCACCAAATTGGACCCAGAGTGACCCGGGCCACCAAATCGGACCCAGAGTGACACGGGCCACCAAATGAGACCCAGAGTGACCCGGGCCACCAAATCGGACCCAGAGTGACCCGGCCCACCAAATCGGACCCAGAATGACCCGGCCCACCAAATCGGACCCAGAGTGACCCGGCCCACCAAATCGGACCCAAAGTGGCCTCAACCCTGAGGGGCTACAACTACCAAACCAGCGCCTGAGGGGCACCCAAGTGTGAAAGTCTTGCAGGGGCAGCCCGGGCACCATTCCAATGCACTATCTGTAGTTCCTTCAGGAAATACCCATCTAGTTGTGATTATTATTTTATTTTATTTTTTTGTTTTGTTTCACATCTACTCTTTGCAAAAGCCATATACAGTATATATATATTTTTTTATTGTTGGCACATCCTTATAAGGGCTTTTTTATGAAAAAAAAAGTTAGCATTGTGTTATTTAAAAAAGATGCAATTCTTCCATTGCTACTCAGGTCTCATTTTTACAGAGTTGAAAGTGCAGAAAAATTACATGCTACGTATATTTTTCAGGTCAGTATGATTACAGCAATGCAAAAATTATATATTTTGAGTTTTGCTTCTAATTGAAAAAAGAACTCATTTAAAAAAAAAAAGTTGGAACTCATAACTTAACCCATGTCAGTAGAGCTAAGCAAGAAATCATTTTTTTGCTGGGAGAACATTTTTATTACCCACTTTTGGGGTATGTATATCTTCTTGATTGCTTTTTATTCTATTTTTTTGTGGGGAAGCCAGATCACTTAAAAATAGCAATTCGATTATTAATCATTAAAGGGGTTGTCCGGATTTAAGCTACAAGTGTGCAGTTACTCTATATGATTGCAGACTTGTGAGTCCTCACAGCACGCACATTGCATGCAGTAAGGATTCCCCGGTGGCGGGAGCAGGCGGCCATGTGACCACAATTTGCCTACTACCGGCCACTTTCCAACTAGATGTGCCTGTACTGAGTGAGGTCACGCTCTTCTACTCGACATATGACCGCATTTATGCAAGTCATGTGTGCATGTTATGAGGATTCACAAGTCTGCGGTCACATAGTGACTGCTGACTTGTACCCCAAGGCCAGACAACACATTTAAGGAGTTACAGTGGTTTTCCGGGCTTGGCATACATTTCTGCAATCACTCTGTGTGACTTCATATTTCCAAATCCTGACAATGTGCACACTGTCAGGATCTCACTCTGTTGTCAGCTTCACCTATCATCACTAGGGTTGAGCGAAACAGATCGGCACTTTTCAAAAGTCGCCGACTTTTAGCAAAGTCGGGTTTCGTGAAGCCCGACCCAATCCTACTCTGGGATCGGGTCGGCGGTACACGATCTGTAATCCAAAGTTGGGTTTCGTTTTTTATATATATATATGTCATAGAGACACATATATATATATATTTATATTTACTTCAGCGCGATAATTTTGAAAAGCCGGTAATTCAATTGCCGGCTTTTCATTTCTCCTGCCTAAACCCGACATGATATGAGACATGGTTTACATACAGTAAACCATGTCATATCCCCCTTTTTTTTGCATATTCCACACTACTAATGTTAGTAGTGTGTATGTGCAAAATTGTGGCGCTGTAGCTATTAAATTTAAGGGTTAAATCGCGGAAACAATTGGTGTGGGCTCCCGCGCAATTTTCTCCGCCAGAGTGGTAAAGCCAGTGACTGAGGGCAGATATTAATAGCCAGGAGAGGGTCAATGGTTATTGGCCCCCCCTGGCTACAAACATCTGCCCCCAGCCACCCCAGAAAAGGCACATCTGGAAGATGCTCCTATTCTGGCACTTGGCCACTCTCTTCCCACTCCCGTGTAGCGGTGGGATATGGGGTAATGAAGGGTTAATGCCACCTTGCTATTGTAAGGTGACATTAAGCCAGATTAATAATGGAGAGGCGTCAATTATGACACCTATCCATTATTAATCCAATTGTATGAAAGGGTTAAAAAAAACACACACACATTATTAAAAAGTATTTTAATGAAATAAACACACAGGTTGTTGTAATATTTTATTGCTCTCTCAATCCACCTGAAGACCATCGTTCTAAAAATAATAAACCAACAATATACATACCATCCGAGGATCTGTCAGGTCCCACTATGTAAATCCTTCTGAAGGGGTTAAAATATTTTACAGGCAGGAGCTGTGCTAATGCACTCGCTGCTGCCTGTAAACCCCGGCGAATGAATGAAGGTAATGTAGGTCAATGACCTGCAGTTACCTTCATTCGCTGTGATGCACCCTCTGCTGGATGTCCTCATGAACTGCAGCCTGGGAGCTTTCTAGGAAAGTTCCCACGCTCGAGGTCATTTGAGGACAACCAGCAGAGGGCGCATCACCGTGAATGAAGGTAACTACAGGTCATTGAAGTTTTCCTGCTTTACCATTCTATTGCGAGATGGGAACAAGAAGCTATGTAAATCGTATACTGTTGTATGCCCCACCCCTTTAAAAATGTTCTGGGTAACTGTTTGTATATTGTTATCTTTACTATGCCATTGCAAGTACTGCTGTGTATACATATTACCTTCATGTATATGATGTTATAGGGAATGCGCAGTGCTAAATTTAGCCACTAGATGGGGGCACAGAGATCATTACACTCTAGTAGGAACAACGGAATAAATGTGAATAGTTAAGATAAGAGTGGCACGGTGGATAAGGCAGGAAAGACTTCCTGATAGAGTTAGTTGGGGCCAGGGTGCCCGTGCAGCTCGGTTGGGCTGGCTAGCCCCGGGCAACACCGTACCAAACAACATTCATAATAATAAGGCCCAGCCATCTAGTATTGGTGGCCAGGAGATCATCAGAGTAAGCAGAGGCAACCATGCTAGCAGTGCAGCTTTAGTGGGAACTGCAGTTGCTAGGGAAGACTAATCAGCAAGGGCAGGCCACTGACCATGTGGCAGTTTATTGCATAGGCTAATGCCCTCAGGACTGGTGCAAAATGGTCGAGGAAGTCCTCAAACGGAGTAAGCCTGCACATGCAGCACGCAGAAGAACCGAAAGGTACGGCCCATGCTGGAAGCGAGCTTAGTGACACAGAGAGAAGGACAGGGAAAGAGGAAGAGTTGCCTGATGTGAATACTGATGCTGATGTTGGAACTAATATAGATGTTCTGTGTTCGAAAATCAGTTAAGTTGTTTATTTGAAAGTTGATTTGGACTGTGGCTCATTTTGTGAAAAACCGGACTGAGGAAGCCTCCAGAAACATACAGAGGGCCCTGACGGTGCAGGAGATGAAGCCACAGGTATGTAGAACTTTGGACAGTGTGTGCATGTGATGGGAGGTCAGAATGCGCTAAAGCAAATGCTCTCAGCTATGACTACCTCCCTGCCCCTCCCTCACACTTGGCGTAGTAGGCTGAGTGCCACTACCTTGCAATTCGGAGAAACACCAAAGAAAGTAAATGCTATGAACCTAAATGTGACTGATATATCAGATGTGACTGACACTGTATTGGAGACAAAGATGGCAGCCATGAAGATGGCAGAGTATGGCACCAAAGAAGAAGACAACCACTGTGACTCCAACCTTCGTGGGCGTGATAGCGCTGTGATGGCGTGAAAACCTGTCAGGCGACGTCCCTCGTCCTGCCCCAAGAGGATGCACTGGGGGCAAATGGCACCTCACTTCCTTAAATTGCTCCCTAGGAAATGGGTGGAGCGACCAGAAATGACACAACGTGGAAAGGGTGGGGCCCAGAAGAGGACCATGGGTACAGCTGTGCGGTGCCATTATGGGACACGGCACCGGCAGCGATGCATCACTCATTCACCCTCCATTGCAAGGGAGTAGGCCGCATCAAAAGGAAGTGGCAGTAGGAGGGGGAGCGGTCCCGACCCAGGTGACAGAGAGATGATGCGGCCGAGGTGCACGCCGTACCTGTGAAAGAAGTTCCCCGGCAGCTTCCGGGGCCGGAATAACATTTGAGAGAACCAGAGCTGTGATGCCCAGCGGAGCAGGAACTCCATTGGCGGAAACCATTGGACACAGAGCTGAGATTTTCATGATGACCAGAGCAGCTTTGGGACCCAGGACCTCTTTGCCCAGAGCCAGTGTTACAGCATCAGCGGGGACCAGAATCAGTGGCGGCCCCAGAGCTGTCTGATCCGGAAGAGGTGAATCAGATGGAACTGGATGGAACCGGGAGCTGGAGAGTTTAACAGCGTCCGCGGAAGGATTCGTCATACGCTGCACAGGACCACACCGTGGTTAGTCAATTACGGCCTTTGACCCTGAAAGGCTGTTCTCTGCCGTGGCCCTGTACCCCACCTGACCGGGCTTTCCTCTGGTCTCCTGCCTCTGCGACTGAGCTTCTCAATCTCTCCAGTGGTCATCGTAACCGGGAGGCTAGGCCTATGTCTGGCGCGGACCCAGCGCTGGGCACTTCACATTTCTATAAGGATGAGGAGGGCCCTTTTCCTTAGTCTGGGCAGTCTGCCTGGATGGCGGGTGTAATCGCAGAAAAGAAGCAGTGGGAAAAGAAGATCTGGGCTCAGCTGCATCAACAAGGAGAGGGCGCCATGGTGGGGCACCATACCCATGGACAACTTGTGTTCACCAATATTGATACTGATTGATGCTGATGTTGGAACGAATATAGATGTGCTGTGTACGAAGATCAGTTAAGTTATTTATTTGAAAGTTGATTTGGACTGTGGCTCATTTTGTGAAAAACCAGACCGAGGAAGCCTCCAGAAACGTACAGAAGGCCCCAATGGTGCAGGAGATGGAGCCACAGGTATGCAGAACATTTTACAGTGTGTGCATGTGGGAGGTCAGAGTGCGCTAACGCAAATGCTCTCAGCCACGACTACTGCCCTGGCCCTCCCTCACACATCTAATGTAGCTCAGTCACATCCCTTTTTGTACATGGCAAAATAAATCCCTACTAGAAGCTTCTTCTTCTCACCAATACTGGGATGGTTAAGTTCCAAAAAAGGGAATTAAAAGAACAGAAGGGGACTCCCTAACTCAGTGCTAGGCCAGGGAAGAATGAGTAAATTGCAGTTTGCACATTAAGCCCTTTAAACCCTTACTTATGCTTGGTATTCATTTAATTTTCCTGGTCCCTGGCTTTGCTCAAGGGACCACATTTGGAAATCCAAAGTGTGGAATATTGACGTCCACTGCTTTAAAAGAAAACCTAGACATAGAAAATGTATCCAAAAATATCACACCAATTAAATCTAAATCTTCTGTGTCTTTAATATTACAATTGAAATGATTAAATATCTAAAAAAAATCTCTGCACCTCAGGATCTCAGCTTCCCCACTGTCCTGTGTCTGGCTGTAAGTCAAGTGGCTACAGCAGGAGCTTCTCCCCTCTGCCTTGCTTTGAAAAGGCTAAGGGGTGTGTGGCTTCAGAACATGGAACTGATCAGCAGGAGATTAACCCCTGTGTTCTCTGCAGATATGTACATAACTTTTTTAGGTTCACATAGAAATTGTTGCAGACTATCAATCGCGTGGGCAACTATATTTCTTGATTCATTTATTAATTTCTAGGCTTATTTTTCCTTTAAGTGTCTCTTGCTAGTTGCCACCTCCCTCCTGTAGCCTTTGTTAAGACGCCTGCGTTTCTCTTTATTGGGGAGTTGGGTTCCTTCTATTTCATCAGTTTGGAGTCTTCTTGGAACTAACACAATTTGGTTCCTTTTCATTCCCGACACATTCACAGAGAGCAAATAAAAATGAAAATATGTTGTTTATCCCAGTTCAATAAACAACAATGGCTTCCTTTGTCAAAAGTGTTATGCTGTGACATAGTTTTAATTGACTCTTGAGCGTTAACCTGTGGGGAAATCATGAATTTGATAAACACATATTTATGCCATTAGAGCATAAACTCCGTATGGCCTTAAATATATTAGATGTTATTCTACTGAATAAACATTGTCGTGTCTGGTGACACAAAGTAGCAAAATAAAAGCAACAGAGTACAGTGAGTAAAGTTAAAACGTGACATATGTTTTTCATCCACATTTTTATGTTATTTCAGTTTCAAAGAATTAATTTATTTTTTAAAAATATTAAAAAATAAATATTTTCTTTATTCCTTTGTAGACAATTATGTTACTTATTAAGGGTCCATATTACCAGAATAGTGACCATTAAGGCTCGTGCATACAGCCGAGTTCTATCCCTGATTCTCACGGATAGCACTCGCACCTATGGTATTCTATAGGACTGTGCACTTGTCATCATGTGACGATCTTGGGTAACGAAGGAGGGCCTCAAACTGTCCCTGGAACTGGGACCCTAACTATCCCTGTCCTGAGTGTACTCTTGGAAATAGAGTGGCCTGAGTCGCCGACCTTACTATGCTCCTTTTAAACCCTGATTTTCCCCCCCCACCCCATGAGGCATGAGACAAAAAAGTAAGGTAAACAAGACACAAAGAAAAAACAGGGATAGCTGAAAACCTCATACATAAACACAAACCAACAATAGGCAGAAGGATAGAGACTAGGAGGAATAAACTAAATGGGAACAGGGACCAGGAGATAAACACACACATACTACAGTAAACCACACAACACTTTTACAACAACTTTACTTCAACCACTTAGCTTTAGCACACAGCACAGGAAGATTAATCTTTCACCGGCACGGACAAGAAGGTCTAACCAGTTTTTACAGGAAGTGGTAATGGCCAGATCAGAAGCAGCTGAAATGGAGCTGCATGTTTTTGACCAACATAGAAAGAACCATTAATTTCTTCAGCATCAGAGGAAACTAAATCCATTTGATATGGGGCACAAATCACACCATCTCAAAAGAAGACCTGTGATTCAGATGGCAGATGTTTGATTTTTTTCCGTTTTTCTGATGAACAAGTCTATGACATATTTGATTTTCATCAGAGTGTCGAATTAAAATCACCAATGCAAGTCTATTGGTCCATGGAACATATTAGACCACATTCGGATGACACCTGATTGCAGCCCGATTTTCATAAACCAACATAATGGAGACATTTTTTTTCTCTAAATCTCTGAGAAAAATTGATCACACTCTGACCAATCTCTGGTGAAAATCGGATCAGAGTTTGATTAGAAAAATTGGACCATTTTTCTCAGATGGAGAGAAAACGATTGTGTGCACCTAAACTGAGAAATGATCAAATCTCCTGAAATGTACTCAAATTAGCTAGCAGATTCAGTTTAGTCTGAATAAATTTGGTGTTAACTGAAAATGCCCCCAAAAGATGTGTCCCTAGAACCCAAATTATAGAAGAGGAGAGTAGGAAAGGTGTTACAAAAAAAAGACTATACTCATCAGTCTTAGGCTCAATGTGACCTCGTGAGGCCTAGTCAGCATCTGAAGTCTCACTTCTAGTTAGCAAACACCCAGAAGGGGAGGAGAGAAGTGACATCACGCCCATGTCAGCAGACTCAGCCCATATTTCTTGCAGTGCAGTAATGTGAGCTAGTTGTACACTAGGTTTTTGTACATTTCAATAGCTGCTCCCTCTAGTGTTTAAAAGTGGAAATACCAAACCTTTTAAAATGATTTTTCATATTTTACTAAATTATAAACAAATGATAATATTTTTTAAGAACATTTAAATATTAATTCTTTACATTGTTTCAATTGCTGAAAAAATTTTTTGGATGGCACCTTCCCTTTAAATAAATTATACTCCCTGAACAACTCCTAACTATATGACTGATACTGTAGGGAATTAAAGAACACCTGTCACTTGCTCAAAAAAAGTACCTTGTAAAAATTCCTGAACTCCTCTGTAAATGCCATTTTTTCTATTTTTGCTTTGCGTCACTCCATTGCAGAGATATTCAAATTTGTTTCTTCTGGAGCGCAGTATGTGAAATATCTGTTTGCATACCAGCAGACCATTTCTTCACAATTTACTATGGGGCGGAGTGTGCTTTCAACCCTTCTTCCAAGATGATGATTGACTGGTCACCCTAGAAGATTTTGAAGAAAAACACCCAGTTGGACTGCAGGCAGAGATTTCACATAGTGCGCTTCAAAAGCAACAAATGTGAATATCTCTGCAATGGAGTGACGCAGAGCGGAAAAGAAAAGAACGGCAAAATCAGAGGAGGCTCAGATATGTTCACAAAATATTTAACTTAATTTGTTGAGCAAGTGACAGGTCCTATTTAAATAGGTAAGAACTAGTTATTATATCTAATAAACAACATTTATCACAAGATAGATAAGTGTGTAAACACTGAAGGTTCAATAACTGAGACCCCTACTTTTCATTAGAATGGAGGTCTCAAAGTGCATTGAGCATTACTGAGCATGTGCAACTCCTCAAACGCCTGGTCCACTCCCGTCTTATCCCCTATCTCTCAGATAACTCTCTTTTCGACCCTCTTCAATCTGGTTTCCGCTCTTTACACTCTACTGAAACTGCCCTCACTAAAGTCTCTAATGATCTTCTAACAGCTAAATCTAATGGTCACTAACTCCATGCTAATTCTCTTGGATCTCTTCAATACTGTGGATCATCAGCTCCTCCTCACTATGCTACACTCCATCAGCCTCAAGGACACCATTCTCTCCTGGTTCTCCTCCTATCTCTCTGATGGCTCCTTCATGGTCTCTTTTGCTGGTTCCTCCTCATCTCACCTTCCCCTTACTGTTGGGGTTCCTCAAGGATCAATCCTAGGCCTCCTCCTCTTCTCATTGTATACTGCCCCTATTGGACAAACAATCAGTAGATTTGGTTTCCAGTACCATCTCTATGTTGATGACACCCAATTATACACCTCTTCTCCTGATATCACGCCTGCCTTTTTAGAAAACACCAGTGATTGTCTTACCACTGTCTCTAACATCATGTCCTCCCTCTATCTGAAACTGAACCTGTCAAAAACTAAACTCCTCGTGTTCTCTCCCTCTACTAACCTACCTTTGCCTGACATTGCCATCTCAGTGTGTGGTTCCACCATTACTCCCAAGCAACATGCCCGCTGCCTTGGGGTCATACTTGATTCCGAGCTTTCATTCACCCCCCACATCCGATCACTGGCTCGCTCTTCTTATTTGTATCTCACAAACATTTCTAGAATTTGCCCTTTTCTTACTTTTGACTCTGCAAAAACTCTTACTGTTTCAATTATTCATTCTCGTCTGGACCATTGTTACTCTCTACTAATCGGCCTCCCTCTTACCAAACTCTCCCCTCTACAATCTGTCCTGAATGCTGCTGCCAGGATCATATTCCTCACCAACCGTTACAACGATGCCTCTACCTTGTGCCAGTCATTACACTGGCTACCCATCCACTCCAGAATCCAGTACAAAACTACTACCCTCATCCACAAAGCACTCCATGGCTCAGCACCATCCTACATCTCCTCCCTGGTCTCAGTCTACCACCCTACCCGTGCCCTCCGCTCCGCTAATGACCTCAGATTAGCATCCTCAATAATCAGAACCTCCCACTCCCGTCTCCAAGACTTTACACGTGCTGCGCCGATTCTTTGGAATGCATTACCTAGGTTAATACGATTAATCCTCAATCCCCACAGTTTTAAGCATGCCCTAAAAACTCATTTGTTCAGATTGGCCTACTGCCTCAACGCATTAACCTAACTATCCCTGTGTGGCCCATTTAAAAAACTTAAACCATAATCAGGTTCCTTGCATCATGTTCTCATACACTTTATGCAGTTAATAGCACTCTGTGTCTGTACTGTTATGTATTTAGGCTGTTAACTGGTTCATGCAGCTTTACATGAACACCCGAGCCTTACACTATGGCTGGTCCGAACAAGGAAAGCAATTGTTAATCCACTTGCAAAAGAACAGCTTACTTCCCCCTTCTGTGAAATTCACATTTACTGCGGATAGGAAACTTTAGGCTTGCTGCTGGAAATGGTGGTGCTCCACATAGAAAATTCACAGTCCATATAGTGCACAATACTAAGAAAGAAAATGTGGCACTCACCCGGTTTCTTCAGCTAGGAATGTGTCTTTATTCAACACTTAAGTGTAACAAAACATTCTTCGGCTTAGGCAGTAATGAATGAGGGAGCGGGGAGTGAAGGAGCTGGATGGCCGTTTCGCGCACTAGCGCTTCCACGGGTCCATGTGAGTAACATGGAAAGCAATTGTTACCATCCACCTCTCGTGTCTCCCCTTTTTCCTATAGTTTGTAAGCTTGCGAGCAGGGCCCTCATTCCTCCTGGTATCTGTTTTGAACTGTGATTATTGTTATGCTGTAATGTCTATTGTCTGTACAAATCCCCTCTATAATTGTAAAGCGCTGCGGAATATGTTGGCGCTATATAAATAAAATTATTATTGTTATGTGTGTAATTTTTCCCTACACTATCTATAGAAGTACTTGCCACACACGCTCACTATAGCTCCATTCACAAAGGAGAATTTAGACTTCCCGTTCTCGGAATTGATTGGGGATTCAGTTTTAGCCTTTAGACCCTCTGCAGTCACACGTTTATCATCCATCACGTGGACATGTGATAAATGTTGTTTATGGGACAGCCCCTTTAACACATGTCTAGCACTTGGCTATTTTTTTCTTTGTTTATTTAGTTTTTATTTCCAGACAACCCCTTTAATTATGTGATGGGTCCTAGCGACTTCCCAGAAAATAGGAATCTGTTCTTATGATATATGGGAAAGCATTCCTAATAAGACTTCAGCTTAGAATAAGTAGCGAAATAAACACAAAACCTCAAAATCAATATGTAAAGACTGAGAAATTTCTGATTAAAATTCCTTGCAGGCGGTGAGCACATGACCCGGAGCTCCCATGATCAATATTTCTACACATCAACTAAATCACTTATACAGTATTATTAAAGTACCTTCAACCTCACTGTAATATACTCATTCGAGGGCAATGCTATGGCAAAGCTGGGAGGGGTCAGACATGTAACACCATAATGTAGAAGCCTTATTGTCATGAGACTGTCCTTGATATACGGGAGGCCTTCCTCAAGTACATGGTGAAAGATATTAAAAGAAAGCCTGGTGGCAATTAAAATGGGATTTACAGTGTGAGATAAAAGGGATTCCTCATTGTTACCTTGTATACATTTATTTATTTATTTTTCCATCGATACATCTATGAAACCTCCAAACGCTACTTAGATGAAAATCTATAGCGAATACAAAGGGTTTAAAAAGTGCATCTGCGAAGAGAACAGTCTTGCATACCATTTTACATATTACCAGCCAATTTGCATAGTATTTTACATTCTCCCTAGACCTCTCCGAGCTGCTTGTAAGGCGTGAAAAATGTCTAACTACCACATAATTTATAGACTCAGAGTAAAGGGTGGATCCCTTGATAGAATAGTGAGAACAAAGTATAGATGACACACAAGGAAATGTAACTGCTTCCGACCATAATCATTGCCCCCTAATGTTCACAGCGGTCCCTCATGGCATCTCTAGCTTTTATCCAAATATTGGTTTCATTGTATTTGGTGATGATGAGCTCAGGTAACAAATATTGCTTGACAGTCAATCATGAAAGCATTTATGGACAGATTCACTTGCTTTTGGATTTAAGGTCTGACACCCCTAATCATGGTTATTATTGATGAACGAGCTTAAAACAAATTCTGGAAGTAAAGCTCCAGGTATATTTTATACATTGTTCAACATTTGGGAATATAGCGTCCTTTAAGATAAAACGCTTGAGATTTAGAGAGACACAGAACAGTAACATAAAGACGAAGAAGCTAAACCCTTGAAGACTGAAATCTCTCGAAATGAAGAGGATCTGATAAGAGCCTACAGAGAGAATCATAGAATGTTAGAGTTGGAAGGGACCTCCAGGGTCATTGTGTCGAACCCCCTGCTCAATGCAGGATTCACTAAACCATCTCAGACAGATGTCCAGCGTCTGTCTGAAGACTTCCATTGAAGGAGAACTCACCACCCCTTGTGGCAGTCTGTTCCACTCATTGATCACCTTAACTGTCAAAACGATTTTTTCTAACATCCAATCTGTATCTTCTCCCTTTTAGTTTCATTCCATTGCTTTTCATGTTTCCATGTGCAAATGAGAATAAGGATGATCCCTCTACACTGTGACATCCCTTCAGATATTTGTAAACAGGAATTAAGTCTCCTCTTAGACTTCTTTTTTGCACGCTAAACATTCCCAGATCCTTTAACCGTTCCTTGTAGGAAATAGTTTGCTGTCCGCTCACCATCCTGGTAGCTTTTCTCTGACCTTGCTCCAGTTTTTCGATGTCTTTTCTAAATATGTGGTGCCCAGAACTGGACACATTATTCCAGATGAGATCTTACCAAGGAGGAGTAGAGGGGGATAATTGCTTCATGTGATCTAGACTGTATGATTCTGGTAATGACCCATGAGCAGTCTGATCTATTAGTATACTTAAGTCTCTTTCACACATGATGTTGCTTAGTTCTTTGTCATGAATCCCAATGGCTAGGGATAGCACAGGACAAGCAAGGTACAAATATATAACGGACGAGCTCTAGGGTGATGGAACCTGGGCTGACCGCTGCCCTACGCCTGACAAACGCAACTAGAGATAGCCAGGGAGCGTGCCTACGTTGGTTCTAGACGCCACGCACCAGCCTAAGAGCTAACTAGTACTGCAGAGAAAATAAAGACCTCACTTGCCTCCAGAGGAACGAACCCCAAAAGGTATAGTTGCCCCCCACATGTATTGACGGTGAAATGAGAGGAAGGCACACACATAGAGATGATATATATAGGTTTAGCAAATAGAGGCCCCCTGTAAACTAGAAAGCAGAACGATACAAAAGGGGTCTGAGCGGTCAGCAAAAAACCCTAATCAAAAAACCATCCTGAGATTACAAGAACCCATGTGCCAACTCATGGCACATGGGGAGAACCTCAGTCCACTAGAGCTACCAGCTAGCATAGAGACATAATAAGCAAGCTGGACAAAAAACCAAACAACTGAAAATCAGCACTTAGCTTATCCTGAAAGATCTGGAAGCAGGTAGGCAGGAACAAAACAGAGCACATCTGAATACATTGATAGCCGGCAAGGAAATGGCAGAAAGGCCAGGTAAAATAGGAAACACCCAGCCTCTGATGGACAGGTGGAAACCAAAGGCCGCAACCCACCAACGTCACCCAGTACCAGCAGTAACCACCAGAGGGAGCCCACAAACAGAATCCACAACAGTACCCCCCCCTTGAGGAGGGGTCACCGAACCCTCACGAGAACCCCCAGGGCGATCAGGGTGAGCTCTATGGAAGGCGCGGACCAAATCAGTCGCATGAACATCGGAGGCGACCACCCAGGAATTATCCTCCTGACCATAACCCTTCCACTTAACCAAATACTGGAGTTTGCGTCTGGAAACACGAGAATCCAAGATCTTCTCAACAACATACTCCAATTCTCCCTCCACCAGCACCGGAGCAGGAGGCTCAACCGAAGGAACAACGGGCACCTCATACCTCCGCAACAACGACTGATGGAACACATTATGAATAGCAAACGATGCTGGGAGATCCAAACGAAAAGATACAGGGTTAAGAATCTCCGAGATCCTATAAGGACCGATGAACCGAGGCTTGAACTTAGGAGAAGAGACCTTCATAGGGACAAAACGAGAAGACAACCACACCAAATCCCCAACAAGAAGTCGGGGACCCACGCGGCGACGGCGATTAGCAAACTGCTGAGTCTTCTCCTGAGATAACTTCAAATTGTCCACCACCTGATTCCAAATTTGATGTAGCCTGTCCACCACCACGTCCACTCCAGGACAATCCGAAGACTCCACCTGACCAGAGGAAAAACGAGGATGAAACCCCGAATTACAAAAAAAAGGAGAGACCAACGTGGCAGAACTAGCCCGATTATTAAGAGCAAATTCGGCCAGTGACAAAAAAGCAACCCAGTCATCTTGGTCAGCAGAAACAAAACACCTCAAATAAGTTTCCAAGGTCTGATTAGTTCGCTCCGTCTGGCCATTCGTCTGAGGATGGAATGCAGACGAGAAAGACAAATCAATGCCCATCTTGGCACAAAATGTCCGCCAAAATCTAGACACAAACTGGGATCCCCTGTCAGAAACGATATTCTCCGGAATCCCATGCAAACGAACCACGTTCTGAAAAAATAAAGGGACCAACTCAGAGGAGGAAGGCAACTTAGGCAAGGGCACCAAATGAACCATCTTAGAAAAGCGGTCACACACAACCCAGATAACGGACATTTTCTGTGAAACCGGGAGATCAGAAATAAAATCCATGGAAATGTGCGTCCAAGGCCTCTTCAGGATGGGCAAGGATAACAACAACCCACTGGCCCGAGAACAGCAAGGCTTAGCTCGAGCACACACTTCACAAGACTGCACAAAGGTACGCACATCCCTATAGTCAGACAAAAACTCAGGGATCTCAGAAGGAGTAGATGAAGCGATTGAAATCGGAGGTGCATGATCATGAACCCCCTGACATCCCCAGCTTAACACAGACATTGTTTTCCAGTCCAGGACAGGATTATGAGTTTGTAACCATGGCAGTCCCAGCACTAGTACATCATGTAAATTATACAGTACAAGGAAGCGAATCACCTCCTGATTAACGGGAGTCATGCGCATGGTCACTTGTGTCCAATACTGCGGTTTATTCATAGCCAATGGTGTAGAGTCAATTCCCTTCAGAGGAATAGGAACTTCCAGAGGCTCCAGACCAAAACCGCAGCGTTTAGCAAATGACCAATCCATAAGACTCAGGGCAGCGCCCGAATCCACATAGGCATCAACGGAAATGGAAGACAGTGAAAAAATCAGAGTCACAGACAAAATGAACTTAGGCTGCAGAGTACCAATGGCAAAAGATTTATCAAGCTTTTTTGTGCGTTTAGAGCATGCTGATATAACATGAGCTGAATCACCACAATAAAAACACAAACCATTTTTCCGCCTATAATTTTGCCGTTCACTTCTGGACTGAATTCTATCACATTGCATAGTCTCAGGTGCCTGTTCAGAAGACACCGCCAACTGGTGCACGGGTTTGCGCTCCCGCAAACGCCGATCAATCTGTATGGCCATAGCCATAGACTCATTCAGACCTGTAGGCGTAGGGAACGCCACCATAATATCCTTAATGGCCTCAGAAAGACCATTTCTGAAGTTTGCAGCCAGGGCGCACTCATTCCACTGAGTAAGCACCGACCATTTCCGAAATTTTTGACAATATATTTCCGCTTCATCATGCCCCTGAGAGAGGGCTAACAAAGCCTTTTCAGCCTGAATCTCCAGGTTGGGTTCCTCATAGAGCAATCCCAATGCCAGAAAAAACGCATCCACACTGAGCAATGCAGGATCCCCTGGTGCCAATGCAAATGCCCAATTCTGAGGGTCGCCCCGCAGGAAAGATATTACAATCTTGACCTGTTGAGCAGGGTCTCCAGAGGAGCGAGATTTCAAAGAAAGAAACAATTTGCAATTGTTCCTGAAATTCAGGAAGGTAGATCTATCTCCAGAGAAGAACTCTGGAATAGGAATTCTAGGTTCAGACATGGGAGTGTGAACAACAAAATCCTGTATGTTTTGAACTTTTGCCGCGAGATTACTCAGGCTGGAAGCCAAACTCTGGACATCCATGTTAAACAGCTAAGATCAGAGCCATTCAAGGGTTAAGAGGAGGTAAGAAGCAGCTAGACAGCAATTAAGGGCTAGGCAGCAAAACTCTGAAGGGAAAAAAAAAAAAAAAAAAAAAAATTTCCCTTAAACACTTCTTATTCTCCTGCTTCAGCCCAAACAATTAACACTTTGTGGGCCGGCTATACTGTCATGAATCCCAATGGCTAGGGATAGCACAGGACAAGCAAGGTACAAATATATAACGGACGAGCTCTAGGGTGATGGAACCTGGGCTGACCGCTGCCCTACGCCTGACAAACGCAACTAGAGATAGCCAGGGAGCGTGCCTACGTTGGTTCTAGACGCCACGCACCAGCCTAAGAGCTAACTAGTACTGCAGAGAAAATAAAGACCTCACTTGCCTCCAGAGGAACGAACCCCAAAAGGTATAGTTGCCCCCACATGTATTGACGGTGAAATGAGAGGAAGGCACACACATAGAGATGATATATATAGGTTTAGCAAATAGAGGCCCCCTGTAAACTAGAAAGCAGAACGATACAAAAGGGGTCTGAGCGGTCAGCAAAAAACCCTAATCAAAAAACCATCCTGAGATTACAAGAACCCATGTGCCAACTCATGGCACATGGGGAGAACCTCAGTCCACTAGAGCTACCAGCTAGCATAGAGACATAATAAGCAAGCTGGACAAAAAACCAAACAACTGAAAATCAGCACTTAGCTTATCCTGAAAGATCTGGGAGCAGGTAGGCAGGAACAAAACAGAGCACAACTGAATACATTGATAGCCGGCAAGGAAATGACAGAAAGGCCAGGTAAAATAGGAAACACCCAGCCTCTGATGGACAGGTGGAAACCAAAGGCCGCAACCCACCAAAGTCACCCAGTACCAGCAGTAACCACCAGAGGGAGCCCACAAACAGAATCCACAACAGTTCTTTTCCTCCTATTCTGTAGATGCAATTTTCCTTTAGAACATCCAGCCATTGTAACTTTCCTACCCTCTTTCTGAGTCAAGTAAAATCTGCCTTTCTGAAGTCTAACCTCACAAGCCTTCCTTGTTTTTTAACCCAAAATTTGATGATAGCATAATTGCTGCCTCCAAAATTCCAAGCCACCTTTACTTCCTCAACCATTTCTTAGCTGTTGGTGAGAATTAGGTCCAAGATGGCAGATCCTCTTGTTCTCTCTTCTATGTTTTGCCAACAAGAGAGTTTTCCAGACCCATTACTTTTGCCTGCAAGAGATTCCCAACAAATATCTTGATAGTTAAAATCTCCCATGATCACTTATACTTTGTTCAAAACAAAAATATCTGATGTAAAAAGAGTTCATCCATATCTTAAGTCTGTTCAGGTGGCTTTTGGTAAACACCTACAATAGTGTCTTTCTTCTCTTCTCTTATTGTTATCTTACCCAAAACGGTTTTTAAAGAGCTACCATTCTCTGAAGCTTGGATCTCTAAAGAGATATATGCTTTCCTAACATACAGTGCAAAAACAATATTCTAAGGGAAGGACATGTGATAAAAAAGTGGCAAAAATTAAAGGCTAACTTAATGGTATGTCCGTTGTTAAAATAGGCATATCTAAGCAAAAATCCCAAGGTCCATTTCAGGAACACCCCAAAACAAGGGCTGATTATTAGCTTTGGTTTAAATAAAGCCTTTCTATTTTTGTCAAGCCTGAATTTAATAATTTTGAAAACTTTTTTACAGTCCTGGCAAATTTGGAACCATTGACAACTATGGAGGTGTTAGATTTGGTTGGGTGTAAGTGTGGCCTTTGTAAAAATAATGTATTGTGTATCTTTGTATTTAAAGCTATGTTTACTAAAATTACAATGTTTAATTCTATTTGGTCTGAAACCATTTTATTTCTTAAAGGGAAACAAAATCTTTTGGCTTTTATGACAAAGTTGCTGTAAGTTGCTCCTCATGGCAGGGTCTTCTTTGATTGGTCAAATAAGAATATATATACACATTTGGGAACAAATTGTCATGTCTTCATTTAGCTATTATAAACGAGCAAACACATAAAGATGAGACCTTTAGTATAAGGTCGCAAGCTCTGAATAAGGAAACCATTAGGAAGCAGAATAATTAGAAAAGGTTTCAAAATAGCCTAAAGTAAGCAAACATCAGTCCTAGAATTTATATTTGCAGTAAGAAAATCAAGTCTTCCTTTCCAAAGTTCAGTAGGTTTTTTGTTCACCAGATCTATCATTGTCAATAAAGTATAAGGTCCAGGCAGGGCTGTACCCAGATGTATTCTATTACAATGTCTAGAAAAAAATAATAATCAGGGACTCATCTATATATTGAATTTAAAATAAAAAGTTCAAAGTTACTAAAGTGTCTGATCAGGACGCTATTCATACTTTTCAATTTAAATTGTAAACACAAAAGCTGGAATTGGATTGGTTATTGTTATTATTATGCTTTTGTTTATATAGCGCTGTCATATTCTGCAGTGCTTTACAGACATTATCATCACTGTCCCCATTGGGGCTCACAATCTAAAATCCCTATCATTATGTCTTTGGAGTTTGGGAGAAAACTGGAGAACCCAGAAGAAACCCACATAAACACGGTGAGAGCATACAAACTCCTTGCAAATGTTGTCCTTGGTGGGATTTGAACCCAGGATCCCAGCCCTGCAGCACCTTGCAAACGAAAGCAACAAAATAAATTTTGCACTAATTTGTAGAGATAGGGCGGGCGCACTGTGTTATACCTAAAGCTAGAGCTTTATAGCCAAGGACAAGCCAATACATTAAAATCATTCGGAGATGCCTCTTGCTTATTTAATTTGTAGAATATAAATATAATTTGTTTTAGGTCTTTTTCTATTATAAAACACAGTTTGCAGTAAAATGTGTCAAACCCAAAGTACTGAAAAAAAAAGTCCCTGTGCGAAAACTAGAAAAGTTCCACTGTCATAATCTCGTGACCTTCTCCTTCATTAATTCATTGAATCCAAGTCAGCTTCCTCCTCAGGCTATTCATTGTCTCCAGAACATATGTTCTAAACGCCGTCTATTCCAGTAGACTATTTGCCATTGTTCCACATGGACTCATAAGCGAGATAAATTACAATTTAACAAGTCCGTATCGAAATCAAACACAAATCAGGTGACATTCAATGTATGTATATCCTTGAGTGTAGACTCATTTCGAGCACAATGACATTTTTGTATAATTATTAAGCAAATAGAAAATGGTGAGAAGAATACAAATATTTGGAAGATGGAAAATATACGAATATGGTAATAAAGGTACGGTATATTAACGCTTTAGCAAAAAAATACTTTTTGTATAATGAAAATGTATTAATATACTTTTTATGTTTTTTTTTCAAGATCCTCACTAACAGTCATTCATCGGAAACCTTCATTGTTTACTTCCAGTGGAGTCTCTTGTCATAGATGCAAAATTGGCAAGCAGGAACCTGGGAGGCAGAGGATCGGTGAAGAAGAAATTTAATTTCTTTATACTTATTTATTTTAGTAAGAAATACTTTTTTATCTAAAGTGCTCCAAATATACTACATAGCCATAGAATAAAAATGAAATTGTACATGTCCTTTCATACAAAATCTGTAGAAAAGCATGGTCTTGCTGCCCTTTTCCCAACAACTAATTAAAATTGCTTTTATTGCATATGCCTATCTAATATATCTAGGAAGTGTCCCAATTTTTATGCTCTTCAAATTTAGTTTTTGAGTGAACAACTCAGCTTTATCAGTATTCTGAAAGTACTATAGGTGTTTGAACTTCATTTCTCTCACTTTTTATCAATTTGCAGATTGATAATTTATCACATCTATCAGATGAAATCAAATTGTGTGAAAGTACCGGGACCATTCAAATGATAAAATTCTGTCCTCCTGCAGCCACCACTAGGGGGAGCTTAGGAGTTGAATGCATACTGGTTATACTGTAAACTCAGTAATTACATAGTGTAAAGTTAACATTAGAGATGAGCGGAGTGATCTGCGGATTGATTTCCCACATTGTAAATAATCAAAGAGCGAGCTAATGTATTTTTTTGTGTCACTGCGTGGTCCTCCCCATAATGCCCTGCAGCTATGACATCTAGTGGATTTTCATACCTTGTACAGTGGGGGTCAGTACCTTGGCCATCACAGATCAATGGTTCCCAGTGGAGCACAGATTGTATTGCGGAGTCATTTTCCATCTCCAGAGTCACTGGATAAGTCTCTTTCTCCTGTAGAGTGTATGGTATTATGGTCAGCGGGGTCCTCTCTCTCTCTCCTGTAGAGTGTAAGCTCTTATGAACAGTGGGGTCCTCTCTATTGCTTGTAGAATGTAAGGTCTTATAGTCAGTGGGGTCCTCTCTTTCTCCTGTAGAGTTTAAGCTCTTATGGTCAGTGGGGTCCTGTCTCTCCTCTCCTGTAGAATGTAAGGTCTAATGATCAGCGGGTTCTTCTCTACCTGTAGAGTGTAAGCTCTTATGGTCAGCAGGGTCCTCTATCTCCTGTAGAGTGTAAGCTGTTATGGTCAGCGGGTTCTTCTCTCTCCTGTAAAGTGTAAGCTGTTATGGTCAGCAGCGTCCTCTCTCTCCTGTAGAGTGTAAGCTCTTATGGTCAGCAGGGTTCTCTCTCTCCTGTAGAGTGTAAGTTCTTATGGTCAGTGAGGTCCTCTCACTCCTGTAGAGTGTAAGCTTTTATGGTCAGCGGGGTACTCCTTCTCTCTCCTGTATAGTGTAAGCTCTTATGGTCAGCAAGGATTCACTCTCTTTCTCCTGGAGAGTGTAAACTCTTAAGGTCAGCAGGGTCCTTTCTAGCTCCTAAAGAGTATAAGCTCTTGTGGTCAGTGTGGTCCTTTCTCACCTGTAGTGTGTAAGCTCTTATGGTCAGCGGGGTCCTCTCTCCTGTACAGTGTAAGCTCTTATGGTCAGCAGTGTCCTCTCTCTCCTGAAGAGTATAAGCTCTTATGGTCAGCAATGATTCACCCTCTCTCTGCTGTAGAGTGTAAGCTCTTAAGGTCAGCAGGATATTCTCTAGCTCCTGAAGAGTATAAGCTCTTATGGTCAGCGAGGTCCTCTCTCCTGTTGAGTGTAAGCTCTCATGGTCAGCAGAGTCATCTCTCTCCTTTGGAGTGTCAGCTGTTTGTTATGGTTCTCAATGGCAAGAGAACATAGCCCAGCAAACATGAGTACTAGCTCTAGGAAGGATGGAAACTAAACTGACCATGAACTAAACCTGCCGCACAACTAACAGTAGCCGGGTAGCGTAGCCTACGTTTTTATCCCTAGACGCCCAGCGCCGGCCGGAGGACTAACTAATCCTGGCAGAGGAAAATATAGTCCTGGCTCACCTCTAGAGAAATTTCCCCGATAGGCAGACAGAGGCCCCCACATATATTGGCGGTGATTTTAGATGAAATGACAAACGTAGTATGAAAATAGGTTTAGCAAAATTGAGGTCCGCTTACTAGATAGCAGGAAGACAGAAAGGGCACTTTCATGGTCAGCTGAAAACCCTATCAAAATACCATCCTGAAATTACTTTAGAACTCTAGTATTAACTCATAACATCAGAGTGGCAATTTCAGATCACAAGAGCTTTCCAGACACAGAAACGAAACTACAGCTGTGAACTGGAACAAAATGCAAAAACAAACGAGGACTAAAGTCCAACTTAGCTGGGAGTTGTCTAGAAGCAGGAACATGCACAGAAAGGCTTCTGATTACAATGTTGACCGGCATGGAAGTGACAGAGGAGCAAGGTTAAATAGCGACTCCCACATCCTGATGGAAACAGGTGAACAGAGGGGATGATGCACACCAGTTCAATTCCACCAGTGGCCACCGGGGGAGCCCAAAATCCAATTTCACAACAGTACCCCCCCCCCTCAAGGAGGGGGCACTGAACCCTCACCAGAACCACCAGGGCGATCAGGATGAGCCCTATGAAAGGCACGGACCAGATCGGAGGCATGAACATCAGAGGCAGTCACCCAAGAATTATCCTCCTGACCGTATCCCTTCCATTTGACCAGATACTGGAGTTTCCGTCTGGAAACACGGGAGTCCAAGATTTTTTCCACAACGTACTCCAACTCGCCCTCAACCAACACCGGAGCAGGAGGCTCAACGGAAGGCACAACCGGTACCTCATACCTGCGCAACAATGACCGATGAAAAACATTATGAATAGAAAAAGATGCAGGGAGGTCCAAACGGAAGGACACAGGGTTAAGAATCTCCAATATCTTGTACGGGCCGATGAACCGAGGCTTAAACTTAGGAGAAGAAACCCTCATAGGGACAAAACGAGAAGACAACCACACCAAGTCCCCAACACAAAGCCGAGGACCAACCCGACGCCGGCGGTTGGCAAAAAGCTGAGTCTTCTCCTGGGACAACTTCAAATTGTCCACTACCTGCCCCCAAATCTGATGCAACCTCTCCACCACAGCATCCACTCCAGGACAATCCGAAGATTCCACCTGACCAGAAGAAAATCGAGGATGAAACCCCGAATTACAGAAAAAAGGAGACACCAAGGTGGCAGAGCTGGCCCGATTATTGAGGGCAAACTCCGCTAAAGGCAAAAAAGCAACCCAATCATCCTGATCTGCAGACACAAAACACCTCAAATATGTCTCCAAGGTCTGATTCGTCCGCTCGGTCTGGCCATTAGTCTGAGGATGGAAAGCAGACGAGAAAGACAAATCTATGCCCATCCTAGCACAGAATGCTCGCCAAAATCTAGACACGAATTGGGTTCCTCTGTCAGAAACGATATTCTCCGGAATACCATGCAAACGGACCACATTTTGAAAAAACAGAGGAACCAACTCGGAAGAAGAAGGCAACTTAGGCAGGGGAACCAAATGGACCATCTTAGAGAAACGGTCACACACCACCCAGATGACAGACATCTTCTGAGAAACAGGAAGATCCGAAATAAAATCCATCGAGATGTGCGTCCAGGGCCTCTTCGGGATAGGCAAGGGCAACAACAATCCCCTAGCCCGAGAACAACAAGGCTTGGCCCGAGCACAAACGTCACAAGACTGCACAAAGCCTCGCACATCTCGAGACAGGGAAGGCCACCAGAAGGACCTTGCCACCAAATCCCTGGTACCAAAGATTCCAGGATGACCTGTCAACGCAGAAGAATGAACCTCAGAAATGACTTTACTGGTCCAATCATCAGGAACAAACAGTCTACCAGGTGGGCAACGATCAGGTCTATCTGCCTGAAACTCCTGCAAGGCCCGCCGCAGGTCTGGAGAAACGGCAGACAATATCACTCCATCCTTAAGGATACCTGTAGGTTCAGAGTTACCAGGGGAGTCAGGCTCAAAACTCCTAGAAAGGGCATCCGCCTTAACATTCTTAGAACCCGGCAGGTAGGACACCACAAAATTAAACCGAGAGAAAAACAACGACCAGCGCGCCTGTCTAGGGTTCAGGCGTCTGGCGGACTCAAGATAAATTAGATTTTTGTGGTCAGTCAATACCACCACCTGATGTCTAGCCCCCTCAAGCCAATGACGCCACTCCTCAAAAGCCCACTTCATGGCCAAAAGCTCCCGATTCCCAACATCATAATTCCGCTCGGCGGGCGAAAATTTACGCGAGAAAAAGGCACAAGGTCTCATCACGGAACAATCGGAACTTCTCTGCGACAAAACTGCCCCAGCTCCGATTTCAGAAGCGTCGACCTCAACCTGAAAAGGAAGAGCAACATCAGGCTGACGCAACACAGGTGCGGAAGAAAAGCGGCGCTTAAGCTCCCGAAAGGCCTCCACAGCAGCAGGGGACCAATCAGCAACATCAGCACCCTTCTTAGTCAAATCAGTCAATGGTTTAACAACATCAGAAAAACCAGCAATAAATCGACGATAAAAGTTAGCAAAGCCCAAAAATTTCTGAAGACTCTTAAGAGAAGAGGGTTGCGTCCAATCACAAATAGCCTGAACCTTGACAGGATCCATCTCGATGGAAGAGGGGGAAAAAATATATCCCAAAAAGGAAATCTTTTGAACCCCAAAAACGCACTTAGAACCCTTCACACACAAGGAATTAGACCGCAAAACCTGAAAAACCCTCCTGACCTGCTGGACATGAGAGTCCCAGTCATCCGAAAAAATCAAAATATCATCCAGATACACAATCATAAATTTATCCAAATAATCACGGAAAATGTCATGCATAAAGGACTGAAAGACTGAAGGGGCATTTGAAAGACCAAAAGGCATCACCAAATACTCAAAGTGGCCCTCGGGCGTATTAAATGCGGTCTTCCACTCATCCCCCTGCTTAATTCGCACCAAATTATACGCCCCACGGAGATCTATCTTAGAGAACCACTTGGCCCCCTTTATGCGAGCAAACAAATCAGTCAGCAGTGGCAACGGATATTGATATTTAACCGTGATTTTATTCAAAAGCCGATAATCAATACACGGTCTCAAAGAGCCATCTTTCTTAGCCACAAAGAAAAAACCGGCTCCTAAGGGAGATGACGAAGGACGAATATGTCCCTTTTCCAGGGACTCCTTTATATATTCTCGCATAGCAGCATGTTCAGGCACAGACAGATTAAATAAACGACCCTTAGGGTATTTACTACCCGGAATCAAATCTATGGCACAATCGCACTCCCGGTGCGGAGGTAATGAACCAAGCTTAGGTTCTTCAAAAACGTCACGATATTCAGTCAAGAATTCAGGAATCTCAGAGGGAATAGATGATGAAATGGAAACCACAGGTACGTCCCCATGCGTCCCCTTACATCCCCAGCTTAACACAGACATAGCTTTCCAGTCAAGGACTGGGTTATGAGATTGCAGCCATGGCAATCCAAGCACCAACACATCATGTAGGTTATACAGCACAAGAAAGCGAATAATCTCCTGATGATCCGGATTAATCCGCATAGTTACTTGTGTCCAGTATTGTGGTTTATTACTAGCCAATGGGGTGGAGTCAATCCCCTTCAGGGGTATAGGAGTTTCAAGAGGCTCCAAATCATACCCACAGCGTTTGGCAAAGGACCAATCCATAAGACTCAAAGCGGCGCCAGAGTCGACATAGGCATCCGCGGTAATAGATGATAAAGAACAAATCAGGGTCACAGATAGAATAAACTTAGACTGTAAAGTGCCAATTGAAACAGACTTATCAAGCTTCTTAGTACGCTTAGAGCATGCTGATATAACATGAGTTGAATCACCGCAATAGAAGCACAACCCATTTTTTCATCTTAAATTCTGCCGTTCACTTCTGGACAGAATTCTATCACATTGCATATTCTCTGGCGTCTTCTCAGTAGACACCGCCAAATGGTGCACAGGTTTGCGCTCCCGCAGACGCCTATCGATCTGGATAGCCATTGTCATGGACTCATTCAGACCCGCAGGCACAGGGAACCCCACCATAACATCCTTAATGGCATCAGAGAGACCCTCTCTGAAATTCGCCGCCAGGGCGCACTCATTCCACTGAGTAAGCACAGCCCATTTACGGAATTTCTGGCAGTATATTTCAGCTTCGTCTTGCCCCTGAGATAGGGACATCAAGGCCTTTTCTGCCTGAAGTTCTAACTGAGGTTCCTCATAAAGCAACCCCAAGGCCAGAAAAAACGCATCCACATTGAGCAACGCAGGATCCCCTGGAGCCAATGCAAAAGCCCAATCCTGAGGGTCGCCCCGGAGCAAGGAAATCACAATCCTGACCTGCTGAGCAGGATCTCCAGCAGAGCGAGATTTCAGGGACAAAAACAACTTGCAATTATTTTTGAAATTTTGAAAGCAAGATCTATTCCCCGGGAAAAATTCAGGCAAAGGAATTCTAGGTTCAGATATAGGAACATGAACAACAAAATCTTGTAAATTTTGAACTTTCGTGGTGAGATTATTCAAACCTGCAGCTAAACTCTGAATATCCATTTTAAACAGGTGAACACAGAGCCATTCCAGGATTAGAAGGAGAGAGAGAGAGAGAAAGGCTGCAATATAGGCAGACTTGCAAGAGATTCAATTACAAGCACACTCAGAACTGAAGGGAAGGGAAAAAAAAAAAAAATCTTCAGCAGACTTCTCTTTTCTCTCCTTTCTCTGTCAATTAATTTAACCCTTTGCGGCCGGTCAAACTGTTATGGTTCTCAATGGCAAGAGAACATAGCCCAGCAAACATGAGTACTAGCTCTAGGAAGGATGGAAACTAAACTGACCATGAACTAAACCTGCCGCACAACTAACAGTAGCCGGGTAGCGTAGCCTACGTTTTTATCCCTAGACGCCCAGCGCCGGCCGGAGGACTAACTAATCCTGGCAGAGGAAAATATAGTCCTGGCTCACCTCTAGAGAAATTTCCCCGATAGGCAGACAGAGGCCCCCACATATATTGGCGGTGATTTTAGATGAAATGACAAACGTAGTATGAAAATAGGTTTAGCAAAATTGAGGTCCGCTTACTAGATAGCAGGAAGACAGAAAGGGCACTTTCATGGTCAGCTGAAAACCCTATCAAAATACCATCCTGAAATTACTTTAGAACTCTAGTATTAACTCATAACATCAGAGTGGCAATTTCAGATCACAAGAGCTTTCCAGACACAGAAACGAAACTACAGCTGTGAACTGGAACAAAATGCAAAAACAAACGAGGACTAAAGTCCAACTTAGCTGGGAGTTGTCTAGAAGCAGGAACATGCACAGAAAGGCTTCTGATTACAATGTTGACCGGCATGGAAGTGACAGAGGAGCAAGGTTAAATAGCGACTCCCACATCCTGATGGAAACAGGTGAACAGAGGGGATGATGCACACCAGTTCAATTCCACCAGTGGCCACCGGGGGAGCCCAAAATCCAATTTCACAACAGCTGTTATGGTCAGTGGAGTCCTCTCAATCTCTCCTGTAGAGTATAAGCTCTTGGTAATAATTATAGGGGATAACTCAGGAGACTCTTTGCGTGGAACAAGACAACTACAGGACACAGTTTTATAAGTGGTAAAGTCTATATTATCACACAGTGATTCAAACAGGTGATTCAAACAGGTGCAGAGAGAAACTCAAGTCCACAACACTTGGTGCATATATCAAATGCAGCTCAGCAGTCTATAGGAAACTTCAGAGCAAAATGCAATCACGCAGAAAGTCTATGAAGCACAATTATTCTTGAGAATACCTGACACGAATAAGTCCTTGCTTAGTCCAAAACACAGATAGATATGCTTATAAGGCAGTTCAAATAATATCTTAGGTCAACCAGGGAGGTCTGGGTAATAGTCTCAGGTTCTTGCAGAGCAGCAACAGCTTACATGTCCAGAAAATGCAGATGGAAGCAAACACGAGCAGCAGATGAAGGAGGATTACTGGAACTGGTGTATGCAGCAGGAACTCAGAGCAGAGTAGCAGGATAACCCCACAGGTTCACAAGAGCAGGTATATAGCCAGGGAGTCACCACAGGTCAGGCGCTGGATGCAAGGCAGAATACTCTAGCACAGACTGAAGGCTGGGGTGGAGTTTTAAAGCAGGAAGACACAGTGCACATGAGACCAAAGACGCCATCTTGGAAAAGGGCAGTAATGCACAAAAAGGTAATAAAAAATGTTCAGAGTCCTGACACTCTTATCGTCAGTGGGGTCCTCTCTCCTAGAGAGTGTAAACCTTTATGTTCATTGGGGTCCTCTCTCTCCTGTAGAGTGTAAGCTCTTATGATCAGAGGGTTCCTCTCTCTCCTGTATAGTATAAGCTCTTATGGATCCTCTCTCTCTTTCCTGTAGAGTGTAAGCTCTTACGGTCAGCAGGGTCCTCTCTCCTGTAGAGTGTAGGCTCTTATGGTCAGCAGGATACTCTCTCTCTCTCCAGTAGAGCATAAGCTGTTATGGTCAGTTGGGTCCTCTCTCCTGTAGAGTGTAAGCTCTTATCATCAGCGGGGTACTCTCTCTCTCCAGTAGAATATAAGCTGTTATGGTCAGCAGGGTCCTCTCTCTCCTGTAGAGTGTTAGCTCTTATGATCAGAGGGTTCCTCTCTCTCCTGTATAGTATAAGCTCTTATGGATCCTCTCTCTCTCTCCTGTAGAGTGTAAGGTCTCATTGTCATAGGGGTCCTCTTTCTTTCTCCTGTAAAGTGTAAGCTCTTATGGTCAAGGATTCACTCTCTCTCTCCTGTAGGATGTAAGCTCTTAAGGTCAGCAGGGTCCTCTCTAGCTCCTGCAGAGTATAAGATCTTATGTTCAGCGGGGTCCTTTCCTTTCTCACCTGTAGTGTGTAAGCTCTTATGGTCAGCGAGGTCCTCTCTCTCCAGTAGAGTGTAAGCTCTTATGATCAGTGGGGTCCTCTCTCTCTCCTAGGGAGTGTAAGCCTTTATGGTCCGTGGAGTCCTCTCTCTCTCTCTCCTGTAGAGTGTAAGCTCTTATCGTCAGTGGGGTCCTCTCTCTCTCCTAGAGAGTGTACGCCTTTATGGTCAGTGGGGACCTCTCTCCTGTAGGGTGTAAGCTCTTATGGTCAGCGGGGTCCTTTCTCTCATGCAGAGTGTAAGCTCTTATGATCAGAGGGTTCCTCTCTCCTGTAGAGTATAAGCTGTTATGGTCGGTGGGGTCTCCTCTCTCCTGTAGAGTGTAAGCTCTTATCGTCAGCGGGGTCCTCTCTCTATCCTCTCTCCCAAGTGTTTTTTCTGAGCAATTAACAGCTTTCGAAAAATGAAATTTGTGGAAATGTATCGCCCTCAAATAAAATTTTTGGGAAATTTCAAGGATCTAATTATTACTTTTTTTGCTGATTGCACAATGAATAATGTCATCTGACTGTTACATTTCTAGTACTGTGATACTACAGAACCTGAAACAAATATAATATACATATAAAGGATATATATTTTTTACATTAGTAAATGTAAAAAAATTCTAAATACATAAATAAAATAAATACATAAAAAAATAAATATATATGTAAAATTGCTGAGAGAACAGCACAGATATTATGTACATGAAGCTTTTGGTAGAAAAGATACAAAGTTACGGCAGGAAATTTTTCTCTATGGGTTTTTTCTTTCTTTGTAGAGCAAGTGGTTACGAGAAATATGCAGATCTGCTGGATGAAGACTACACTTGTGACCGGCACTCCTCATTTACCTTGCACTTAGATAATTGTCGTTTAGTGATTGTATGCGGTTGTCACATTTATGACAAGATCTCAATGAATGACTTGCCTGTTATTCCTGGGTAGCGGCAAAAGCGGATGACATATTTTTGGTGTAAATTACAGTTTTGGCCTGGGGGGAATATGTACTTAGCAGTCAAATATGCCAAGGCTGATCTAGTCAGTAGTCATACTAGGCACATGGTATTTGCAAGCCAGTGCGCTTTACAAAACAGAATTTGGGCTTTGTGCAGTCCTTTAAGGTGCAGGAACAAAAGAAGGGACTGCTGAAGATGTAGAACACTGAGCATTCCCAAAGTTTATGCAGCAAGTTGGACCACTGCCATTATTTCTTGTTCTAACTGTGAGGAATTTCTTTAAAAAGGTCCCACAGGAAACACAGGAAGGGGTCAGTCTTGTAACGTCCGAGAAAAGGCGGCTTTCCCGTATATGAGACGATCGACTTCAAAAAGATGGGCTCCTTCGTAAATAAACAAAGACATATTTGACTTAAGATGAGTCAACATCTCAAGGAAGAACGGAGACAATGCAAATAATAGTAATGCAAATGAGCAGCGTGGAGCTACTGCTTTCATAAAATTATAATCACAAGAGTTGGTTATTATAGGATTGTAAATATATGTAAATATAAGTTCTACATCCATGCATAATTCTGTAATACTTGGTTTCTTTCAAATTTGCATTATCGATTATTCATTGTTAAAGTGCGTCAGTAACTTCAAAAAACTTTTTAGAGTAGAAAAGCTGGATGAAGGGAGCTCCGTATCCCTATAAGAGAAGGTAATTTCATTGAAATAAAAATAAAAAAGAAAACAATTTAAAAAAAATATGTGTATATATACAGTGTATATATATATATACCGTATATATATATATATATATATATATATATATATATTATATATATACACTCACCGGCCACTTTATTAGGTACACCATGCTAGTAACGGGTTGGACCCCCTTTTGCCTTCAGAACTGCCTCAATTCTTCGTGGCATAGATTCAACAAGGTGCTGGAAGCATTCCTCAGAGATTTTGGTCCATATTGACATGATGGCATCACACAGTTGCTGCAGATTTGTCGGCTGCACATCCCAAAGATGCTCCATACAAGGCAGGATGGATCCATGCTTTCATGTTGTTTACGCCAAATTCTGACCCTACCATCCGAATGTCGCAGCAGAAATCGAGACTCATCAGACCAAGCAACGTTTTTCCAATCTTCTACTGTCCAATTTCGATGAGCTTGTACAAATTGTAGCCTCAGTTTCCTGTTCTTAGCTGAGAGGAGTGGTACCCGGTGTGGTCTTCTGCTGCTGTAGCCCATCTGCCTCAAAGTTCGACGCACTGTGCGTTCAGAGATGCTCTTAGGCCTACCTTGGTTGTAACGGGTGGCGATTTGAGTCACTGTTGCCTTTCTATCAGCTCGAACCAGTCTGCCCATTCTCCTCTGACCTCTGGCATCAACAAGGCATTTCCGCCCACAGAACTGCCGCTCACTGGATTTTTTTTCTTTTTCGGACCATTCTCTGTAAACCCTAGAGATGGTTGTGCGTGAAAATCCCAGTAGATCAGCAGTTTCTGAAATACTCAGACCAGCCCTTCTGGCACCAACAACCATGCCACGTTCAAAGGCACTCAAATCACCTTTCTTCCCCATACTGATGCTCGGTTTGAACTGCAGGAGATTGTCTTGACCATGTCTACATGCCTAAATGCACTGAGTTGCCGCCATGTGATTGGCTGATTAGAAATTAAGTGTTAACAAGAAGTTGGACAGGTGTACCTAATAAAGTGGCCAGTGAGTGTATGTATATATATATATATATATATATATAGTGTATATATATATATATATAAAATATATTTTTTTATTAAAAACACAACGTGTTTTGCCTGTATTCCGGCTTCATCAAGTGTCATAAAACTTTTAACGTGTCATACTGTTTTCAGAAAACCCATAACAGTCAGCTGCAGTTGAGCTCTATTCATACTCCTTGGGTCCAACACTGTGTCTCTGCCATTACTCTCGGTGTCTTTTATTGTTCGTAGAGCTCACATCATGTTGACAGCGCTGTAACCAATAACTGAGCTCAGTGGCTCTTCCCAGGTACTAGCTGTTCAGAGCCACTAAGCCCAATGATTTCCACACACCAATTCCCACAGAAAGCACAGACAGGGAAAGCTGAAAAATGCACCACGCCGCAGACACACAGGAATACACTATAATGTGCACAGGGCAAAACAAATACAAATATAGGAAGGAGGAATATGACAAAGGATTAAACACCACCAGATACGATATTCCTCCAACAAGACCACCACACCAGACCAGAATCACTAGGCACAAAGCACAAGCTATAATCGGCGACGCCCAAAGTCCAGCATGACTATTTAAGGGCCGTGGGCGTGACCCAGCCTCCAATCTGATTACCAGTTAGATTAACCCCGAGCAAGCTGGATAAAATCTAGCCGACACCACTGAGCGTGTAGTGGACGAAAGTGGAATTACTGCTGTCTGTCGGACGCCCTAGTGTGAACAGCGTCCGACATGACACAATATTGGCAACCCAGTATGAAACTCTGTAAGTCTAAAAGTCTTGATTCTCTACTAGGACACTGACCATGCAAGGAATGTAATGCACTACATGTAAGGGAGAATTTTAGTGGGTCACAAGAAACGCATAAGGTATGGTATAAGGGAAAGGAAAACCAATAAAAAGAAAACAAAGTTCCTGCTAGTTACGTAGGACTAAAGCCAGGTTCAGAATTGTGTTCGGGGGCTTTGCAGAGGGCTGCGTACGTCCTCTGTTAAGCCCCGCCTACTTCTCTATGCGTCCTGCATAGCTATCTTTAACATTGGGTACACAGGACATGCGGATGTATGTGGATGCATCGTTTTGATGAGCCTGCCATCCGCACAAAATGCAACTTGTTGCGTTCCCGTGCGGTCGGCAAGCGGGTCAAAAACAACGCATCCACATACATCCGCATACATCCGCATGTCCTGCGTACCCAATGTTAAAGATAGGTTCGCAGGATGCATGCAGAAGTATGGAAGTAGGCAGGGCATAGCAGAAGACTTACGCAGCCCTCCACAAAGTCCCCGAACGCTAAGGTGAACTTAGCGTAATAAAGATATTTATACAAGGGTAGAAAACTCTGACAAAATTAGTCTCAAGAGTTCTGGGGTATCCAGAAAGGTACTCCATATTTGCCATAAGACCAAGCATTTACCAAGGATGGATGACATGGTCAACAGGAGCAAGGAGAGCAAAGAAATCTTTGGGGTCTCCAGAACCTGGTACCTAGTGAACATCTCATACACTCCAAAGACGGAATCCCATAAAAGCTCCAAGCTCAGCCATGGATATTGATTGTGTTATACCCACCAGAGTAAATATAATGCAAAACATAATTACTAGCATAAACAGACTGACCTATAAGGATATATTGTATGTTACATATCATTGTCACAATTACATCTGGGGTATGTCATTGGGTCTTTGCAGAATTTACAGATCCTTAAAAAAAATCCCACTTTTGGCCACTGCACTTTCTATTGGGAATTGTATCAAGGTCACCTTATACATTCATCTGGTTGCAATGGATGAACACATGGTGTCTTCATATAAAACATACAAATTAACACAGCCTTATGTTTCTTAGGCCCTCTGATGCTCCCTGGCACCAATAATGTTTACAATGTACCCAAATGAATTCAATATTGAGGACACAGAAGTAAAGGAATAATGTGGAGAACTTGATCAGAGGCTGAATGGGAAGGATTTGAAGTAATCCAGTTTTTCGGAGCATTGTAAAAGTCTGCAAAAGCAATAATTGGTGAGTAACATGACAACACTTCCAGAGAATGCAAGCAACTGGGTAGGTCCACTTCTAATATTCAGCCTTTGGGGTGTAAATACAGTGTGCTGTAACTATTAATAGCCCACTCTTATTTCTAGAACCCCTAAAATGTCATCCAACAGAAATAAGCTAAATGATTTAGACCCTGTAATAATATCCAAATATAACTGGCTCCATGGCACCTTTTGTTATAACCGTGTCTTTTGATCATTTTTGGCCAGTCAGCCAAGATAGGTGCAAGTTTTAGCATAAAGTATACACACTTCAAATATACAGTGGGGAAAATATGTTTTTGATACACTGCCGATTTTGATAGTTTTCCCACCTACAAAGAATGGAGAGGTCTGTCATTTTTATCATAGGTACACTTCAACATTGAGGGACAGAATCTAAAAATTAAAAATAGAAAATCACATTGTATGATCTTTATATAGTTAATTTGCATTTTATTCCATGAAATAAGTATTTGATCACCGACCAACCAGCAAGAATTCTGACTCTCATAGACCTGATAGATTTTCTTTAAGAAGCCTTCCTACTCATTACCTGTATTAATTGCACCTGTTTGAACTCATTACTTGTAGTGATGAGCGAGTTTGCCCGTTACTCGAGTTTCTCCGTGCATGCTCGGGTGGTCTCAGAGTATTTCAGCGTGCTCGGAGATTTAGTTTATGTCGACGCAGCTGCAGGATTTGTGGCTGCTAGACAGCTTGAATACATGTGGGGATTGCCTGTTTGTTAGGCATCAAATACTTATTTTCCCCACTGTAAACTGCATATTCAATAAACTAAGGCTCATCTGTTGGCCAATGCAGTGGCTGAGAACATTGTAGAGTTCTTTTAACCCAAATGGGTATTTTCAGAATGAAAAATTGCTCCAAAGTGACAGCCACAAGTTGTCTCTGTTTTTTATAACTTGGTACCCACTGTCTGTTCTCAAGTGAAATCACTAGCAACAGTGTCACCCAGATGTATAATATAAATTGGGGGTGTGTCTTTGTCTCTACAGGAAGTGAGAGTGGGTCATTCCTACTTATCAACAGGAAGTGGGTGCTGGTCTTTGCCTGACTACAGGAAGTGGGTGCTGGTCTTTGCCTGACTACAGGAAGTGGGTGCTGGTCTTTGTCTGACTACAGGAAGTTGGTGCTGGTCTTTGCCTCTCTACAGGAAGTGGGGGTGGATATTTGTTTATTCACAGGAAGTGGGGGTGAATATTTGTCTTTCTGTAGGAAGGGGGGTGATACTTTGCCTCTACAGGAAGTTGGGGCAGGTCTTTGCTTCTCTACAGGAAGTGGGAGTGAGTCTTTGCCTCTCTGCAGGAAGTGGGGGTTGGTCTTTTCTTCTCTAAAGGAAGTAGGTGATGGTATCTACTTCTCTACAGGAAGTATGGTTGAATCTTTATCTCTCTTCAGGAAATTGGGATGAATGTTTGTCTCTCTCTGTCGGAAGTGGAGGTGGGTCTTTGCTTCTCTTCATGAAGGAGGTGCTGGCATTTGCTTCTCTATAGGAAGTTGAGATGAATATTTCTCTGCGGAAAGTAGTCACTGGTCTTTGCTTCTCTTCAGAAAATGGATCTTTGTCTCTAGCTACAGGAAGAGAGTGCAGTACTTTGCCTTTGTACTGGTAGTGGGAGTTGGATCTTTGACTCTCTGCTCCTGCTTTTCTGTCTGTCAAACTTCATACAAACATAACAGAGAGGAGGGCTATCAGTTAAGTTCATAATGCATGCTGGGAAGTTTCATTACATAGAACTTTTACAGGAAGCTGATGAATATAAACCCCCTACTCAAAAAGAGTGGATGTCAAGTTTCAGGGCAGTGCAATAGGGTCAGAGTCTGAGATATTAAAATGGCATGTGCACCAAATGCAGTTTTATTGTATCTTATGAGAGATGCAGACAGGAATACCATGCATTTCCTGGTTTTGGATGAGGTACTGTATTCTTTAAATCTGGTGGTAAAAGTTGGCTGGAATGTACAACAGGTGGGCTAATGTATTTGGTGGTCTTCTGTCCTTAACTTTTGTCCTGACACTTGTGACAGCAGTTTATCCCACTTTGCTCATTAATCCCTTCACGGCCTTGCACTTTTCCGTTTTTGCGTTCTCGTTTTTCGCTCCCCTCCTTCCCAGAGCCATAACTTTTTGATTTTTCCATCAATATGGCCATGTGAGGGCTTGTTTTTTGCAGGACAAGTTGCACTTTTCAACAACATCATTGATTTTAGCACGTCATGTACTAGAAAATGGGAAAAAAAATTCCAAATGCGGTGAAATTGCAAAAAAAGTGCAATCCCACACTTGTTTTTTTGCTTGTCTCTTTTGCTAGGTTCACTATATGCTAAAACTTACCTGCCATTTTGATTCTCCATTACAAGTTCATAGACACCAAACAAGACTAGGTTACATTTTATCTAAGTGGTAAAAAAATATTCCAAACTTTGCTAAAAAGAAAAAAAAATGCGTAATTTTCCGTTACCTGTAGCGTCTCCATTTTTCGTGATCTTGGATCAGGTGAGGGCTTATTTTTTGTGTGCCGAACTGGTATTTTTATTGACATCATTTTGGTGCAGATATGTTCTTTTGATCTCCCGTTATTACATTTTAATGCAATGTCGCAGCAACCAAAAAAACGTAATTCTGGCATTTCTAATTTTTTTCTCGCTACGCCGTTTAGCGATCAGATTAATGCTTTTTTTTTAATAGATCGGGCGATTCTGAACGCGGAGATACCAAATATGTGTAGGTTTGATTTTTTTTTATTGTTTTATTTTGGATGGGGCGAAAGGGGGGTGATTTAAACTTTTATATATTTTTATTTTTTTCATATTTTTTAAAACATTTTTTTAACTTTTGCCATGCTTTAATAGCCTCCATGGGAGGCTAGAAGCTGACACCACTCGATTGGCTCTGCTACATAGCAACGATCATCAGATCACTGCTATGCAGCTGAAATGCAGGCTTGCTATGAGCTCCGACCACAGGGGGGCGCTCACAGCAGGCCGGCATCAGTAATCATAGTGGTCTCAAGGACCTCTATGGTTACCATCCTGAAGCATCGCCGACCCCCGATCATGTGACGGGGGTCGGCAATGCGATCATTTCCGGCCGCGTGGCTGGAAGCGCCGGTTAAATGCTGCTGTCAGCGTTTGACAGCGGCATTTAACTGGTTAATAACGGCGAGTGAATCGAGGTTTCCACCGCCGCTATTACGGGCACATGTCAGCTGTTCAAAACAACTGAAATGTCCCGGCTTTGAGATGGGCTCAGCGCCGGAGCCCACATCAAAGCAGGGGACCCGATCTCCGCTGTAATAGTACGGCGGAGGTCGGGAAGGGGTTAAAATACCTTGTATATTTGGCTGTGTCTGAAGGGAAAGTGGAATACAAAACAAAAAATAACTAGCCAAAAACAGGTGCAAATCCAATGATGAATCAGGGCCTATGTTTTCAGGGAAAATAAAGCATCTCCAAGGACGTCTAGTAGCGGCTTACTCCTTCTCCTGATTTAAAAAAAAAATGGATGCTGACTTGCGGCGGAAGCGCCGCACCCAAACCGCTGCCACCACTGCCAATAGTGCACTATAAATAGACCATGCTAAATCTACCCCCACAATGCAGACCCCACAAGAAGGAAGCTTAAACTTGAAACGCGCGTCAGGGCCCGGTCTACACTTACAGGTTATGTCTCTACTTCCCTTTATCTGATTACACTTAATGCTAAATGTATTTTTACTTCCTTTAGTGTGTCAGACACAAATTGCATAACGCCAAGCACCTTTCATGCGCAGCACTTTGCTGCTTTAGGCCTAGGCTAAATTATGCTTTCCTTACTTCTCAAAGCTAAACTTTACATATTTCTTTGCACAGTATTATGCACTTTTTTATTACAGTATTAATATTCAGACACCTAACTAATAGCAACTTTAAATGAAGGAGATATATAATCACAATAAACCGCATACTCTATGCTAATAAAAAAAATCACTTTAGCCCTCGGGCAAGTAATGATCTTCTGTGTAAAAGGGATACAGTGCCTTGCGAAAGTATTCGGCCCCCTGGAACTTTTCAACTTTTTCCCTCATATCATGGTTCAAACATAAAGATACCAAAAGTAAATTTTTGGTCAAGAATCAACAACAAGTGGAACACAATTGTGAAGTTGAACGAAATTTATTGGTTATTTAAAATTTTTGTGGAAATTCAAAAACTGCAAAGTGGGGCGTGCAATATTTTTCAGCCCCTTTAACTTAATACTTTGTTGTGCCACCTTTTGCTGCGATTACAGCTGCAAGTCGCTTGGGGTATGTGTCTATTAGTTTTGTACATTGAGAGACTGAAATTCTTGCCCATTCTTCCTTGGCAAACAGCTCAAGCTCAGTGAGGTTTAATGGAGATCGTTTGTGAACAGCAGTTTTCAGCTCTTTCCACAGATTCTCGATTGGATTGAGGTCTGGACTTTGACTTGGCCATTCTAACTCCTGAATATGTTTATTTGTCAACCATTCCATTGTAGATTTTGCTTTATGTTTGGGATCATTGTCTTGTTGGAAGACAAATCTCCGTCCCAATCTCAGATCTTTTGCAGACTCCAACAGGTTTTCTTCAAGAATGGTCCTGTATTTGGCTCCATCCATCTTCCCATCAATTTTAACCATCTTTCCTGTCCCTGCTGAAGAAAAGCAGGCCCAAACCACGATGCTGCCACCACCATGTTAGACAGTGGGGATGGTGTGTTCAGGGTGATGAGCTGTGTTGCTTTTATGCCAAACATATCGTTTGGCATTGTTGCCAAAAAGTTAGATTTTGGTTTCATCTGACCAGAGCACCTTCTTTCACATGTTTGGTGTGTTTCTCAGGTGGCTTGTTGCAAACTTTAAGCAACACATTTTTTGGATATCTTTGAGAAATGGCTTTCTTCTTGCCACTCTTCCATAAAGGTCAGATTTGTGCAGTGTACGGCTGATTGTTGTCCTATGGACAGACTGTCCCACCTCAGCTGTAGATCTCTGCAGTTCATCCAGAGTGATCATGGGCCTCTTGGCTGCATCTCTGATCAGTCTTCTCCTTGTTTGAAATGAAAGTTTAGGGGGACGGCCGGGTCTTGTTAGATTTGCAGTGGTATGATACTAATTCGATTTCAATCTGATCACTTGCACAGTGTTCCTTGGGATGTTTAAAGTTTTGGAAATCATTTCGCATCCAAGTCCGGCTTTAAACTTCTTCCCAACAGTATCATGGAGCTGCCTGTGGTCTTCATGATGCTCTCTGTGCTTCAAACTGAACCCTGAGACTAACACAGAGCAGGTGCATTTATACGGAGACTTGATTACACACAGGTGAGTTATATTTGTCATCATTAGGCATTTAGGACAACATTGGATCATTCAGAGATCCACAATGAACTGCTGCAGTGAGTTTGCTGCACTGAAACTAAAGGGGCCGAATAATATTGCACGCCCCACTTTTCAGTTTTTGAATTTCCACAAAAATTTAAAATACCGTATATACTCGAGTATAAGCCGACCCGAGTATAAGCCGACCCCCCTAATTTTGCCACAAAAACTGGGAAAACTTATTGACTCGAGTAAAAGCCTAGGGGGGAAAATGCAGCAGCTACCGGTAAATGTCAAAAGTAATCATAGATACCAATAAAAGTAAAATTAATGGAGACATCAGTAGGTTAAGTGTCTTTGAATATCCATATTGAATCAGGAGCCCCATATAATGCTCCATACTGTTCATTATGGCCCCATAAGATGTTCCATATTAAAATATGCCCCATATAATCATGCATAAAGGTTAATAAAGGCCCCATAAGATGCTCCATAGACACATTTGCTCAATATAATGCTGCACAAATGCTGATTATGGCCCCATAAGATGCTCTATAAAGATATTTGCCCCTTATAGTGCTGCACAAACGTTATGGCCCTATAAGATGCTCCATACAGACACTTGCCCCATATGCCGTAGTGCCCTACAAACGTTAATTATGGCCCCATACAGACACTTGGCCCATATAGTGCTGCACAAACATTATGCCCTATATAGTGCTGCAGAAACGTTATGGCCCCATATAGTGCTGCAGGAACATTATGGCCCCATATAGTGCTGCAGGAATGTTATGGCCCCATATAGTGCTGCAGAAACGTTATGACCCCATATAGTGCTGCACAAACGTTATGGCCCCATATAGTGCTGCAGGAACGTTATGGCCCCCATATAGTGCTGCAGGAATGTTATGGCCCCATATAGTGCTGCAGGAATGTTATGGCCCCATATAGTGCTGCAGGAATGTTATGGCCCCATATAGTGCTGCAGGAATGTTATGGCCCCATATAGTGCTGCAGGAACGTTATGGCCCCCATATAGTGCTGCAGAAACGTTATGGCCCCATATAGTGCTGCAGGAACATTATGGCCCCATATAGTGCTGCAGGAAAGTTATGGCCCCATATAGTGCTGCAGGAACGTTATGGCCCCATATAGTGCAGCAGGAATGTTATGGCCCCATATAGTGCTGCACAAACGTTATGGCCCCATATAGTGCTGCAGGAACGTTATGGCCCCCATATAGTGCTGCAGGAATGTTATGGCCCCATATAGTGCTGCAGGAATGTTATGGCCCCCATATAGTGCTGCAGGAATGTTATGGCCCCCATATAGTGCCGCAGGAATGTTATGGCCCCCATATAGTGCTGCAGGAACGTTATGGCCCCCATATAGTGCCGCAGGAATGTTATGGCCCCCATATAGTGCCGCAGGAATGTTATGGCCCCATATAGTGCTGCAGGAATGTTATGGCCCCATATAGTGCTGCAGGAAAGTTATGGCCCCATATAGTGCTGCAGGAATGTTATGGCCCCATATAGTGCTGCAGGAAAGTTATGGCCCCATATAGTGCTGCAGGAAAGTTATGGCCCCATATAGTGCTACAGGAAAGTTATGGCCCCATAGATGCTCCATACAGACACTTGCCCCATTTGCTGCGATAAAAAAAAAAATCACATACTCACCTCTCCGTCGCTCAGGCCCCCGCACTTTCAATAGTCACCTGCTCCTCGTTCTGGGCGCCGATCTGTCTTCAGCACTGACGTTCAGCAGAGGGCGCGCACTGACCACGTCACCGCGCCCTCTGACCTCAGCGTCACTGCTGGAGACAGATCGGCGCCCGGAACGAGGAGCAGGTGACTATCGCGCAGCGCAACGCTCCCCTCCCCTCCCCGTATACTCACCTTGTCCTGCCGCTGTGTAGATCCTGCTTCCCCGACGCCGCAGCGCTTCATCCTGTACTCAGCGGTCACATGGTCCCGCTGATTACAGTAATGAATAGGCGGCTCCACCCCTATGGGAGATGGAGCCGAATATTCATTTACTGTAATGAGCGAGACCATGTGACCGCTGAGTACAGGAAGAAGCTGAAGCTGCTGCTGCCGGCGCCGGGGAAGCAGGGACCGCGCCTGGACTAGGTGAGTATTTTTAGACAGCCCCCGCTCCCCCTCCCCTACCGACTCCCGGTATGACTCGAGTATAAGCCGAGAGGGGCAATTTCAGCCCAAAAAAGTGGGCTGAAAATCTCGGCTTATACTCGAGTATATACGGTAACCAATAAATTTCGTTCAACTTCACAATTTTGTTCCACCTGTTGTTGATTGCTCACCAAAAATTTACATTTGGTATCTTTATTTTTGAAGCATGATATGTGGGAAAAGTTCCAGGGGGCCGAATACTTTCACAAGGCACTGTAGATGGTGATATCTCCTGCTGGTGTAGTTTTCTGCACTTTCAACACCCCCCCCCCCCGCATTTTTAGTTATGGTTTTAACTTGATGTCTATTTGTCAATAAAGTTTCAATATTTACTCTCAGTGGCGTCAGCTTTCATTTAAGTATAGGTTTAATTGTTTAATTGGAAGTGCTGGTACCTTATGGGCCTATAATAGGTATACTAACTTTGAGACTAGCTGGATACCTACTGCTGGGACCTCCACCTTTCCCAAGAAGGGAGTTCAGTAATGCCTCACCAGAATGGATCAGCGATAACCACCCAGTTCTCTATGGCACTGCTGAAGATAACCAAGCTTCACTTCCATCATCGAAAGCAATCAGGACTATACCTGGAAGAGGTTGGAGTATTACTGGCTACATGACAGGCACTGGGTGTTACATTTTAATCTTTCTCTTTACAAAGGTAAAAAAAAAAAAGAATTGACAGTCATCCAATTAATCCAATGCAATTTTCTTTTATTCTGAGGTTATAGCATCCTACATCATATATCTGAATTACAAGTCTTCTCCTCCAATTTAACCATTAGGCCATCATGTTTTATTTCACTTATTGCATTGTTAATAGATTTTCTCCGTTTCCGTGAGGCATTGTGAATGATGTGTTGAGCCCTTTCTTATGCTAAAACCCAAGTTCCCGGGGTCCACCTTTAAGTAGATAGCTTTTAAGAACTGCTGGAGTTTTTACCTCTTGACAACATCCCAGCTGTAGACTAGCAATCGCAATCCTCCCGTGGCAGTTTTAATTATCGGCACTGGCGATACCATCAGTAAGTGTGTAATTACGTGTCACTTTCCTGGCTGTTGGGTATGAAAAGTAGAACTGGTGCGATGATGATTGTTGAAGCTGTAGACTCATATTTAAACAATTCAGAATGTGTAACTGGCGGTGTCATTAAACAGTGAGTTTCTGACCCCAGCTGTCACTTACTCTTTCATGTAAATTTTTTTTTCTTCTTCCTTCTCGTTCTGTCTGTCAAAAGAGCTTCACGCTCGGAAAACGAGACTCAAAGATGAGGGGGAACGACGAAACCAGGAGTACAGAAGTGCTCGACTCCCGCTGAGATCCATCTTTTAGCCTAAATAAATACTAGTGCGGAGATTGTAAATAAAGCGCGGACATCGTAGGAAATTATATAGACTTATGCTGATGAATAAATAAAGATCAAATATCAAACAGATATCTTAGCTTTAGAAAAACATGAATACATTTACAGACATTTCCATAAACTTAATGAAAAAATGGCTTAATTCCGATGTGTTCCCCAAGATCTGGATTTTTATTGCTTGAAACGGGAACATCCTGGGAATGTGATGAGAAATAAATGATCACAGCACATTAAAAAATATTGTAATGGGTATTATTATTATATATTACTTGACTATATTATTATTAATTCTTATTTACCTAAATATTCAATTTATTATTAATTGACTAATTAATAACAATACATTTCATAATATTAGAATTTTATTTTGGGGTTGTCCCACAGATTAGTCTTATTAATTATATTATGTGCTGTATGCAATTACCCAAAAAATGGAAAAAATTTATTGGCAGAGGTGGAAATCTTAGTTTTATGAAGTCGCCATCTGCCAATGGGATTCAGTCATTTTTTGATTTCTCTGTACATGACGAATTCTCCCAAAATTCACATTTTCTGCATGCCATTATGTAAAGTCACATGGATCTTGGGGGCTCTTGCGCTCCTCCATGCCAGAGTCTGCACCATCTACAGCATGACATTGCAGATATGGTACTTATATTACTGTTTGCCCAACTGCTCATGTGATCTCCGACTAACCACTTGACCACTGTAGACAATGACTGACCCATGGCCCATGATTGACTGCAGTGATCATGTGGGTAGTACTGAGAAAAGTGGCACCACTGAGGCAAGTAATTAGCAGCAGTGATCATGTGGGTAGCACTGAGGAAAGTGGCACCTTTGAGGCAAGTAATTGGCTGCAGTGGTCATGTGGGTAGTAATGTGGAAAGTGGCACCATTAATGAAAGTAAATGGCTGCAGTGGTCACACTGATAACCAGGAAACATCAGTGTGGCAGAAAAATAAGCATACACTGATGCTGCAATGGTGGCATTCATAACTATCAATGCCATCACCGCAGACAATCATCTGCCATAGTGGTGAAACTTTCCTCAGTTCTACCTATGTGACTACTCACAAGTAGAGTTGAGCAAACTTGTTCAGAAAACATTCACCATTCTCAAATTTGGCTCAAACATAGCACATTCTGATTCGTGTTCGGATTCCTTATTATTACTCAAAGTCTGCAAAATTCGGTCACAGTTCGGTAAACCATCACGTTTACACTGATTTTTTTATTATTACTTTGGCTAGGATAGTGCTGCTGTATGAAGAGCAAGGGGATGGCAAAATGTGTTTGATGAGGGGACGGGGTATGGAGAGGTTAAGAGAGCGGCACATCTTTTTTTCCCCAGATGTTAACCTCCGGGGGTGGAGGTGATCCTGATGAGAATTAGATAACAAAGGTGCCAGCGGATTGTACTGTGTTTTCAGGGCAGGAAAAGAAGGAGGGTGACTCCCAGGGTGAAAAGTGTGAGAACAGAGAAGATGACGATGAGGTTGTAGATCCCACTTGGTGTGAACCTAGATTATGCTGTGACTTCCCACACAGACACGAAGTGATGCAACCACGACAAGCACTGCATCCTCAGCCCCAATTCTGGCTGTGGTTAGCACAGGTTGTGAGTGTGCAGGTCGCAGGGGTGGCAAGGGTTGCCTAGTCTGGACCATTTTTGTAACCGTAAAGGATGACCCAACTCACACTATTTGTCAAATTTGCAAACAAAAACCTCAGTAGATGCAAAAATTGCAATAATTTGACTACATGCATGAATCGGCACATGCCTTAGTGTGGAAATCTCTCTGTGCTAAAATTCAAAAAAGCATGACTTGCCAACCACCAGCCATCCCATCAACAACATTTGCTGTTCCTTCCTCCTCTGTCACTGTGCCAAGTCTACTTACACAGGTCTCCATCCACAGAAACTCCACTTGTTTACCCCCTACAGTCGGAGTGTGTGAAAACCTGCCAGCTGTTACAGGAGTGGACATGACTGCTGTTTTTGTGTCACCTAGCACAACACATTGTTCTCAATCCACCATAATGTCTCCGTCAGCACCTTATTCACAGTTCAGCAGTTTGTCCTTTTCTCTGTACTTCGCCCCCTCTCAGTCCCACAGTTGTGGTCACGTAAAAGAATGTTTCCTCCTACACATGCCAATGCTAAGAGCTTGAACGCCACCATCTCCAATCTGGTAGCCATGAATTGCTGCCTTTCCATTTGGTTGATACAGACGGTTTCAGAAAGATGATGGGCATCGCAGTCCCTCAGTACCAGTTGTCCAGTCGCAATTACTTCTCTAAGAAAGCTGTGACTGCACTACACCAGCATGTCGCAGACAACATTACCTGTTCTATAAAAAAAATCTATGTCTGCCAGGGTGCATTTCACCACTGACACCTGAATGAGTAAACATGGACAGTGGCATTGTCATGCGGGTACTGGGTAGACTACAGCTGGTTACCTGGGCCCCTGCGATATCCCTCAGACTAGGGAAAACCCTGTCTGTCCCTCTCCCAGAATTTACACTGATGGTGTACTTGTCTGGGCTGCCAGGCCTGACCCTGTCTCCTTTTTCAGTCCTATGCTGAAATCTCCATCCGCCACCCAGTGATTAGACCACACACCAACCCCTACAGAAAGCACAGACAGGGAAAACTAAAAATGCACCACGCTGCAGACACACAGGAAAACACTAAAATGTGCACAGGGCAAAACAAATACAAATATAGGAAGGAGAAATATGACAAAGGATAATACACCACCAGATACGATATTTCTTCTCCTAGACCACCACTCCAGACCGAGATCACCAGGCACAAGACACAAGCTATAATCGGCGACGCCCAAAGTCCAGAATGACTATTTAAAGGCCACGGACGTGACCCAGCCTCCAACCCGATTACCAGCTAGATTAACCCCGGACAACCTGGATAAAGTCTAGCCGGTGCCACAGAACATATAGTGGACGAATGTGGAATTACCGCTGTCTGTCGGATACCCTAGTGTGAATAGCGTCCGACATGACAGGCATTGCATCTTGCTGACTGGGCACTGAGTGACTCTGGTGGCTGTGGGTGCAGACGGTCAAGGGGTTGCTCCACAAGTCTTTGAATACCCAAGGCTTGCAGAAGAAATCTCTATATCTAACAGTTCCTCCACTGCTTCTGGCTCCTCCACCTCCTCTACAGCCTCCACCTGTGCCCTCATCCTCTCCCTTAATCAGACACATGTTCCAACAGTGCAGATAAAATCCCCCCCACCTCCTTACTGCGCAGTGATGGCTCACCGGAATCAGACAGTGTTCAAATTAATATGCCTTGGAGATTGCAGCTCAAGAGTTGTGGACAGCTATCCAGGCTGAGTTAGAACAATGGCTGTTTCCACTGAACCTGGAGCCAGAGAAGGCTGTGTGCAATAATGCTGAAAACCTGGTGGTGGCCCTACATTGAGGCAACCTCACACACATGCTTTGCATGGCTCATTTCCTCAACCTGGTGGTACAGAAATTTCTCCCCCACTATCCTGACCTGGATGCACTGCTGCAGAAAGCATGGTTGCTTTGTGCTCTCTTTCGACAATCGCATTCCATTTGATTTGCAATGTTCCAACAAGGTGGAATTCCACTCTGCACATGTTGCAGCGACTTAGCAGCAGCGACGAGCCCTGGTGCAGTATGTCCTTTTGCATAGTCTGGGCCAATGCAGTTTGGACGTGGTGCAAATCACACTTGCGGAGTGGACACAGATGAAGGACCTCTGCACTCTTCTGCACAGTTTTGAAATGGCTACTAAAATGTTAGTGCTGATGATGCCATCATCAGCATCACTATTCATGTCATCTTCAAGCTGGGCCACATTTTGAATAGTCTACATAAGGAGGTGATGGTCCCAGAGGAATAGGTGGAAACAGAGGAGGATGTGGAAGAGATAACAATATCTCAAATTTCCAGGCTGTCGTTGCACAAGCTGGTGCAATGGGAGGGTCAGCGATTGAAGGGACACATTGTGAATGACTGGAGAGGATGGTGCAGGAGTATCTGGAGCTCAATATCAATGCCATCAGGGGGAGTTTGGACCCTTTTGCAGTTTGGTTTTTAAAAATGGAAGAGTGGCCTGAGCTTGCCTGTCACGCCTTGGAGGTTTTGTCATGCCTGGCAGCCAGCGTTCTCTCTGAACGTGTCTTCAGCACTGCTGGTGGTGGTGTCCTGATGCAAGGCTCATGGCTGTAGTCACCTCTAATATAAATATAAAATACAACTTTTATTTGATACTTCTAAAATAATACAAATACAATGAATACCCAATTGTGAATAAACACCACCACCAAATAATCAAAATACAAATATACAGAGGCACCCGGGGGAGGTGCCTGTCCCTATATATAGCCTATCTCACCCTGCCTGACAGCGGAGGTTGGCACCCTATGTCCGGCACTCTGGCGCCCCCACTCGGCGGTGGCTCTCCCTGTCTGCCCTATTGTGCCTAACGGTGGCAGGGGAGTGAAAAGGATGCCTAAAGGGTGAGAAAGATAGTTATAGGGAAATATGCTGTTTGTCTTTGGGTCCTATGCTAAAGCTAGCTAGAACTGGTCTAATCACTGGACTAGCTATACTTTGATATCTAGAACTACACTTCTATTGGTGAACTTTTGTATATTTATTTATGTCAATATATTTATTTATGTCAATGCTTGCTGTATTGAAAAATCTTCTTACATGGACGCCTAACTGCTAAATGAACAGTCCACAGAAGCATAAATGGATATCATAATAAGGACCTGTTGTCTATAGATAGACGAAATAGAGTAGAAGGTAGTTAGAGAATTATCATTTTAAACTTATTCCTATTGTAACAGATATAGATACCAATATGGATATAACATAAAACGATCTAACTACCCGATGGTATAGGCAGTCAACAAAATATTTGATAATATAAGCAGTTACCAATACATCTTTAGTGGCATCATATAAGAGTTAATGCATATTAATGTTATATCCATATTGGTATCTATATCTGTTACAATATGAATAAAATGATAAGGCAGAAAAGTTGTATTTTATATTTATATTAGAGGTTAGCGGTGACTACATGATTATATACTCTAATTGACCATATTTATACTGTGAAATTTACGAAGGCTCATGGCTGACTGCTTCTGTTCCATTATAAAAGGTTCTACTATGGGAAAAATGATCATTCAACAAGCTGTGTTACTTTCCTTACATTTTTCTACCAATAGTACTGTATGAAACTAATGTTTGTGCCATCTACAGTGGGGCAAAAAAGTATTTAGTCAGTCAGCAATAGTGCAAGTTCCACCAGTTAAAAAGATGAGAGGTGTCTGTAATTTACATCATAGGTAGACCTCAACTATGGGAGACAAACTGAGAAAAAAAAATCCAGAAAATCACATTGTCTGTTTTTTTATCATTTTATTTGCATATTATGGTGGAAAATAAGTATTTGGTCAGAAACAAAATTTCATCTCAATACTTTGTAATATATCCTTTGTTGGCAATGACAGAGGTCAAACGTTTTCTGTAAGTCTTCACAAGGTTGCCACACACTGTTGTTGGTATGTTGGCCCATTCCTCCATGCAGATCTCCTCTAGAGCAGTGATGTTTTTGGCTTTTTGCTTGGCAACACGGACTTTCAACTCCCTCCAAAGGTTTTCTATAGGGTTGAGATCTGGAGAATGGCTAGGCCACTCCAGGACCTTGAAATGCTTCTTACGAAGCCACTCCTTCGTTGCCCTGGCGGTGTGCTTTGGATCATTGTCATGTTGAAAGACCCAGCCACGTTTCATCTTCAATGCCCTTGCTGATGGAAGGAGGTTTGCACTCAAAATCTCACGATACATGGCCCCATTCATTCTTTCATGTACCCGGATCAGTCGTCCTGGCCCCTTTGCAGAGAAACAGCCCCAAAGCATGATGTTTCCACCACCATGCTTTACAGTAGGTATGGTGTTGGATGGATGCAACTCAGTATACTTTTTCCTCCAAACACGACAAGTTGTGTTTCTACCAAACAGTTCCAGTTTGGTTTCATCAGACCATAGGACATTCTCACAAAACTCCTCTGGATCATCCAAATGCTCTCTAGCAAACTTCAGACGGGCCCGGACATGTACTGGCTTAAGCAGTGGGACACGTCTGGCACTGCAGGATCTGAGTCCAAGGGTGGCGTAGTGTGTTACTTATGGTAGGCCTAGTTACATTGGTCCCAGCTCTCTGCAGTTCATTCACTAGGTCCCCCCGCCTGGTTCTGGGATTTTTGCTCACCGTTCTTGTGATCATTCTGACCCCACGGGGTGGGATTTTGCGTGGAGCCCCAGATCGAGGGAGATTATCAGTGGTCTTGAATGTCTTCCATTTTCTAATTATTGCTCCCACTGTTGATTTCTTCACTCCAAGCTGGTTGGCTATTGCAGATTCAGTCTTCCCAGCCTGGTGCAGGGCTACAATTTTGTTTCTGGTGTCCTTTGACAGCTCTTTGGTCTTCACCATAGTGGATTTTGGAGTCAGACTGTTTGAGGGTGTGCACAGGTGTCTTTTTATACTGATAACAAGTTTAAACAGGCGCCATTACTACAGGTAATGAGTGGAGGAAAGAGGAGACTCTTAAAGAAGAAGTTACAGGTCTGTGAGAGCCAGAAATCTTGATTGTTTGTTTCTGACCAAATACTTATTTTCCACCATAATATGCAAATAAAATAATAAAAAAACAGAAAATGTGATTTTCTGGATTTTTTTTTCTCAGTTTGTCTCCCATAGTTGAGGTCTACCTATGATGTAAATTACAGACGCCTCTCATCTTTTTAAGTGGTGGAACTTGCACTATTGCTGACTGACTAAATACTTTTTTGCCCCACTGTAAGTGTGGCTGGAAAAAAAAAAGGAGGTGTTACATGAGGTATCATGCTAGGAAGTAGGGTTGAGCGAAACGGGTCGATCATTTTCAAAAGTCGCCGACTTTTGGCTAAGTCGGCGTCTCATGAAACCCGATCCGACCCCTGTGCTTGTCGGCCATGCGGTACGCGACTTTCGCGCCAAAGTCGCGTTTCAATGACGCGAAAAGCGCCATTTCTCAGCCAATGAAGGTGAACGCAGAGTGTGGGCAGCGTGATGACATAGATCCTGGTCCCCACCATCTTAGAGAAGGGCATTGCAGTGATTGGCTTGCTGTCTGCGGCGTCACAGGGGCTATAAAGGGGCGTTCCCGCCGACCGCCATCTTACTGCTGCTGATCTGAGCTTAGGGAGAGGTTGCTGCCGCTTCGTCAGAAGCAGGGATAGCGTTAGGCAGGGTCCACTAACCACCAAACCGCTTGTGCTGTAGCGATTTCCACTGTCCAACACCACCTTCGGTGTGCAGGAACAGTGGAAGCTATTTTTTTTTTTTTCCCTCAGCGCTGTAGCTCATTGGGCTGCCCTAGAAGGCTCCGTGATAGCTGTATTGCTGTGTGTACGCCACTGTGGAAACCAACTGCTTTTTTCAAAGCACATATCCTCTTGTTCCTTCCTTTCTGCACAGCTATCTTTTTTGTTTGTCCACACTTTTTATTTAATTTGTGCATCAGTCCACTCCTATTGCTGCCTGCCATACCTGGCTTAGATTACTGCAGGGAGATAGTAATTGTAGGACAGTCCCTGTTTTTTTTTTTTTTTTTTTTTTTTGTGGGAGATTAAGATTGGCATTTCTGCTACAGTGCCATCCCTGTGTGTGCCATCTCTCACTGAGTGGGCCATAGAAAGCCTATTTATTTTTTCCGTGATTTGTGTTCTAAATTCTACCTCAACACAAAAACACTACATCAATCAGTGGTAGAAAAATATTGGCCTCAGTCAGGGCTTGTGTGCCACTGCTGTGTGTGCTATCTCTTATTCAGTGGGCAATAGAAAGCCTATTTATTTATTTATTTTTTTTCTTATTATTTGGTTTCTAAAGTCTCCCTGAAAAAAAAAAAAATAAATAAAAAAACAGTGGGAGAGTAATATTGCCCTTTCAGCTTGTGTGCCAGTCTTGACTCCTGGGTGTGCCACCTCTCTCTCTAATTGTGGGCCATAGAAAGCCTTTTTTTTTTTTTAAATATTATTGGGTTTCTAAAGTCTCCCTTAAAAAACAAAAAATACATAAAAAAACAGTGGGAGAGTAATATTGCCCTTTCAGCTTGTGTGCCAGTCTTGACTCCTGGGTGTGCCACCTCTCTCTCTCATTCAGTGGGCCATAGAAAGCCTTTTTTTTTTTTTTTTTAAATCTTATTGGGTTTCTAAAGTCTCCCTTAAAAAACAAAAAATACATAAAAAAACAGTGGGAGAGTAATATTGCCCTTTCAGCTTGTGTGCCAGTCTTGACTCCTGGGTGTGCCACCTCTCTCTCTCATTCAGTGGGCCATAGAAAGGCTATTTATTTTTTTGGTTTTTTTAATATTATTTGGTTTCTAAAGTCTCCCTGAAAAAAAAAAAAACATAAAAAAACAGTGGGAGAGTAATATTGCCCTTTCAGCTTGTGTGCCAGTCTTGACTCCTGGGTGTGCCACCTCTCTCTCTCATTCAGTGGGCCATAGAAAGGCTATTTATTTTTTTGGTTTTTTTAATATTATTTGGTTTCTAAAGTCTCCCTGAAAAAAAAAAAAAACATAAAAAAACAGTGGGAGAGTAATATTGCCCTTTCAGCTTGTGTGCCAGTCTTGACTCCTGGGTGTGCCACCTCTCTCTCTCATTCAGTGGGCCATAGAAAGGCTATTTATTTTTTTGGTTTTTTTAATATTATTTGGTTTCTAAAGTCTCCCTGAAAATAATAAAAAAAAACTTAAAAAAACAGTGGGAGAGTAATATTGCCCTTTCAGCTTGTGCGCCAGTCTTGACTCCTGGGTGTGCCACCTCTCTCTCTCATTCAGTGGGCCATAGAAAGCCTTTTTTTTTTTTTTTATTAAATATTATTGGGTTTCTAAAGTCTCCCTTAAAAAACAAAAAATACATAAAAAAACAGTGGGAGAGTAATATTGCCCTTTCAGCTTGTGTGCCAGTCTTGACTCCTGGGTGTGCCACCTCTCTCTCTAATTGTGGGCCATAGAAAGCCTTTTTTTTTTTTTTTTTTTAAATATTATTGGGTTTCTAAAGTCTCCCTTAAAAAACAAAAAATACATAAAAAAACAGTGGGAGAGTAATATTGCCCTTTCAGCTTGTGTGCCAGTCTTGACTCCTGGGTGTGCCACCTCTCTCTCTCATTCAGTGGGCCATAGAAAGCCTTTTTTTTTTTTTTTTTTAAATCTTATTGGGTTTCTAAAGTCTCCCTTAAAAAACAAAAAATACATAAAAAAACAGTGGGAGAGTAATATTGCCCTTTCAGCTTGTGTGCCAGTCTTGACTCCTGGGTGTGCCACCTCTCTCTCTCATTCAGTGGGCCATAGAAAGCCTTTTTTTTTTTTTTTTTTTAAATCTTATTGGGTTTCTAAAGTCTCCCTTAAAAAACAAAAAATACATAAAAAAACAGTGGGAGAGTAATATTGCCCTTTCAGCTTGTGTGCCAGTCTTGACTCCTGGGTGTGCCACCTCTCTCTCTCATTCAGTGGGCCATAGAAAGCCTATTTATTTTTTTGTTTTTTTTAATATTATTTGGTTTCTAAAGTCTCCCTGAAAAAAAAAAAAACATAAAAAAACAGTGGGAGAGTAATATTGCCCTTTCAGCTTGTGTGCCAGTCTTGACTCCTGGGTGTGCCACCTCTCTCTCTCATTCAGTGGGCCATAGAAAGGCTATTTATTTTTTTGGTTTTTTTAATATTATTTGGTTTCTAAAGTCTCCCTGAAAAAAAAAAAACATAAAAAAACAGTGGGAGAGTAATATTGCCCTTTCAGCTTGTGTGCCAGTCTTGACTCCTGGGTGTGCCACCTCTCTCTCTCATTCAGTGGGCCATAGAAAGCCTTTTTTTTTTTTTTTTAAATATTATTGGGTTTCTAAAGTCTCCCTTAAAAAACAAAAAATACATAAAAAAACAGTGGGAGAGTAATATTGCCCTTTCAGCTTGTGTGCCAGTCTTGACTCCTGGGTGTGCCACCTCTCTCTCTCATTCAGTGGGCCATAGAAAGGCTATTTATTTTTTTGTTTTTTTTAATATTATTTGGTTTCTAAAGTCTCCCTGAAAATAATAAAAAAAAACTTAAAAAAACAGTGGGAGAGTAATATTGCCCTTTCAGCTTGTGCGCCAGTCTTGACTCCTGGGTGTGCCACCTCTCTCTCTCATTCAGTGGGCCATAGAAAGCCTTTTTTTTTTTTTTTTTTAAATATTATTGGGTTTCTAAAGTCTCCCTTAAAAAACAAAAAATACATAAAAAAACAGTGGGAGAGTAATATTGCCCTTTCAGCTTGTGTGCCAGTCTTGACTCCTGGGTGTGCCACCTCTCTCTCTCATTCAGTGGGCCATAGAAAGGCTATTTATTTTTTTGGTTTTTTTAATATTATTTGGTTTCTAAAGTCTCCCTGAAAATAATAAAAAAAAAACTTAAAAAAACAGTGGGAGAGTAATATTGCCCTTTCAGCTTGTGTGCCAGTCTTGACACCTGGGTGTGCCACCTCTCTCTCTCATTCAGTGGGCCATAGAAAGGCTATTTATTTTTTTGGTTTTTTTAATATTATTTGGTTTCTAAAGTCTCCCTGAAAATAATAAAAAAAAAACTTAAAAAAACAGTGGGAGAGTAATATTGCCCTTTCAGCTTGTGTGCCAGTCTTGACTCCTGGGTGTGCCACCTCTCTCTCTCATTCAGTGGGCCATAGAAAGGCTATTTATTTTTTTGGTTTTTTTAATATTATTTGGTTTCTAAAGTCTCCCTGAAAATAATAAAAAAAAAACTTAAAAAAACAGTGGGAGAGTAATATTGCCCTTTCAGCTTGTGCGCCAGTCTTGACTCCTGGGTGTGCCACCTCTCTCTCTCTAATTGTGGGCCATAGAAAGCCTTTTTTTTGTTGTTTTTTTTTTGTTTTTTTTTTAATATTATTTGGTTTCTAAAGTCTCCCTGAGAAAAAAAAATAAATAAATTAGGTGGGAGATTAATATTGACATTAGTGCTTGAGTGACAGTCCTGCGTGTGTGTCATCTCTGTGATTTTGTGCCACAGAAAACAGAGTGTGTAACATTGTGCCTGATTTTCCTTGTGGTCTCACCAACCTGTTAAGGGATATTGAAATCATACTGAAGTTATAGCTCACCGTGTAAGTTGTTTGACAGCAACAAATAAAGTTACTTTGGTTAAGATTTTAAAACAATGAGGAAGTCTGGTGCAAGAGGTCGTCGTGGGCGTTCATTGTCAGCTGGTAATGATGGTAGTGGTAGTGGAGCATCAGGTGGTCGTGGGGATAAAAATATTCCACCTAAGTCTGGAGCTGTGGAGCCAGTTTCGTCGTCAGGCTACACAAGGCCTCGAACGCTCTCTTTTCTGGGAGTAGGAAAACCGCTTTTAAAGGCGGAGCAGCAACAGCAAGTTTTGGCTTACATTGCAGACTCAGCCTCTAGCTCTTTTGCCTCCTCTTCCGAAACTGGTAAATGTAAAAGCAGCGCGTCGCTTGTGGATGTTCACGGTCAGGGACAAGTCGCTTCCTTGTCCTCCTCAGCAAAAACTACAACAAGAGAGAAGGATGCAGCAGGCGACACAACGGGTCACTCCATGGAGCTCTTTACACATACCGTCCCTGGCTTAGAAAGTGAAACATTTAACAGGCCATGCCCATTACAAGTATATTCTGACATGGAGTGCACTGATGCACAGCCACAGCCAGAGTACTATGCTGCTCCTTTGACTCAGACCACCACATTGCCCTCTCAGGGTACAGATCCACAATCAGACCCTGATGAGACTATGTTGCCCCGCCACGAACGCTATACCACCGACCGACACAGTGACACAGACGAAGTTGCACACGAGCTCGAAGAGGAGGTAATAGATGACCCAGTTATTGACCCCGATTGGCAGCCATTGGGGGAACAGGGTGCAGGCGGCAGTAGTTCAGAAGCGGTGGTGGAGGAGGGGCCGCAGCAGGCATCAACATCGCAACAGGTTCCATCTGCCGGGCCCGTATCTGGCCCAAAACGCGTGTCAAAGCCAAAACCTGTTGGAGGACAGCGTGGCCATCCGGTTAAAGCTCAGTCTGCAATCCCTGAAAAGGGATCCGAGTCTAGGAAGAGTGCAGTCTGGCATTTTTTTAAACAACATCCAACTGATCAGCGCAAAGTCATCTGTCAAAAATGTTCAACTAGCTTAAGCAGAGGTCAGAATCTGAAAAGTCTAAATACTAGTTGCATGCATAGACACTTAACCACCATGCATTTTCAAGCCTGGACTAACTACCAAACGTCCCTTAAGGTTGTAGCACCCTCGGCCAATGAAGCTAGTCAGCAACGCAACATCCCTTCCGTCACTGTAAGGCCACCATTTTCCGCACCACCGGCAGTATCTGTGCAGGTTTCTTTGCCAGCCAAAAGCAGTCAGGGTCAGGGAACCACCAGTTTTGTAGGAGGAAATATTGCATCTAGGGCACCGGCGGAAACAATACCGTCTCCAACCGTCTCTCAGTCTGCCATGTACATTGGCACACCCGAAAGTTCCACGATCTCCAGCTCTCCAGTCCAGCTCACCCTACATGAGACTCTGGTTAGAAAAAGGAAGTACTTATCCTCGCATCCGCGTACACAGGGTTTTAACGCCCACATAGCTAGATGTTATGATTTTCCCAATGGCAGGGAAATCAAAATAACAACGGACTAGCTCTCGGGTGATGGGAACTAAAGTGACCGTGACCTGAACCTGACACGACACTGGAAGTAGCCGGGGAGTGTTTCCTACGATGCCCTAGACACCACGCGCCAGCCGGAGATCTAACTACCCCTATCAGAGGAATATACAGGCCTGCCTTACCTCCAGAGATGAACCCCAAAAGGAGATAGCAGCCCCCCACAGATATTGACGGTGAGTCAAGAGGAAAAGACATACGTAGGATGAACAGCAGATTTAGCACAGTGAGGTCCGCTTACTAGATAGCAGAAGTACAGGAAAGAGTCACTTCACGGTCAACTTCAAAACACTACTCAAAAACACCATCCTGAAATTACTTTAAAACTCCAGTGACAACTCATGCCACTGGAGTGGCAATTTCAGTCCACGAGAGCTTCCAGCTACAGAGAGTCACATTACAAATAGCTGGACAGAAATAGCATTAACTAGAAACAAAATTCAACTTAGCTGAACAGGATCTTGAGGCAGGAGAATGCAACAGAATGCTACTGATACATTGTTGGCCGGCATCGGACCAGCAGCCAAGCAGCCTTAAATAGGAAACTCCCCTAATGGGTGTCAACAGGTGATCAAGGATAGAAGAAGGCAAATAAGTGGCACTACCATAAAACACCACCGGGGGAGCCCACAAACAGAATTCACAACAGTACCCCCCCCTTAAGGAGGGGGCACCGAACCCTCACCAGAACCACCAGGGCGATCTGGATGAGCACTATGAAATGCACGAACCAAATCAGGAGCATGAACATCAGATGCTGTCACCCAAGAATTATCCTCCTGACCATAGCCTTTCCACTTAACCAGATACTGAAGTTTCCGTCTGGAAACACGGGAGTCCAAGATCTTTTCCACCACATACTCCAACTCACCCTCAACCAGCACAGGAGCAGGAGGATCAGCAGACGGAACAACCGGCACCTCATACCTCCGCAACAATGACCGATGAAAAACATTATGAATAGTAAAAGATGCTGGGAGGTCCAAACGAAAGGACACAGGATTGAGAACCTCCAGAATCCTATAAGGGCCGATAAACCGAGGCTTAAACTTAGGAGACGAGACCTTCATAGGAACAAATCGAGAAGACAACCAAACCAGGTCCCCAACACAAAGACGAGGACCGACACGCCGATGACGATTAGTGAACTGTTGAGTCTTCTCCTGGGACAACTTCAGATTGTCCACAACCTGTCCCCAAATCTGATGCATTCTATCAACCACAGCATCTACTCCAGGACAATCCGAAGACTCCAATTGACCGGACGAAAAGCGAGGGTGAAACCCTGAATTACAAAAAAATGGAGAAACCAAAGTGGCAGAACTGGCCCGATTGTTAAGGGCAAACTCTGCCAATGGCAAAAAATCAAGCCAATCGTCCTGATCAGCAGACACAAAACACCTCAAGTAAGTCTCCAAGGTCTGATTAGTACGCTCAGTCTGGCCATTAGTCTGAGGATGGAATGCAGACGAAAAAGACAAGTCGATGCCCATCCTGGCACAGAACGCCCGCCAAAATCTAGACACAAACTGAGTACCCCTGTCAGACACTATATTCTCAGGAATACCATGCAAACGCACAACATTCTGAAAAAATAGAGGGACCAGCTCAGAGGAGGAGGGCAATTTGGGCAAAGGTACCAAGTGAACCATCTTGGAAAAACGGTCACACACCACCCAGATGACGGACATCCTACGAGAAACAGGAAGATCAGAAATAAAGTCCATAGAGATGTGCGTCCAAGGCCTCTTAGGAATAGGCAAGGGCAACAACAACCCGCTGGCCCGGGAACAGCAGGGCTTAGCCCGAGCACAAACATCACAAGACTGCACAAAAATACGTACATCTCGAGACAAGGAAGGCCACCAGAAGGACCTAGACACCAGATCCCTGGTGCCAAAAATTCCAGGATGACCTGCCAACGCGGAAGAGTGAACCTCCGAAATAACTCTACTGGTCCAGTCATCAGGGACAAACAGTCTACCAGGCGGACAGCGATCAGGCCTATCCACCTGAAACTCCTGCAAAGAGCGCCGCAGGTCTGGGGAGACAGCTGACAATATCACCCCATCCTTCAGGATGCCAGTAGGTTCGGAATCACCAGGCGAGTCAGGCTCAAAACTCCTAGAGAGGGCATCCGCCCTCACATTCTTAGACCCAGGCAGATATAAAACCACAAAGTTAAATCGAGAGAAAAACAACGACCAGCGCGCCTGTCTAGGATTCAGACGCCTGGCTGACTCAAGATAAATTAGATTTTTGTGGTCAGTCAAGACCACCACCTGGTGTCTAGCACCCTCAAGCCAATGACGCCACTCCTCAAATGCCCACTTCATGGCCAAGAGCTCCCGATTTCCAACATCATAATTTCGCTCAGCGGGCGAAAACTTTCGAGAGAAAAACGCACATGGTCTCATCACTGAGCAGTCAGGACCTTTCTGCGACAAAACTGCACCTGCTCCGATCTCGGAAGCATCTACTTCAACCTGGAACGGGAGCGAAACATCAGGCTGGCGCAACACAGGAGCAGAAGAAAAGCGGCGCTTAAGCTCCCGAAAGGCCTCCACAGCCGCAGAGGACCAATTAGCAACATCAGCACCCTTCTTGGTCAAATCAGTCAAAGGTTTAGCAATGGCAGAAAAACCCGCTATGAATCGGCGATAGAAATTAGCAAATCCCAAGAATTTCTGAAGACTCTTTAGAGAAGTAGGTTGTATCCAATCACAAATAGCCTGAACCTTAACAGGGTCCATCTCCATAGATGAAGGGGAAAAAATATATCCCAAAAAGGAAATTCTCTGAACCCCAAAAATACACTTTGAGCCTTTCACAAATAGAGAATTAGCTCGTAAAACCTGAAAAACTCTCCTGACCTGTTGAACATGAGATTCCCAGTCCTCCGAAAAAATCAAAATATCATCCAAATACACAATCATAAATTTATCCAGATATTCACGGAAAATATCGTGCATAAAGGACTGAAAAACGGAAGGGGCATTCGCGAGACCGAAAGGCATTACCAAATACTCAAAATGGCCTTCAGGCGTATTAAATGCGGTCTTCCACTCATCCCCCTGCTTAATCCGCACCAAATTATACGCACCACGTAGATCGATCTTAGTGAACCACTTCGCCCCCTTTATGCGAGCAAAAAGATCAGTCAGTAAAGGTAACGGGTACTGGTATTTAACTGTAATCTTATTCAGAAGTCGATAGTCGATACAAGGTCTCAATGAACCATCCTTTTTACCCACAAAGAAAAACCCTGCCCCCAGTGGAGACAAAGAGGGGCGAATATGACCCTTTTCCAAAGATTCTCTGATATACTCCCGCATAGCAGCATGTTCAGGCACAGACAAATTAAACAAGCGACCCTTAGGAAATTTACTACCGGGAATCAACTCAATAGCGCAGTCACACTCTCTGTGAGGGGGGAGAGAATCAGTTTTAGGCTCCTGAAAGACATCATAAAAATCTGACAGAAATGCTGGGATCTCAGAGGGAGTAGATGAAGAAATGGGAACCAAAGGTGCATCCCCATGAATCCCCCGACATCCCCAGCTCAGCACAGACATTGATCTCCAGTCCAAGACTGGATTATGAATTTGTAACCATGGTAATCCAAGTACTAATACGTCATGTAGATTATATAACACAAGGAAACGAATAATCTCCTGATGGTCTGGGGAAAGATGCATAGTCACTTGTGTCCAATATTGTGGTTTATTGCTAGCCAAAGGTGTAGAATCAATACCCTTTAAGGGAATAGAAACCTCCAGAGGCTCTAAATCAAACCCACAATGCTTGGCAAAGGACCAATCCATGAGACTCAGAGCGGCGCCAGAATCCACATAAGCATCCACAGTAACAGATGACAAAGTACAAATCAATGTCACGGACAAAAGAAATTTAGACTGCAAGGTACCCATAGAAAAAGATTTATCAACCTTTTTATCAACCTTCTTTATGCGTTTAGAGCATGCTGATATAACATGAGCTGGATCTCCACAATAGAAGCACAACCCATTTTTGCGCCTGTAATTCTGTCGTTCGCCTCTAGACAATACACTATCGCATTGCATATGCTCTGGTGCCTTTTCAGAGGTCACCGCCAAATGATGCACAGGTTTTTGCTCAGAAGATACCGCCATATGGTGCACAGATTTGCGCTCCCGTAAACGCCGATCAATCTGGATAGCCAATTTCATGGCATCATTCAGACCTGTAGGCACAGGGAACCCCACCATGACATCCTTCACGGCATCAGAGAGACCTTCTCTGAAATTAGCTGCTAGAGCGCACTCATTCCATTTAGTAAGCACCGACCATTTACGAAATTTTTGGCAGTATATCTCAGCTTCATGTTGCCCTTGGGAAAGAGCTATCAAGGCTTTCTCAGCCAAAATCTCTAAATTAGGTTCTTCATAAAGCAACCCCAAAGCCAGAAAAAACGCATCTACATTTAATGACGCAGGATCCCCTGGCGACAATGCAAATGCCCAACTTTGTGGGTCACCCCGCAATAGAGAAATAACAATTTTAACCTGTTGCGCAGGATCACCAGCAGAGTGAGATTTCAGAGACAAAAACAATTTACAATTCTCTCTGAAATTCAAAAAACGGGATCTGTCTCCGGTAAAAAATTCAGGCATAGGGATCTTAGGTTCAGACATTGGAGCACGTATAACAAAATCTTGTAAGTTCTGGACCTTTGTAGCCAGGTTATTCAGACCTGCAACCAAACTCTGTGGATCCATGATTCAAACAGGTGTAACCAAAGCCATTCAGAGATTAAGAGGAGAGGAAAAAAAAAGGCTGAAGACTGCAGTTTAAGCAAGGAGTACAAATAAGCACTAAGGTGCACTTTCCAAACACAGAAGGAAAAAAAACCTTTTCATATCCTTTCCTGCTTTAGTGCATAGTTTTAACACATGTGGGCCGGCCAAACTGTTAAGGTTTTCCCAATGGCAGGGAAATCAAAATAACAACGGACTAGCTCTCGGGTGATGGGAACTAAAGTGACCGTGACCTGAACCTGACACGACACTGGAAGTAGCCGGGGAGTGTTTCCTACGATGCCCTAGACACCACGCGCCAGCCGGAGATCTAACTACCCCTATCAGAGGAATATACAGGCCTGCCTTACCTCCAGAGATGAACCCCAAAAGGAGATAGCAGCCCCCCACAGATATTGACGGTGAGTCAAGAGGAAAAGACATACGTAGGATGAACAGCAGATTTAGCACAGTGAGGTCCGCTTACTAGATAGCAGAAGTACAGGAAAGAGTCACTTCACGGTCAACTTCAAAACACTACTCAAAAACACCATCCTGAAATTACTTTAAAACTCCAGTGACAACTCATGCCACTGGAGTGGCAATTTCAGTCCACGAGAGCTTCCAGCTACAGAGAGTCACATTACAAATAGCTGGACAGAAATAGCATTAACTAGAAACAAAATTCAACTTAGCTGAACAGGATCTTGAGGCAGGAGAATGCAACAGAATGCTACTGATACATTGTTGGCCGGCATCGGACCAGCAGCCAAGCAGCCTTAAATAGGAAACTCCCCTAATGGGTGTCAACAGGTGATCAAGGATAGAAGAAGGCAAATAAGTGGCACTACCATAAAACACCACCGGGGGAGCCCACAAACAGAATTCACAACAGCTAGACTAATCTCGTTAGAGATGATGCCCTACCGGTTAGTTGAAAGCGAAGCTTTCAAAGCCCTGATGGAGTACGCTGAACCACGATACGAGCTACCCAGTCGACACTTTTTTTCCAGAAAAGCCATCCCAGCCCTGCACCAGCATGTTAAACAGCGCATCATCCATGCACTCAGGCAATCTGTGAGTACAAAGGTGCACCTGACTACAGATGCATGGACCAGTAGGCATGGCCAGGGACGTTATGTGTCCATCACGGCACACTGGGTGAATGTGGTGGATGCAGGGTCCACAGGCGACATCAATTTAGGGACAGTTGTGCCTAGCCCACGGTCTAGGAAACAGTTGGCTGTAGGCGTTCGCACCCCCTCCTCCTCCTCCTCCTCGTCCTCCTGCAGAAGCTACAGCTCTTCCACAGAACGCAGTCTGCCAACCACTCCATCGGCAGATGACACTGTTGCACACCAGTTGTCCCATTATGGGCCAGCTACTGCCAAGCGTCAGCAGGCTGTATTGGCTATGAAGTGTTTGGGCGACAACAGACACACCGCGGAAGTTCTGTCCGAGTTCTTGCAACAAGAAACGCAGTCGTGGCTGGGCACAGTAGATCTTGAGGCAGGCAAGGTAGTGAGTGATAACAGAAGGAATTTCATGGCTGCCATCTCCCTTTCCCAACTGAAACACATTCCTTGCCTGGCTCACACCTTAAACCTGGTGGTGCAGTGCTTATTGAAAACTTATCCTGGGTTCTCCGACCTGCTCCTCAAAGTGCGTGCACTTTGCTCACATATCCGACGTTCGCCTGTACACGCCAGCCGTATGCAGACCTATCAGCGGTCTTTGAACCTTCCCCAGCATCGCCTCATCATAGACGTTGCAACAAGGTGGAACTCAACACTGCACATGCTTCAGAGACTGTGCGAACAGAGGCGTGCTGTTATTTATTTGTGGGAGGATACACGGGCAGGCAGTAGGATGGCAGACATGGAGTTGTCAGGTGTGCAGTGGTCTAAGATACAAGACATGTGTCAAGTCCTTCAGTGTTTTGAGGAATGCACACGGCTGGTTAGTGCAGACAACGCCGTAATAAGCATGAGCATCCCCCTAATGCGTCTGCTGATGCAAAGTTTGACGCACATAAAGGAGCAGGTGTCTGCACCAGAGGAAGAGGAAAGCCTTGATGACAGTCAGCCATTGTCTGGTCAGGGCAGTGTACAGGACGAGGTAGCGGGCGAAGAGGAGGTGGAGGACGAGGAGGATGATGGGGATGAGTATATTTTTAATGCCGAACCTTTCCCAGGGGCACAGGAAATTGGTTGCGTGTCACGGCCGGGTTCTGGTTTTTTGAGGGACACAAGTGACGTAGATTTGCCTGCAACTGCCCCTCAACCAATCACAACCGGAGATTTGACAACTGGAACTTTGGCCCACATGGCGGATTATGCCTTACGTATCCTAAAAAGGGACACACGCATTACGAAAATGATGAACGATGAAGATTACTGGTTGGCCTGCCTCCTTGATCCACGCTATAAAGGCAAATTGCAAAATATTATGCCACATGAGAACTTGGAACTAATATTAGCAACCAAACAATCAACTCTTGTTGACCGTTTGCTTCAGGCATTCCCAGCACACAGCGCACGTGATCGTTCTCACACGAGCTCCAGGGGGCAGCAGACTAGGAGTGTTAGGGGTGCACACATCAGAAGTGGCGTTGGACAGAGGGGTTTTCTGACCAGGTTGTGGAGTGATTTTGCTATGACCGCAGACAGGACAGGTACTGCTGCATCAATTGAAAGTGACAGGAGACAACATTTGTCCAGTATGGTTACTAACTATTTTTCATCCCTTATCGATGTTCTCCCTCAACCGTCATTCCCATTTGATTACTGGGCTTCCAAATTAGACACCTGGCCAGAATTGGCAGAATATGCATTGCAGGAGCTTGCTTGCCCGGCAGCAAGTGTCCTATCAGAAAGAGTATTCAGTGCTGCAGGTTCAATATTAACCGAAAAAAGGACTCGTCTGGCTACCCAAAATGTTGACGATCTAACATTCATTAAAATGAACCACAACTGGATTTCGAAATCTTTTGCCCCACCTTGCCCGGCCGACACCTAGCTTTCCTATGAAAAGCTCTTGCCTGTGAATTACTTTTCTAATGTCTAATTTGCTGCAGCTGATTGTACAGCATACGACATGTTTACACCTCCCTAAATGGCCAAACTCCCCACACGGGGCCGTGGTATCGCGACTTGGCGCAAGCACCCGTGAGACTGCTGTTTGTCTGAAGAGGTGGGTGTGCTCGCTTTTGGTTGACGGCATTGCTACTGGGTCCCTCATAGTACAATGTAGTGTCTCTGGCGGTGGCGGTGCGCACCCAACGTCAGACACACCGTTGTAACATGAGGGGCCCTGGGGGGTCCCGCCGGCCTCAAGAGAGTTCCCCCCTACCCCAGCTCAAAATGTGCTCTACCACGTGCAAAATTATGTCGCACAGCTCCACCAATCATTAGTCTATTCGCTGACATCATTCAATGTCTGGCACTGACAATACAAATTTGTAGACATCTATGATGCAACTTAAAGTAGTCTGTGTCTGTGTCCTATATTGGCACCATTAAATAGTTACTGCCAAATTACTATGTCAGAAACTCAGTAGATGAGCCCACCCCTGTACCTAAGTATGCCACCTTTTTTTTTGTTTTGGTTGTTTTGCGAGACATTAACATCTATTTATATTTTGGGAGTACTGGGACAGACACTCCTTGCACTACTCCTCCACTCACCACCAAGCTGCCTGTGTATCCATGTAACCGCTGTAAAGCTGCCATGAGCCTATTGTTTGTTATTTTAGGCCTTTGATAGCCTGTCTGCGGTCCCTACTTTAAATACTCCTCCACTCATCACCAGCTGCCTGCCCGTGTATCCATGTAACCGCTGTAAAACTGCCATGAGCCTATTGTTTGTTATTTTAGGCCTTTGATAGCCTGTCTGCGGTCCCTACTTTAAATACTCCTCCACTCATCACCAGCTGCCTGCCCGTGTATCCATGTAACCGCTGTAAAACTGCCATGAGCCTATTGTTTGTTATTTTAGGCCTTTGATAGCCTGTCTGCGGTCCCTACTTTAAATACTCCTCCACTCACCACCAAGCTGCCTGTGTATCCATGTAACCGCTGTAAAACTGCCATGAGCCTATTGTTTGTTATTTTAGGCCTTTGATAGCCTGTCTGCGGTCCCTACTTTAAATACTCCTCCACTCACCACCAAGCTGCCTGTGTATCCATGTAACCGCTGTAAAACTGCCATGAGCCTATTGTTTGTTATTTTAGGCCTTTGATAGCCTGTCTGCGGTCCCTACTTTAAATACTCCTCCACTCACCACCAAGCTGCCTGTGTATCCATGTAACCGCTGTAAAACTGCCATGAGCCTATTGTTTGTTATTTTAGGCCTTTGATAGCCTGTCTGCGGTCCCTACTTTAAATACTCCTCCACTCACCACCAAGCTGCCTGTGTATCCATGTAACCGCTGTAAAACTGCCATGAGCCTATTGTTTGTTATTTTAGGCCTTTGATAGCCTGTCTGCGGTCCCTACTTTAAATACTCCTCCACTCACCACCAAGCTGCCTGTGTATCCATGTAACCGCTGTAAAACTGCCATGAGCCTATTGTTTGTTATTTTAGGCCTTTGATAGCCTGTCTGCGGTCCCTACTTTAAATACTCCTCCACTCATCACCAGCTGCCTGCCCGTGTATCCATGTAACCGCTGTAAAACTGCCATGAGCCTATTGTTTGTTATTTTAGGCCTTTGATAGCCTGTCTGCGGTCCCTACTTTAAATACTCCTCCACTCACCACCAAGCTGCCTGTGTATCCATGTAAAAGCTGTAAAACTGCCATGAGCCTATTGTTTGTTATTTTAGGCCTTTGATAGCCTGTCTGCGGTCCCTACTTTAAATACTCCTCCACTCACCACCAAGCTGCCTGTGTATCCATGTAACCGCTGTAAAACTGCCATGAGCCTATTGTTTGTTATTTTAGGCCTTTGATAGCCTGTCTGCGGTCCCTACTTTAAATACTCCTCCACTCACCACCAAGCTGCCTGTGTATCCATGTAACCGCTGTAAAACTGCCATGAGCCTATTGTTTGTTATTTTAGGCCTTTGATAGCCTGTCTGCGGTCCCTACTTTAAATACTCCTCCACTCATCACCAGCTGCCTGCCCGTGTATCCATGTAACCACTGTAAAACTGCCATGAGCCTATTGTTTGTTATTTTAGGCCTTTGATAGCCTGTCTGCGGTCCCTACTTTAAATACTCCTCCACTCACCACCAAGCTGCCTGTGTATCCATGTAACCGCTGTAAAACTGCCATGAGCCTATTGTTTGTTATTTTAGGCCTTTGATAGCCTGTCTGCGGTCCCTACTTTAAATACTCCTCCACTCACCACCAAGCTGCCTGTGTATCCATGTAACCGCTGTAAAACTGCCATGAGCCTATTGTTTGTTATTTTAGGCCTTTGATAGCCTGTCTGCGGTCCCTACTTTAAATACTCCTCCACTCATCACCAGCTGCCTGCCCGTGTATCCATGTAACCGCTGTAAAACTGCCATGAGCCTATTGTTTGTTATTTTAGGCCTTTGATAGCCTGTCTGCGGTCCCTACTTTAAATACTCCTCCACTCACCACCAAGCTGCCTGTGTATCCATGTAAAAGCTGTAAAACTGCCATGAGCCTATTGTTTGTTATTTTAGGCCTTTGATAGCCTGTCTGCGGTCCCTACTTTAAATACTCCTCCACTCACCACCAAGCTGCCTGTGTATCCATGTAACCGCTGTAAAACTGCCATGAGCCTATTGTTTGTTATTTTAGGCCTTTGATAGCCTGTCTGCGGTCCCTACTTTAAATACTCCTCCACTCACCACCAAGCTGCCTGTGTATCCATGTAACCGCTGTAAAACTGCCATGAGCCTATTGTTTGTTATTTTAGGCCTTTGATAGCCTGTCTGCGGTCCCTACTTTAAATACTCCTCCACTCATCACCAGCTGCCTGCCCGTGTATCCATGTAACCGCTGTAAAACTGCCATGAGCCTATTGTTTGTTATTTTAGGCCTTTGATAGCCTGTCTGCGGTCCCTACTTTAAATACTCCTCCACTCACCACCAAGCTGCCTGTGTATCCATGTAACCGCTGTAAAACTGCCATGAGCCTATTGTTTGTTATTTTAGGCCTTTGATAGCCTGTCTGCGGTCCCTACTTTAAATACTCCTCCACTCACCACCAAGCTGCCTGTGTATCCATGTAACCGCTGTAAAACTGCCATGAGCCTATTGTTTGTTATTTTAGGCCTTTGATAGCCTGTCTGCGGTCCCTACTTTAAATACTCCTCCACTCATCACCAGCTGCCTGCCCGTGTATCCATGTAACCGCTGTAAAACTGCCATGAGCCTATTGTTTGTTATTTTAGGCCTTTGATAGCCTGTCTGCGGTCCCTACTTTAAATACTCCTCCACTCACCACCAAGCTGCCTGTGTATCCATGTAACCGCTGTAAAACTGCCATGAGCCTATTGTTTGTTATTTTAGGCCTTTGATAGCCTGTCTGCGGTCCCTACTTTAAATACTCCTCCACTCACCACCAAGCTGCCTGTTGTGAATTTGGATTCTGGGCTCCCCCGGTGGCTACTGGTGGAATTGAACTGGTGTCTTCATCTTCTCTGTTCACCTGTTCCCATCAAGATGTGGGAGTCGCTATATAACCTTGCTGCTCTGTTAGTTGCTTGCCGGTCAACAATGTTATCAGAAGCCTCTCTGTGCTTGTTCCTGCTCCTAGACAACTACTAGATAAGTTGGACTCTTGTCCATGTTTGTTTTTGCATTTTTGTTCCAGTTCACAGCTGTAGTTTCGTTACTGTGTCTGGAAAGCTCTTGTGAACAGGAATTGCCACTCTGGTGTTATGAGTTAATGCCAGAGTTTTAAGGTAATTTCTGGATGGTATTTTGATAGGGTTTTCAGCTGACCATGAAAGTGTCCTTTCTGTCTTCTGCTATGTAGTAAGTGGACCTCAAATTTGCTAAACCTATTTTCATACTACGTTTGTTATTTCATCTTAATTCACCGCCAATACATGTGGGGGGCCTCTGTCTCCTTTCGGGGTATTTCTCTAGAGGTGAGCTAGGACTAATATTTTCCTCTGCTAGCATTATTTAGTCCTCCGGCTGGTGCTGGGCATCTAGAATCAACGTAGGCATGCTACCCGGCCACTGCTAGTTGTGTGTTAGGTTTAGTTCATGGTCAGCTCAGTTCCCATCTTCCAAGAGCTAGTTCCTATATATGCTGATGCTATGTTCTCTTGCCATTGAGAACATGACAGTTTGACCGGCCCACTAAAGGGTTAAAATCCTTGGCTGAGAAAGGAGAGAAATAAGAAGTCTGCTGAGATTTTTTTTTTTTTTTTTTTTTCCTCCTTCTAATCTCTGAATGGCTCTGTGTCCACCTGTTTGTAATGGATCTTCAGAGTGTAACTGCAGGTTTGAATAATCTCGCCACGAAGGTACAAAATTTGCAAGACTTTGTTTGTCATGCACCTGTATCTGAGCCGAGAATTCCTTTGCCGGAATTTTTCTCGGGGAATAGATCTGAGTTTCAGAATTTTCGAAATAATTGCAAATTATTTTTGTCCCTGAAATTTCGCTCTGCCGGAGACCCTGCACAGCAGGTCAGGATTGTGATTTCCTTGCTCCGGGGCGACCCTCAAGACTGGGCTTTCTCATTGACACCAGGGGATCCTGCGTTGCTCAATGTGGATGCGTTTTTTCTGGCCTTGGGGTTGCTTTATGACGAACCTCATTTGGAGCTTCAGGCAGAAAAAACTTTGATGTCCCTATCTCAGGGGCAAGATGAAGCGGAAATTTACTGCCAAAGATTCCGTAAATGGTCTGTGCTTACTCAGTGGAATGAGTGCGCCCTGGCGGCGACTTTCAGAGAGGGTCTCTCTGATGCCATTAAGGATGTTATGGTGGGGTTCCCTGTGCCTGCGGGTCTGAATGAGTCCATGACAATGGCTATTCAGATCGATAGGCGTTTGCGGGAGCGCAAACCAGTGCACCATCTGGCGGTGTCCACTGAGAAGTCGCCAGAGAGTATGCAGTGTGATAGAATTCTGTCCCGAAGCGAGCGGCAGAATTTTAGACGGAAAAATGGGTTGTGTTTCTATTGTGGTGATTCTACTCATGTTATATCAGCATGCTCTAAGCGCACTAAAAAGCTTGATAAATCTGTTTCCATTTGCACCTTACCGTCTAAGTTTATTCTATCTGTGACCCTGATTTGCTCTTTGTCATCTATTACCACGGACGCCTATGTCGACTCTGGCGCCGCTTTGAGTCTTATGGATTGGTCCTTTGCCAAACGCTGTGGGTATGATTTAGAGCCTTTGGAGACTCCTATTCCTCTGAAGGGGATTGACTCCACCCCATTGGCTAATAATAAACCACAATACTGGACACAAGTAACTATGCGTATTAATCCGGATCACCAGGAGATTATTCGCTTTCTGGTGCTGTATAATCTACATGATGATTTGGTGCTAGGATTGCCTTGGCTGCAATCTCACAACCCAGTCCTCGACTGGAGAGCTATGTCTGTGTTGGGCTGGGGATGTAAGGGGGCTCATGGGGATGTACCTGTGGTTTCCATTTCATCATCTATTCCCTCTGAAATTCCTGAGTTCCTGTCTGACTATCGTGACGTCTTTGAAGAATCCAAGCTGGGTTCGTTACCTCCGCACCGAGAGTGCGATTGTGCCATAGATTTAATCCCGGGTAGTAAATACCCAAAGGGTCGTTTGTTTAATCTGTCTGTGCCTGAACATGCTGCTATGCGAGAATATATAAAGGAGTCCTTGGAAAAGGGACATATTCGTCCATCGTCATCTCCCTTAGGAGCCGGTTTTTTCTTTGTGTCAAAAAAAGACGGCTCTGAGACCATGTATCGATTATCGGCTTTTGAACAAAATCACTGTTAAATATCAATACCCATTGCCGTTGCTGACTGATTTGTTTGCTCGCATAAAGGGGGCCAAGTGGTTCTCTAAGATTGACCTTCGTGGGGCGTATAATTTGGTGCGAATCAGGCAGGGGGATGAGTGGAAGACCGCATTTAATACGCCCGAGGGCCACTTTGAGTATTTAGTGATGCCTTTTGGTCTTTCAAATGCTCCGTCAGTTTTCCAGTCCTTTATGCATGATATTTTTCGCGATTATTTGGATAAATTTATGATTGTGTATCTGGATGATATTCTGATTTTTTCGGATGACTGGGACTCTCATGTCCAGCAAGTCAGGAGGGTTTTCCAGGTTTTGCGGTCTAATTCTTTGTGTGTGAAGGGTTCTAAGTGTGTTTTTGGGGTACAGAGGATTTCCTTTTTGGGATATATTTTTTCTCCCTCTTCCATTGAAATGGATCCTGTCAAGGTTCAAGCTATTTGTGATTGGACGCAGCCCTCTTCTCTTAAGAGTCTTCAGAAATTTTTGGGCTTTGCTAACTTTTATCGTCGATTTATTGCTGGTTTTTCGGATATTGCTAAGCCATTGACCGATTTGACTAAGAAGGGTGCTGATGTTGCTGATTGGTCCCCTGACGCTGTGGAGGCCTTTCGGGAGCTTAAGCGCCGTTTTTCCTCTGCCCCTGTGTTGCGTCAGCCTGATGTTGCTCTACCTTTTCAGGTTGAGGTCGACGCTTCTGAGATCGGAGCTGGGGCAGTGTTGTCGCAGAAAAGTTCTGACTGCTCCGTGATGAGGCCTTGTGCCTTCTTTTCCCGTAAATTTTCGCCCGCTGAGCGGAATTATGATGTTGGGAACCGGGAGCTTTTGGCCATGAAGTGGGCTTTTGAGGAGTGGCGCCATTGGCTTGAGGGGGCCAGACATCAGGTGGTGGTATTGACTGACCACAAAAATTTGATTTATCTTGAGACCGCCAGGCGCCTGAATCCTAGACAGGCGCGCTGGTCATTATTTTTCTCTCGGTTTAATTTTGTGGTGTCATACCTACCGGGTTCTAAGAATGTTAAGGCGGATGCCCTTTCTAGGAGTTTTGAGCCTGACTCGCCTGGTAACTCTGAGCCCACAGGTATCCTTAAGGATGGAGTGGTATTGTCAGCCGTTTCTCCAGACCTGCGGCGGGCCTTGCAGGAGTTTCAGGCGGATAGACCGGATCGTTGCCCACCTGATAAACTGTTTGTTCCTGATGATTGGACCAGTAGAGTCATCTCTGAGGTTCATTCGTCTGCGTTGGCAGGTCATCCTGGCATTTTTGGTACCAGGGATTTGGTGGCAAGGTCCTTCTGGTGGCCTTCCCTGTCACGAGATGTACGAGGCTTTGTGCAGTCTTGTGACGTTTGTGCTCGGGCCAAGCCTTGTTGTTCTCGGGCTAGTGGATTATTGTTGCCTTTGCCTATTCCTAAGAGGCCTTGGACGCACATCTCGATGGATTTTATTTCAGATCTGCCTGTTTCTCAGAAGATGTCTGTCATCTGGGTGGTGTGTGACCGTTTCTCTAAGATGGTCCATTTGGTTCCTCTGCCCAAGTTGCCTTCTTCGTCCGAGTTGGTTCCTCTGTTTTTTCAAAATGTTGTTCGTTTGCATGGTATTCCTGAGAATATCATTTCTGACAGAGGGACCCAATTCGTGTCTAGATTTTGGCGGGCATTCTGTGCTAGGATGGGCATAGATTTATCTTTTTCGTCCGCTTTCCATCCTCAGACGAATGGCCAGACCGAGCGGACTAATCAGACCCTGGAGACATATCTGAGGTGTTTTGTGTCTGCTGACCAGGATGATTGGGTTGCTTTTTTGCCATTGGCAGAGTTCGCTCTCAATAATCGGGCCAGCTCTGCCACTTTGGTGTCCCCGTTTTTCTGTAATTCGGGGTTTCATCCTCGATTTTCCTCTGGTCAGGTGGAATCTTCGGATTGTCCTGGAGTGGATGCTGTGGTGGAGAGATTGCATCAGATCTGGGGGCAGGTGGTGGACAATTTGAGGTTGTCCCAGGAGAAGACTCAGCTTTTTGCCAACCGCCACCGTCGTGTTGGTCCTCGGCTTTGTGTTGGGGATTTGGTGTGGTTGTCTTCTCGTTTTGTCCCTATGAGGGTCTCTTCTCCTAAGTTTAAGCCTCGGTTCATCGGCCCGTATAAGATATTGGAGATTCTTAACCCTGTTTCCTTTCGTTTGGACCTCCCTGCATCCTTTTCTATTCATAACGTTTTTCATCGGTCATTATTGCACAGGTATGGGGTACCGGTTGTGCCTTCCGTTGAGCCCCCTGCTCCGGTGTTGGTTGAGGGTGAGTTGGAGTACGTTGTGGAGAAAATCTTGGACTCTCGTGTTTCCAGACGGAGACTCCAGTATCTGGTCAAGTGGAAGGGATACGGCCAGGAGGATAATTCTTGGGTGAATGCATCTGATGTTCATGCCTCTGATTTGGTTCGTGCCTTTCATAGGGCCCATCCTGATCGCCCTGGTGGTTCTGGTGAGGGTTCGGTGCCCCCTCCTTGAGGGGGGGGTACTGTTGTGAATTTGGATTCTGGGCTCCCCCGGTGGCTACTGGTGGAATTGAACTGGTGTCTTCATCTTCTCTGTTCACCTGTTCCCATCAAGATGTGGGAGTCGCTATATAACCTTGCTGCTCTGTTAGTTGCTTGCCGGTCAACAATGTTATCAGAAGCCTCTCTGTGCTTGTTCCTGCTCCTAGACAACTACTAGATAAGTTGGACTCTTGTCCATGTTTGTTTTTGCATTTTTGTTCCAGTTCACAGCTGTAGTTTCGTTACTGTGTCTGGAAAGCTCTTGTGAACAGGAATTGCCACTCTGGTGTTATGAGTTAATGCCAGAGTTTTAAGGTAATTTCTGGATGGTATTTTGATAGGGTTTTCAGCTGACCATGAAAGTGTCCTTTCTGTCTTCTGCTATGTAGTAAGTGGACCTCAAATTTGCTAAACCTATTTTCATACTACGTTTGTTATTTCATCTTAATTCACCGCCAATACATGTGGGGGGCCTCTGTCTCCTTTCGGGGTATTTCTCTAGAGGTGAGCTAGGACTAATATTTTCCTCTGCTAGCATTATTTAGTCCTCCGGCTGGTGCTGGGCATCTAGAATCAACGTAGGCATGCTACCCGGCCACTGCTAGTTGTGTGTTAGGTTTAGTTCATGGTCAGCTCAGTTCCCATCTTCCAAGAGCTAGTTCCTATATATGCTGATGCTATGTTCTCTTGCCATTGAGAACATGACAGCTGCCTGTGTATCCATGTAACCGCTGTAAAACTGCCATGAGCCTATTGTTTGTTATTTTAGGCCTTTGATAGCCTGTCTGCGGTCCCTACTTTAAATACTCCTCCACTCATCACCAGCTGCCTGCCCGTGTATCCATGTAACCGCTGTAAAACTGCCATGAGCCTATTGTTTGTTATTTTAGGCCTTTGATAGCCTGTCTGCGGTCCCTACTTTAAATACTCCTCCACTCACCACCAAGCTGCCTGTGTATCCATGTAACCGCTGTAAAACTGCCATGAGCCTATTGTTTGTTATTTTAGGCCCTTGATAGCCTGTCTGCGGTCCCTACTTTAAATACTCCTCCACTCACCACCAAGCTGCCTGTGTATCCATGTAACCGCTGTAAAACTGCCATGAGCCTATTGTTTGTTATTTTAGGCCTTTGATAGCCTGTCTGCGGTCCCTACTTTAAATACTCCTCCACTCATCACCAGCTGCCTGCCCGTGTATCCATGTAACCGCTGTAAAACTGCCATGAGCCTATTGTTTGTTATTTTAGGCCTTTGATAGCCTGTCTGCAGTCCCTACTTTAAATACTCCTCCACTCACCACCAAGCTGCCTGTGTATCCATGTAACCGCTGTAAAACTGCCATGAGCCTATTGTTTGTTATTTTAGGCCTTTGATAGCCTGTCTGCGGTCCCTACTTTAAATACTCCTCCACTCATCACCAGCTGCCTGCCCGTGTATCCATGTAACCGCTGTAAAACTGCCATGAGCCTATTGTTTGTTATTTTAGGCCTTTGATAGCCTGTCTGCGGTCCCTACTTTAAATACTCCTCCACTCACCACCAAGCTGCCTGTGTATCCATGTAACCGCTGTAAAACTGCCATGAGCCTATTGTTTGTTATTTTAGGCCTTTGATAGCCTGTCTGCGGTCCCTACTTTAAATACTCCTCCACTCATCACCAGCTGCCTGCCCGTGTATCCATGTAACCGCTGTAAAACTGCCATGAGCCTATTGTTTGTTATTTTAGGCCTTTGATAGCCTGTCTGCGGTCCCTACTTTAAATACTCCTCCACTCATCACCAGCTGCCTGCCCGTGTATCCATGTAACCGCTGTAAAACTGCCATGAGCCTATTGTTTGTTATTTTAGGCCTTTGATAGCCTGTCTGCGGTCCCTCCTTCCACTAGGCCTCCACTGACCAGACCACTGCTGCCCGTGTACCCCTGGAACCAATTTTAAAGTGCCTACAGCCAGCCCATTTTATTGTGTTAGGCCTTCGAAGCCTGTCTGCGGTCCCTCCTTCCACTAGGCCTCCACTGACCAGACCACTGCTGCCCGTGTACCCCTGGAACCAATTTTAAAGTGCCTACAGCCAGCCCATTTTATTGTGTTAGGCCTTTGAAGCCTGTCTGCGGTCCCTCCTTCCAATAGGCCTACACTGACAAAGGTACACCTGACAACAGACACATGGACCTGTAGGCATGGCCACGGAAGGTTACGTGTCCTTTGTGGCTCAATGGGTTAATGTATTGGATGCATGGTCCACACAGGGGACAGCCTGCTAAGTCTGTATGCAGTCCCTAATTCAAGTTGTCCTCAACTGAATAAAGCTGAGCTTCTACCTTCTGGCTCTCATTAAGTGTTTTTTAAAAAACAAAATGGTGGTTCCGGCCTACTAACGGTGTCTGCCCCTGCCTGGTGTTGCCCTCAACTGAATAAAGCTGAGCTTCAACCTTCTGGCTCTCATTAAGTGTTTTTTAAAAAACAAAATGGTGGTTCCGGCCTACTAACGGTGTCTGCCCCTGCCTGGTGTTGCCCTCAACTGAATAAAGCTGAGCTTCAACCTTCTGGCTCTCATTAAGTGTTTTTTAAAAAACAAAATGGTGGTTAGGGCCTACTAACGGCTTCTGCCCCTCCCTGGTGTTGCCCTCAACTGAATAAAGCTGAGCTTCTACCTTCCGGCTCTGATTAACTGCTGTTTTTAAACACATTGCTGGTTCCGGCCTACTAACGGTGTCTGCCCCTGCCTGGTGTTGCCCTCAACTGAATAAAGCTGAGCTTCAACCTTCTGGCTCTCATTAAGTGTTTTTTAAAAAACAAAATGGTGGTTAGGGCCTACTAACGGCTTCTGCCCCTCCCTGGTGTTGCCCTCAACTGAATAAAGCTGAGCTTCTACCTTCCGGCTCTGATTAACTGCTGTTTTTAAACACATTGCTGGTTCCGGCCTACTAACGGTGTCTGCCCCTGCCTGGTGTTGCCCTCAACTGAATAAAGCTGAGCTTCAACCTTCTGGCTCTCATTAAGTGTTTTTTAAAAAACAAAATGGTGGTTCCGGCCTACTAACGGTGTCTGCCCCTGCCTGGTGTTGCCCTCAACTGAACAAAGCTGAGCTTCCACATTCTGGCTTTCGGCCTATACTATCAGATATTAAACTGCATTTGGCCTACTAGTGTGGTTAGGCCCTTGAAACAGTGTCTGCTGCTCTTGGGTTTGCTACTCCACTGAACAAAGCAATGCCGCCTGTTTAGTCCTGTTACCAATTTTGATCTGCATTTAGCCTACTTTATTCTTTGGCCCTATATCTGTTTCCTCATCATCCTGCCCATTGCCCAGCCACTGCTAGATGAGTCTGCTGGTACATTGACCTAGACCACTACATTCCCCTTGTACTCTACACAGCCAGAATCTGACCCTGCTGAAAGTAAGGTTCCCCTTCCCGCATATTATACCACCTTACACAGGGACAAAGAGGAAGGTGCAGATGAAAGTGCAGGTTCCTTCATCAGGTGGGGGGGCATACTCGTTGGCGACGTCACTGGCACAGGGCCACTCAGAGTACGCAAAAGTGTCGCTGCTGGTGGGAGGCGCCCCCGCCATGCAAACACAGCGCCGTACTTTGAGGGGCCCTGTGCCAGTGCCAATGCGAACGAGTGGGCCCCCCCTGCTTGCTCAGGATCACAGCACTTGCAACGTTGAAATACTTACCTCTCCCTGCTCCACCGCCATGACGTAGTCCATGTTTCCTGGGCCCACTAAAACCTTGAACCAGCCCTACCCCCACAACTTTTGCCAAATGACCCCCAATTTCCAGTGCCCAACTATTATTATAAAGTTAATTAAGATTGACAAGCTTCAGAAAACAAGAATGGATGTTTTTGGCAGTAAAATGTGCACTGTAGGTGTTTTCCTGGCCTCCACTCACTGCCGGCTATGCTTCCCCATTGACTTGCATTGGGTTTCGTGTTTCGGTCGATCCCCGACTTTTAGCGATAATCGGCCGACTTCACTCGACTCGACTCTGGACTAAATCGGGTTTCACAAAACCAGACTCGATCTTAAAAAAATGAAAGTCGCTCAACCCTACTAGGAAGGCTTACACTGCTCCCTTAGTCACCTTCACCAGGTCTTCATTGAAAGTTCAATTCCAAGCTGTAAATGCTGAGCAAGACCCTGATACCTCATTCATGACCCATGTCTGACTGCTTCTGTGCCATTATAAAAGTTTCTACCGTGGGTCAATTGATCAGTCAACAACCTGTGTTACTTTCCTTAAAGTTTTCTACAAATAGTACTGTATGATGTTTGTACCATCTGAGTGTGGCTGGAAAAAAAATGCTGGGTCAGGCCCTGATACCTCATACATGGCCTATGTCTGACTGCTGCTGTGCCATTTTCAAATTTCTACTGTGGATCGATTGATGCCTCTTTTCATTGTACCTGCCCGTAATTGTAGCTGTTTGAGAAGCTTTTTATCACTCTTTAAGGTATTCTATATATGTTTGGTTTAACCTCCCATTGAATTTAATGGGGTTTGGGTATATTCTTTGAACCATTCGGCGAACACGTTGGACGAACTTCTAAACGTTTGGCCAATCAAATGGAACCGAACCTTGAAAAGTTCGCTCATCTCTACTCACAAGTTCTCCTCTTTGGTGAGTGATTGGGATCATTGGACTCGTAATAAAGAACATAGTAGAATGGTGGTAGATTAATCAGGCAAGCAATGTGTGTTTCTTTGTTTTATTTAACTCCTTTTTCCCCATTGACTAAATATTTGAATAAGTCAGAAAACCCGCTTTAATGTATCCAATGGCTCTTGCTCTCAGCATCAATTTATACACTCTTTAGATTTCATAAAATAAAGCCAAATTATTTCCTGAATAGTAAACTACAATAAACTTTTTATTCCTTTCCTGGGCTGCTCGGGATAATACTTCATCAGATTAAAAGTGCTATTTACAAACAAAATTGAAACAATCTCAATAAACAAATTAAAAGTGATAAAAAGAAATAGACTTCTCAAATCTCATAAGAGCATGTAAGTCTCACAATAAATGTACCTTCCAATCCCTTACAAATAGCATTATCTCAGACTCTCTAGGCACTTTAATGTATAGCTTTTTAAAACTCAAATACGCTCTATTAGTAATGAGATTACCAAAGAGAGGCTCTGGGAATTTTGACCTTCTCTACGCATTGCATCACTTTCATTGGAGAATATATTAATAAATAAAAATAAAATTTGCCTTGAAATTATAAACTTGAATATATTTCTTGTTCAAGGACAGTAATGCAGAAGCTCATCGACGGTGTAGCAGGGCTGGATGTATTAATTGCAGCGCTAGCTTCACACTTGAAAGTAATAAATAGGGACATATTATATTCTCCCAGGATTAATTTGTAGTAATATTTTATCAGCTGTGAAAAGGGCAATTTTTTTTTTACATATCGAAACTTAAGAGGAAGCCCTATTAGAATTTCATTGGAAAACAAATTCTGCATATATTTTTCTGGCTTTAAAATACTGCCTACAGTGAGTTCTATAAAATATTTCAAGAGCAAAAGGGAAATCTGTAAAACCTATGGAAAAAAAGAGCTAAAAAATGAATAAATGAATAAAGATGAGTATTATAGTAAAGGGAAAATCCATCGTTTAAGACTTTATAATTTCTTGTTTATATATATAATTTCATTATTTTGTAACACCCTAAGACCTTTAATGGAGTAGAAAAGAAAGTTTGTTTTTCAATTTGAAATGGTTAGCCAGTTTAGAAAACTTCTTGTCGTGTATATGCTATTTGGGAATTTCAAGGTAATAAAAGGGACTTTGTGTTCAGGATATTCATCTCTTGGCCAAAGTGGTCAGTGATTACAAAGAGTATCTTTGATTCTGGAAGACCAATCCTGTCCTGCACTATACAGACAGTGCATTGATTTTAATCAGCACTGTGTAGTGCTTTATCTCTCCAGTGGTGGCACTGCAGCAAAACTGATATGTTTCCTCACAGGTTACCGCTAATACTTTGGGGTCTCTGTATTGGGAGCTTTTGTTACAGAACCCTTCTAAATAGTAGAAATTGTCCAAAAGAGAGAAAATTTTAAAAAAGTTTGGTGTACCTATGGGTGGATGTCTAACGAGCCGGTAATATCTTTAACCCCTTTCTGACATCTGACGTACTATCCCGTTGAGGTGGGGTGGGCCCGTATGACCACCGACGGGATAGTACATCATATGCGATTGGCCGCGCTCCCGGGGGGAGCGCGGCCGATCGCGGATGGGTGTCAGCTGCCTATCACAGCTGACATCCGGCACTATGTGCCAGGAGCGGTCACGGACTGCCCCCGGCACATTAACCCCCGGCACACCGCGATCAAACATGATCGCGGTGTACCGGCAGTACAGGGAAGCATCGCGCAGGGAGGGGGCTCCCTGCGTGCTTCCCTGAGACGATCGGTACAAGGCGATGTACTCACCTTGTACCGAGCGTCACCTTTCTGCAGCCCCCGGATCCAAAATGGCCATGGGGCTGCATCCGGGTCCTGCAGGGAGTACTTCCGGGTCCGGAGCAGGCTGCAGAGCAGCCTGCTCCGATGAAAGTAAGATCGCCGATCTGACAGTGCTGTGCAAACTGTCAGATCGGCGATCTGTGATGTCCCCCCTGGGACAAAGTAAAAAAGTAAAAAAAGAAATTTCCACGTGTGAAAAAAATAAATAAATAAATAAATTCCTAAATAAAGAAAAAAAAATATATTATTCCCATAAATACATTTCATTATCTAAAAAAAAACAAAAAAAAAACAATAAAAGTACACATATTTAGTATTGCCGTGTCCGTAATGACCCAACCTATAAAACTGTCCCACTAGTTAACCCCTTCAGTGAACACCGTAAGAAAAAAAAGAAAAAAAAAAACGAGCCAAAAACGCTTTATTATCATACCGCCGAACAAAAAGTGGAATAACACGCGATCAAAAAGACGGATATAAATAACCATGGTACCGCTGAAAACGTCATCTTGTCCCGCAAAAAACGAGCCACAAAACAGCATCATAAGCAAAAAAATAAAAAAGTTATAGTCCTCAGAATAAAGCGATGCCAAAATAATAATTTTTTCTTTAAAATAGCTTTTATCGTATAAAAGCGCCAAAACATAAAAAAAGATATAAATGAGGAATTGCTGTAATCGTACTGATCCGAAGAATAAAACAGCTTTATCAATTTTACCAAACGTGGAACGGTATAAACGCCTCCCCCAAAAGAAATTCATGAGTAGCTGGTTTTTGGTCATTCTGCCTCACAAAAATCAGAATAAAAAGTGATCAAAAACTGTCACGTGTCCGAAAATGTTACCAGTAAAAACGTCAATTCGTCCCGCAAAAAACAAGACCTCACATAACTCTGTGGACCAAAATATGTAAAAATGATAGCTCTCAAAATGTGGTAACGCAAAAAATATTTTTTGCAATAAAAAGCGTCTTTCAGTGTGTGATGGCTGCCAATCATAAAAATCCGCTAAAAAACCCGCTATAAAAGTAAATCAAACCCCCTTCATCAGCCCCTTAGTTAGCGAAAAATAAAAAAATTTAAAAAATGTATTTATTTCCATTTTCCCATTAGGGCTAGGGTTAGGGTTAGGGATAGGGTTAGGGTTAGGGTTAGGGCTAGGGTTAGGGTTAGGGCTAGGGTTAGGGCTAGGGTTAGGGCTAGGGTTAGGGTTAGGGCTAGGGTTTGGGCTAGGGTTGGAGCTAAAGTTAGAGTTGGGGCTAAAGTTAAGGTTAGGGTTGGGGCTAAAGTTAGGGTTAGGGTTGGGGCTAAAGTTAGGGTTAGGGTTTGGATTACATTTACGGTTGGGATTAGGGTTGGGATTAGAGTTAGGGGTATGTCAGTGTTAGGGGTGTGGTTAGGGTTACTTTTGGGATTAGGGTTAGGGGTGTGTTTGGATTAGGGTTTCAGGTAGAATTGGGGAGTTTCCACTGTTTAGGCACATCAGGGGCTCTCCAAACGCGACATGGCGTCCGATCTCGATTCCAGCCAATTCTGCGTTGAAAAAGTAAAACAGTTCTCCTTCCCTTACGCGCTCTCCCGTGCGCACAAACAGGGGTTTACCCCAACATATGGGGTATCAGTGTACTCGGGACAAATTGGACAACAACTTTTGGGGTCGAAGTTTTCTTGTTATCCTTGGGAAAATAAAAATTTTGGGGGCTAAAAATCATTTTTGTGGGAAAAAAAAGGATTTTTTATTTTCATGGCTCTGCGTTGTAAACTGTAGTGAAACACTTGGGGGTTCAAAGTTCTCACAACACATCTAGATAAGTTCCTTTGGAGGTCTAGTTTCCAATATGGGGTCACTTGTGGGGGGTGTCTACTGTTTGGGTACATCAGGGGCTCTGCAAATGCAACGTGACTAGTGTTGAGCATTCCGATACCGCAAGTATCGGGTATCGGACGATACTTGCGGGTATCGGAATTCCGATACCGAGATCCGATACTTTTGTGGTATCGGGTATCGGTATCGAAACAACATTAATGTGTAAAAGAAAGAATTAAAATAAAAAATATTGCTATACTAACCTCTCCGACGCAGCCTGGACCTTACCGAGGGAACCGGCAGCGTTCTTTGCTTAAAATGCGCGCGTTTACTGCCTTCCGTGACATCACGGCTTGTGATTGGTCGCGTGCCGCCCATGTGGCCGCGACGCGACCAATCACAGCAAGCCGTGACGTAATTTTCAGGTCCTGAATGCAGAATTAGGCGCACAACGCAAACAAAAAGGCGGCAAAACGCACGCTAAAACGCTGCGTTTTGCGCCGCATGCGTCGTTTTTGCCCGCAAGTTGGACGCAAAAAAAATGCAACTTGAAGCGTTTCTTGCGTCCAACGCTTGCGGCCATGCGGCGCAAAACGCAGCACAACGCATGTCCATGCGCCCCCATGTTAAGTATAGGGGCGCATGACGCATGCGGCGCCGCTGCGGCGCCCGACGCTGCGGCGCTGACCGCAAATGTGAACGTAGCCTTAGTCTGCATTCCAAATGGTGCTCCTTCCCTTCCGAGCTCTGCCATGCGCCCAAACTGTTTTTCCCCCTCACATTTAAAGTATCAGCGTACTCAGGACAAATTGGACAACAACGTTTTGGGTCCAATTTCTCCTGTTACCCTTGGGAAAATACAAAACTGGGGGCTAAAAAATCATTTTTCTGAAAAAAAAAGGAATTTTTATTTTCACGGCTCTGCGTTATAAACTGTAGTGAAACACTTGGGGGTTCAAAGCTCTCAAAACACATCTAGATAAGTTCCTTAGGGGGTCTACTTTCCAAAATGGTGTCATTTGTGGGGGATTTTAATGTTTAGGCACATCAGGGGCTCTCCAAACGCGACATGGTGTCCCATCTCAATTCCAGTCAATTTTGCATTGAAAAGTCAAACGGCGCTCCTTCCCTTCCGAGCTCTGTCATGCACCCAAACAGTAATTTACCCCCACATATGGGGTATCACCGTATTCAGGACAAATTGCACAACAACTTTTATGGTCCAATTTCTTCTCTTACCCTTGGGAAAATAAAAAATTGGGGGCGAAAATATCATTTTTGTGAAAAAATATGATTTTTTATTTTTACGTCTCTGCATTATAAACTTCTGTGAAGCACTTGTTGGGTCAAAGTGCTCACCACACATCTAGATAAGTTCCTTAAGGGGTCTACTTTCCAAAATGGTGTCACTTGTGGGGGATTTCAATGTTTAGGCACATGAGGGGCTCTCCAAACGCAACATGGCATCCCATCTCAATTCCAGTCAATTTTGCATTGAAAAGTAAAATGGCGCTCCTTTCCTTATGAGCTCTGCCATGCGCCCAAACAGTGGTTTACCCCCACATATCAGCGTACTCAGGACAAATTGTACAACAACTTTTGGGGTCCATTTTCTCCTGTTACCCTTGGTAAAATAAAAAAAATTGGAGCTGAAATAAATTTTGTGTGGAAAAAAAGTTAAATGTTCACTTTTATTTAAACATTCCAAAAATTCATGTGAAACACCTGAAGGGTTAATAAAGTTCTTGAATGTGGTTTTGAGCACCTTGAGGTGTACAGTTTTTAGAATGGTGTCACACTTGGTTATTTTCTATCATATAGACCCCTCAAAATGACTTCAAATGAGATGTGGTCCCTAAAAAAAATGGTGTTGTAAAAATGAGAAATTTCTGGTCAACTTTTAACCCTTATAACTCCCTAACGAAAAAAAAAAATTTGGTTCCAAAATTGTGCTGATGTAAAGTAGACATGTGGGAAATGTTACTTATTAAGTATTTTGCGTGACATATCTCTGTGATTTAAAGGCATAAAAATTCAAAGTTGGAAAATCGCGAAATTTTCTAAATTTTCGCCAAATTTCCATTTATTTCATAAATAAACACAAGTTATATCGAATAAATTTTACCACTAACATGAAGTACAATATGTCACGAGAAAACAATGTCAGAATGACCAAGATCCGTTGAAGCGTTCCAGAGTTATAACCTCATAAGGGGACAGTGGTCAGAATTGTAAAAATTGGCCCGGTCATTAATGTGCAAACCACCCTTGGTGGTAAAGGGTTTAAGGCTGGAGCCACACTAGAGCGTAATACGGACGAGTGCTATGTGATAAAAAATCGCATAGCACTCGGCCCAATGTTAATCTATTGGGCAGCTCCCATCATCCATTTTTTTCTCGGCCGTATTATACGTGTGAGTGAAATCTCAGCATGCTGCGATTCGCACTCTATATCAGCCGAGACTCACCAATGAAAGTCTAAGGGTGTGAGAAAAACTCCCACACCACATGGACCATCAGTGTGACTTGCGAGATATACACACCACTGTCGTTTCGAAAAGCTGGCAATTCAGTGTGGTGTACAGTAAAACCACACTGACAGGTTAGAATAGAATAGAAAGAATAGATATATACACCTAGTATAGGTATATATATATATATATATATATATATATATATATATATAATTGATATATAGATCTGTGTTTTCACATGGCCTAGATTCATGTACATGTGCTGCTGTGTTCTTTTTTATCTATATTGTACAGTTTGCAGCATGCATGTGTTCACATTGGGAGTGCTGGTTGGTTTTTTTTTCCTTTATTTAGTTACTGGATGCTGGCTGCTTCCAGGTTGATCTTGCACTCCTCCCATTGACCCTGCAGGTGGCGGTAATCAACTCTACCTGCCCATAAATTGTAGGTTTAGCCCTAGAGTGACATGTTTGTCCATAGTTGTAGGCTGGTAGCCCAAGAGTGGCATGTACGGTAGAGTAGGACCCATCAGAAGGAGATCACCTTGCCGTGGTTGATGGGCACACATAAATTGGCCAATTTATGCGCTAAGAATCTTCAATTCATCTATTACTGTAAGTTTTATTTAAAAAAAATTGAAAACATTTGTGAAAAAATATTTTTGAGAAGTATGATTCATATTGGATATTTGTCTGTGTTTTCACATGGCCTAGATTCATGTACATGTGCTGCTGTGTTCTTTTTTATCTATATTATGCTGCAGTTTGCAGCATGCACGTGTTCACATTAGGAGTGCTGGGTGTTTTTTTTTCCTCTCTATATATATGTATATATCCAACATCAAAGAAGAATGAAATAGACGGCACAAGAGGCGTGCAGACTCCTTTAGACTTGGATTCATTTACAACTGATCTGCAGTGGACAAGAACTGACTGGGTATATGGTGCTCTGCACTTTCAAGCATATAGCTGAATAATCATCCAAGAAAAGATTGGATTGCAGCGAGTGACTTAATTGTACAGCGGACAGGTATTGGATATTGTTGTTTTTTTATTTGGGATTTTTTCCAGGAGAACGAGGGGTTCGCTTGGATTGACAATGCAATAAAGATGGAAAACCTGTGTGTTTAATTATTTCATTAAAAGACTTTATTTTTAATGTGTGTATTTTTTTTAACCCTTTCAGACTATTGGATTAATAATGGATAGGTGTCTTACTGACACCTCTCCTTTATTAACCGTGCTTAATGTCAATGCCGGAGCCCACCTTAAAGCAGGGGATCTGCCAGCTGACGTACTATTCCGTCAGCTGGCAGAAAGGGGTTAAGGTATATTTACAATGGCAAATTAGTTCCTGATTATCAGACAAGCAAAACATTCATTTGTCAGGTGAAATTATTTTTAAGCTTGCATAAATGTCATGTTATCAGTTTATCATCCTGTGCAAACAGTACATTTCCTACCAAGAACAATGCTTTGTAGACGTGATGATCATGTTAGTGATTGTTCTGTGCATATGAAAGTGTGGTAAATAGATTTAAACAGATTATTAAATGACTGACAATCGGCTTTATGTTGCTGATCGGCAATCATTTAAAGGCCACAATTGTGCAGTGATGCGTACCTTATAGATGACATCTTCTCTGTTTGGAGATGTTCTTATCCCTTTTTTCTTCATCTGCTACAGATGCCATTATGATTTTCACCATCAGAGCTCACCTGTGCAGACTTCCTTCTTCTCCGATCTTCTGCAGCAGACGAGACACACGTTCCCCTAAAATATCAATGTCATTTGATTCCATTTAAATAAAAATATACGCCCATACTGTGTCCCAAATAATACCTAAATGGTGCCTGTAACTAAATAATTTCACCTCATTGTGCACCTTGTACAAAAAAATGAAACCCATACTGTCCCTCTTATTGTGCATCGCCTGCAAACTATCCTCCTCTAAAGAATATTGTCTCCACACGGTTCATCTTTAAAAAATACTACTGTAACACTAACCGATTTGGGGACTTATGCACATTGGCTGCCACACTGTACCCCTTATTAATTCGAAAAACCATCACATTGTCCACAACTAAGAACAATGGCCTACTTCCTGTTCCAATCTTCAGTGCCCCCCACTGAACCTTCTCTTCATACTGCGCTCACATTATTCCTCATTTCGTAGACTGATTTCCATATTGTTCTCATGCTATCCCTTGTTTTGGTTATTGCATACTGTCTACCCATACAGTTCCTTGCACTATACACCCTTCTGTATACTGTATGCTGCCCACCCATACAGTCCCCAACACTATCCCTCCTTCTGTATAGTGCCTGCCCATAATGTTCTCACGCTATCCCTTCTTTTGGTTTTTGCATACTGTCTACCCATACAGTTCCTTGCACTATCCCTCCTTCTGTATAGTGCCTGCCCATAATGTTCTCACACTAGCTCTCCTTTTGTATGCTGCCCACCCATACTGTCTCTGACACTAGCCTTCCTTCTGTATACTGACCTTCTTGTTGTGAATTCCGTCTGGGCTCCCTCTGGTGGCCTTTAACGATACTGTGGGTCTGGAGCTGGGCTCAGCTGCCTCATTTCCTGCTATGCTGGTTCCTATTTAATTCCACCTGGACCTTTACTTGTTGCCTGCTGTCGTTGTATTCAGTACTGGTTCTGACCTCTCCTGGATATCCCTGGTGACCTGTCTCTTTCTGAGAAGCTAAGTCTTGCTAGTTTTTTTTGCTCATTGTTTCCTGGAATATGTTTCTCAGTATATGATGTGTTCAGTCCAGCTTGCTTATATGTGATTTTTCGCTCGCTGGTAGCTCTGGGGTGCAGAGTGCGCCCCTCACATTGTGAGTCGGTGTGGGGGTTCTTGTACTTTCTGCGTGGATAGTTTTTGATAGTTTTTGTACCGACCGCACAGATCCCTTGCTTTCTTCTGACTATTTAGTGTTAGCGGGCCTCATTTGCTTAAACCTGTTTTTCATTCCTACGTTTGTATTTTCCCCTTAACTCACCGTTATTATTTGTGGGGGGCTGTCTAAACTTTGGGGTTATTTCTCTGAGGCAAGTGAGGCTTTGCTTTCTCTCTAGGGGTAGCCAGTTTCTTAGACTGTGAAGAGGCGTCTAGGTTTTTAGGTAACGCTCCACGGCTGCCTTTAGTGTGTGTGGATAGGATCAGGATTGCGGTCGGTATAGTTTCCACATTCCCGGAGCTTGTCCTACAATTCAGGTTTACCTATCAGGTCAGTTTTGTGATCCTACCACCGGATCATAACACCTTCCATTCTGTTCCTCAAACTATCCCTCCTTCTGAATACTGCCTCCCATATTGTGCCCTCACAATATCCCCCCTATGGACCATACAATTGTATACTGCACCACAAACTGTTCTTACACCCCCTTCTTCTTTTTACTGCCCACGCATATTGCCCCTCACACTATTCCTTTTTGTATACTGCCCCCCACATTGTGCTACTGTACTCTCATACTGAATACTGACCCCCCATACTTTGCCCTCACACTGTCCCTGGCATTCACTTCTACAGGAAAGTTCATCTTACATTTGGCTTCATCAAGAAGTGCCTAACTTCTCCTGTTTATTTGCTATATCTGCAGTGATGTCAGTAGCATCATCAAATTGGAGCAATGTCAACAGCTTGATCTAAATATGCAATTGCCGATAGTAAAATGTTATTTGTATTTGCATTGTAAAGAAGTGAACACAAATGGATGCCAGGAACCTCAAACTCATGAAGACATACAAACTACGTATATACTCGTGTATACGCCGAGTTTTTCAGCACTTTTGTAGGCAGAAAACGCCCCCCTTCGGCTTATACACCAGTCATTGTCGAGAAGAAGGCGAGGGAGGGGGAGCGGCGTAGCAGCAGGTCACAGGAGGCAGATGCCGGTGGCTGCGGCTAAAACTTGTGCCCACTGCTAAAGAGAAATGAATATTCATTGCACTGGCAGTGAATATTAATTTTTCTTATAGCGTGCATAGTTACTGCCGCAGACGCTGGCTTCCAGCTGCTGCCGGGTTATCACGGGTGCCCGCTCATTAAAGTAATGAATATACACCTCTCTCCACTCCCATAGGTGTGGAGAGAGGTGAATATTCATTACCTTAATGAGCGGGGACACATGATCGCTAGGCCAGAAGTGCTGCTGGCACCTGAACGAGATGCAGCAATGGCGCGAAGGGAAGCTAAGTAGGATTGTTTTTTTATAGGAATGAGGAAACATGCATATAAGGACAGGGATGGGAAGCCATGCAGACAAGGACAGGGATGGGGAGCCATGCATACAAGGACAGGGATGGGGAACCATGCGGACAAGGACAGGGATGGGGAGTCATGCAGACAAGGACAGGGATGGGGAGCCATGCATACAAGGACAGGGATTGGGAGCCATGCATATAAGGATGAGGATGGGAGCCATGCATGCAAGGACAGGGATGGGGAGCCATGCATACAAGGACAGGGATGGGAAGCCATGCATTCAAGGACAGGGATGGGGAGCCATGCATACAAGGACAGGGATGGGGAGCCATCAGACAGGGATGGGGATGTGGAGCCATGCACTCAATGATGGGGATGAGGAACCATGAATACCAGTATAGGGATGAGGGGACAATGCATACCCAGCTTATACTCGAGTCAATACATTTTCCCAGTTTTTATGGCAAAATTAGGTGTCTCGGCTTATACTCAGGTCGGCTTATATACGAGTATATACGGTAAGTCCCCAAAAAAATTATGGAATTGCGATTTTTTTTCACCATTACATATTACTTTGAATTTTTCAAATGTTTCAGTACATTATATGGTAAAGTAAATGGCTTCAATCAAAGCCACAGCTCGCTCTAGAAAAATCAAGCTCTCATATGGTTATGTTGATAGGAAAAAGCAAGTTATGGCTTTAAGAAAAAGAGAGGGTAAAACAAATGTTTAAAATAAAAAATTGGTCCTGTCTGGAAGATATTAATGAGTGTAAATAACACCACAGCGCCGGAAGAGTATCATACGACCTAAATTATGCTGCTATACAATGCCCAAACTGGCACAAGCTCTAGCCCTAGCTCTCTTCTTCTATGGCTGCCTTCATTTGCAGTAGTCCATGCTGAGTTTGTCAGGTAACCCGGTGAAATTTTCTGACATCATCATCCTAGAATCATAGAATCATAGAATGTTAGAGTTGGAAGGGACCTCCAGGGTCATTGTGTCCAAGCCCCTGCTCAATGCAGGAGTCACTAAACCATCTCAAACCGTCTGTCCAGCCTCTGTTTGAAGACCTCCATTGAAGGAGAACTCCCCACCTCTCATGGCAGCCTGTTCCACTAATTGATCACCCTCACTGTCAAAAGAATACATATTAAATTGCTAAATTGAAGTTATTTCTTTGGCCGTTAGTGTCAGTACACACGTATACAGATTTGGTGTAGTGGCACATTTCGAGTTTGGCACTATTGTGATAATTTTTTCATTTAGATGCTCAGTTTAGAAATAGGGTTACCTAGGGACCATTAGGGCCAATCTACACTGAGCAGGAGCGCCTTAACCTCATATTTTAAGCTGCCAACCTCAGCTGACAAATAGGGGTAAGAATAGGGTTCCATTTTGGGACATTAAAGCAATTTGACTACATCTTATATTTTAATTTCTATTCATATTTACAAATGTTTATTCATGTTGTTTAATTGGTTGATATTGGTTAATATTTTAACTAGTATTGAAATAAAGTATTTTTAAAGTTTTTTTTTCTAGGCCGGTTTATTTGTTAATTACCTATTAATTTATCCATTTTGGTTTTCTTCCCTTCCTGTTAAATACCATTCTATTTGTTGCTGCCCAGTGTTCAAGCTTATCTAGATCCTTCTGAATCCTTTCTCTGTCTTCTCTAGTGTTAGCTATCCCTCCTAGCTTTGCATCTTCTGCAAATTTGATTAGATTACCTTCAGTTCCCTTATCTAGATGATTTATAAAAATGTTGAACAACACTGGGGCCAGGACACCGTCTTGTTGCACCCCTTTTGAAACATTTTTCCAATTGGATGTGTAACCGTTTATTACTACTCTTTGAGTACTGTCACTGAGCCAGTTATGAATCACCTAACCATATTGTTATTAATATTAATCCCATACTTGGTCATTTTTTCAATAAGGATAGTATAAGATACTTTATCAAATGACTTGCTGAAGTTGAGATATACTATATCTACGACATTTCCCTGATCCACCCAGTCAGTGATTACATCATAAAAGGAAATTAGATTAGTCTGGCAAGACTTATTTGCTACAAACTCATGCTGGCTCTGGCTAATTACTGTATTCTTATCCAAGTACTTACCATATTTTTTGCTTTGTAAGAAGTACTTTTTTCCCTCAAATGTGGGGGGAAAATGGGGGTGCGTCTTACAATGCGGATATACCTTATCTGTGCTGCTGCGGGTGTCTGGTGCTTGCTGCCGCCGCGCTCTGTCCCCCGGTGCTGCCGGGTGCCACCACCACCATGCTCTGTCCCGGGTGCTACCGTCGCGCTCTCTCCCCAGTGCTTGCTGCCACCGCGCTCTGTCCTGTGTTGCGTTGGGGCTCTGCCATTCCATCTATGCTTTCCTGTGCATGTGCGATGGATTCCTTTGGGGAATATGGCCGCCAGGAGGCTGCGCATGCACAGATAAAGATCTCAGCACTGAAATCTTGGGAGATTATACAGAGCGCGGTGGGAGCACCCATGACAGAGAGCGGTGGCACCCGGCAACACCGGGTGCAGTGACATCAACTCCCAGCAACACCGGGTACAGAGCACAGCATCAGCATTGGACACCAACAGCCACGTGCCACACATCAGAACACCCCCTCATCCCAGCCTGCATCCTGCAGCAACGTTCCACTCCTGCCTCCTCCAGCAGCGACCCTGGGACCCCGCTTTACCGCAGCCACCACCCCCGGTAAACAATAAGATCCATGGATTATAAGAAGCACCACCATTTTATTAAAAAAACATTTTTTTTCTCCTCAAAGTTTGGGGTCCGTCTTATAATCCGGAGCGTCTCATAAAGCGCAAAATACGGTACATATGTGCTGTTTAATATTTTTTTCGAAGATCTTTTCTGGTATAGAAGTAAGACACACTGGCCTGTAATTTCCTTTCTCCATCTTCTATACTTTTTTGTAGATATGGACAACATTTGCCCTTCTACAGTCTTCTGGGATTTCTCCTGTTCTCCAGGATTTTTCAAAGATTCTGGTTAGTGACTTTGCAATTCTCTCTACTATCTCTTTCAGTACCCTGGAATGTAATTCATCTGGACCAGGAGATTTAAATACATGTAAATTATCTATGTGACCCCTCACCATCTCTCTGTTTATAGAGTGGATTTTTTTATTCCTTTGATAGCACACTGAAGATCAGTTGATGTTACAATTGCTTTCTTAGAAAACACAGATGCAAAATAGGAATTTAAAAGTTTGGCCTTCTCAACAGCATTTTTGTCCACTTCACCATTTTCATCCTGTAAACATCCGATGGCATCTTTCACTTTTCTTTTGCTTCTGACATCCCCCCAAAAATGCCTTTTTTATTGCTTTTGGTCTCCTTTGCAAGCCTCACTTCATTACTGGCTTTAGCTCTTCTAACGCTTGCCTTGCATTCCCTGCAGTCAGCATTATATTCTTTTTTAGACATGCCCCTCTTCTTCCATTATATATACATTTATTTTTAACTTTTTAGCAAATGTTTAAGTTCTGTTTTCATCCATCGTGGTCTCTTTAAATACTTCCAATTCTTCCTTCTCTTCGGGATTGTTGGTGATTGTGCAGTGAGAATTTCATTGAGCAAAATCTCCGATCTTTCTTTAGAACATCAATACATTGGATCTTTCCTACCTTTTTTCTGAGTTCACTAAAATCTGCCTTTATGAGGTCCAACCTTAAAATCTGAATCCTCTCAGGTCTTCATCGTATTTTAATCCAAAATTTGAAGATTGCATGATTGCTGCCTCCTATATTCCCAGCCACCTTCACTTACTCAACCATTTCCTCCCTGTTGTCAAGAATTAGCTCCAATATGGCAGATCCGCTTGTTCTTTATTCTACCTTTTGAAAGATACAGTTGTCAGTGAGAGAAGTTAGTACATTTCTGGACCCTTTACTTTTGCCTGAGAGAGATTTCCATCAAATATTGTATAGTTAAAATCTCCGATGATCATTATGTCTTACTTTTTTGAGAACAAAGACAATAGTGTCTGTGTCTAAGAATAGTGTTCTGCCTGTTTTTTCTCCTTGTATTCTTACCCAAACAGTTTCTACAGAGCTACCATTCTCTGAAGCTTGGATCTCTGTGGAGATGTATGCTTTCCTAGCATACAATTCAATACCGCTTCCTATCCTGTTAAGCCTGTTTCTTCGAAATATGTTGTAGTCTTCAAGGTTTGTATTGCAATCATGTGTATCATACCACCATTTTCAGTGATGCCTATTACATCATATCTCTCTTCCTGTTTTATCATCTCCAATTTTCCTTGTTTGTTTCCCATGCTCTGTACATTTCTATAGACACATTTTAGTTTGTATTTGGTTTCTTTTGCTCCTCTATTTTCATTCTGAACTTGTTGTCTCTGTTCTTAATTTCCTTTTCTAATAGCACGGTTCTCAAAAGAATTAATTAGCTGCATTCTTTTTCTTGGCCATATTTTTCCCATCTCATATTGCTCTAGTTTACAGCTCTCCTGATGAGGCGTCTACCACATGTGTTTTCCTGTTTTTGTGACATGCAACCTATCTCTAGCAAGGAGTCCATCATACAAGTAATTCACTCCATTGTCAAGAAAACCAAAATGTTCTTGATAGCATCATAGATGTAGCCAGTTTTTAATCTGTATGATCCTGTACAATCTCTTTGTTCCATGTCCATCCACTTGGAGGATGGTTGAGAAAATGATATCTGCTCCCAGTTCCTTTACTTTCCAGCCTAGGTCTTCAAAGTCTCTGCATACATTTTTCAAGTCCTTTTTTGCTGCATCATTTGTTCCCATGTGCATTAGTAGGTATGGGTAGTCATCTGTAGTACTGAAGGGTCTTCATGCCCTATCAGACACATCTTTGAGTTGGGTATCTGGAAGACCACATACTTCTTGCAAGGTGTTGTCCAGTTAGTAGAAGAGTGACTTATGTTCCTCTCAGTAGGGAATCCCCCACTACCACCACTTTCCTTTACTTCTTCACCACACCTCTTCTTTTTCTGATTGCTTACTGGAGTGTTCTTTTGGGACAAAGCAGTTTTTTATGTACATCTTCATAGTTGTTCTGCCAAAACCTAAACCTTTTAAAACTGGTTTTGCCAGAAGTCAAATAGGATTGTCCAAAGTAGCCTCAAGTTTGTCAGTCCTTTGTTACTGCTTCACTTGGTACCATTATCTTGCTAGAAGATACCAGAATGCATTTTCATCTCTTTTACCTTGCTACTATTAATACTTATCTTTCTAGATGATACCAGACTGCATTTGCTTCTCTTTTACATAGCTGCAATTCACCATTGCCATGCTGGAAGATATCAGATTGCTTTCTGGTTCTTTTTTACACATTGCTGTTGTTAACTATTGCTCTGCTGGAACGTATCAGACTCCATTCTTGTGTTTAATTGGTTCCCTGCTGGAGGACAGTTGTTTCTTATATTGCTGCTGTTTGTGTGTATGTCAACACAACTGACTCTGCTTCATCTGTGCTGCCTGCTCCACTTGTATAAAAGCTAATTCAGAAACAAAATGAACATATACCCTATTGTTATTAAATAAGTAAAATAAATGGTGCCTAAAAAAAGCTTAAAAGTCATACCGCTAGTCAAGGTGTACCCAATTTGGGATGGTCCTAACCTCTAGTATTAAAACCTTATCATGTGTCAAAGGGATGTTAATGTGAATGAGGGTCAAGCAAGTCCAGCTCCTGAATATTGATGCCCATGTGAAGCTATATACATGTAATATCCAGCTCAAAGAAATAAGAGCATATTCACTCTGGCCATTAAACAGACAAAACCTAAGACAGAAACAAAATGAACATATACCTTGCTCTAAGTAAATAAGTAAAAGCAATAGTGCATATAAATAACACAGGGTACTTAGTAAACATCGTTTTTGATCAAAAAGCTCCACTTGTATTTCGTTCATCATGCATATCACACTGACCTGGTCTTTGCTCATCCACGTGTCATCCGTCAAGACCAGCTATACTGCACTGATGTCGCTCCCGAACCTATGACTTCGAGAATTAACCTCACCAGATAAGGCCTTAACAATTAGAAGGGCTCTTCCCCTCAGAAGAATATGCACAGAGGCCTAACAGTTGCATAGTATAGCGCTATACATCCTTTGTGTGCTGAAGATATTCACATCTAGAAGCAGCACTTATAGGATATAATGCCTTCTTACATATTGGTACATGCCATAATCTATTTTCTGTCTGACAAGATCCAACATGAGAAACTGCTCCTTCTGAAATCAAAGTTACAACACAGGCTCACAGTACCTCTCTGGATTCCACATATGGGATGTTCCTTAATTACAAAGCAGGCTCTAAGAAGATCCCAGTAAATTCATCGAGTTCACATGACTTTGCTCTAATGTCCATGGGCACCTTTACACAAGCACTCAATGCACTAGATAGTTATACCAACTTTTTTACCAAGTATAAGGTGTTGGCAGAGGGTCCGCACCTTCGGGTGGGTAAACATCCTGTCCTGTTTTCAAATAGTAGGAACTAAAGCTTCGTTTTTCAATTTGCCAATTTTTCCTCAGGCAGTTTTATGTCTCGTAGAGTTTTCATGATAAAATATTACAGTTCATGTGTTATTTTCTCTCTTGGAATAGTCAATTTCAAGGTTTCTATTTGAGATCATTGCATGGATCAATTTCAACTTTTCAAAGATCTGTCTTAGATAAAACAAATTGTTCTAACCACTAATTTCTTTCCTCCTTGTACTTTTCAATAGGATAAAACCTCTCTTATGATCTCCTCCAGCAAAATAATTCAGTAATGTTTGATAGACCCTTATCAAAGCCACCTTTCCTTGTGCCTACTGTTCAATTATGTAGGATACATCTGTAACATCTGGCACATCTGTAATTATTTAGCTGTAGAGTCCGCAAAATTACTAATTCAAGCTTTCGGTGTGTCTCACATTGATTATTGTAAACAGTCCCGGGCAGTTTGCCAGGCTCAGCTTTACGTCCACTCCAGTTGATCCAACACTCAGCAGGTTGCTTGATTTATTAATTACCAAAGTTTTCAAATACTACTTAATTGTTCAATTCACTACTTAGACTTCTGGATTTCTCCTAAAATAAACACATTCACATTTCTTACATGGATAAAAAGTGTATTTTAATGCACTGAGTGTGTTATAACTCTGTCCATCTATATTTGAATAGCCTCATTTTCTAGAAATTGTAAATTCACAACCATTAGCCAAAATTATTGTGAATAGAGTACTGTGCAACTGACGTGGCAGATAATCATAAGAGATTGTAGGAGCTAGGAACAAGCAGAACCTTGCAATAGACTGCAATTCTGAAAATCTAGCCTTTCAGTTTGATTCATGGGAAAAACATCCCAAAACCCAATAATACACATGATTTTCAGGTTCTAATTTTTGCCCCTTTGGATTATCTGTTGCTCTAAAGGAATCTGTCAGCTTAAAACTGATGAAAAATCTATGACCACCATGCAACAGAGCAGAAGAAGCTGAAAAGATTGACATATACTGTAGGTTTGTGGGAAAAGATTCAGTATAGCTTGAAATTTATTCATTCTGGGCTTAAGCGTCTAGAGGGCGGTTCTATTTAGTGTACACTTATACAGGGAAGGTTGTCAATTATTGATAATGAACACCCATGAGGACCTCTAAGTCAAGAATTAGCAGTTAATTCAATGAATACATTTATACTGAATTTTTTCTCATAGACCCCAGAAGAAGCATTGTGTGGAACTTGAGTAGACTCGTCTTGTTTTCCAGTTGTATATTTATTTGCCTGTTTATCTACTTTCCTGTGAGCATGTACTAAAAGCCTTAATAATTGCTATGATTGTGCTTTACTAAGAAAGGCTTGTTCCATTGCTTTTTTATTTCTTCTTCCCTTGTTTGTTGCAGCTTTTCAGTGAATTATTTGCCTACTAGCTTTATTCCTTAGGGCTCATTCAGACATCTGATTTTTGCATACAAGTGCTATTCGTGATTCTCATGGATAGCCCACGTACCTGTGAAAGTCTATGTGGCCATTCAGAAGTCTGATTTTTATCCTTGGACCTAGAAGTCCACAGAAAACTTTGGAGACATGTCTGATTTTGATGCAAGTGTGGAGAATTTTTTTAAATTTTTCCAAATATGATAAAATCAGATGGCACTCGTTTTACACTGATCAAACCCTAATTAAACTCTGATCAGTATAATTGGTCCATTTTTCTTGATCGGAGAAAAATCAGATGTTTGTATGAGCCCTTACTCAGGAAATTTTTTTGGTGTGTATTGTTTGCGCACAATTGAGCAAGGCCTGTAAATATTATTGTAATGAAGGAATACTAAAAGCTCAGCCTATAAATATACGTATTGCCTGACACAAACATACTAAGTTTTTACATGTATACAAAAACAGATTTATTAGAAACAATTTAAGAGAGCATCTTTGGGAACTGCTAAATTTTAGCTGTCAGAAGTAGTGCTGACATTGGCTGTTACATTGCTATGATCACTATAATTTTCATTGTTCCTGTTTCCGCTACTTTGGATGAGGTTTTTTTTTTCAAAATTATTAATATTGCAAAAGTGCTGTCTTTTTCTCTTCCTCCATCTCAGTTAAGACAAGTAGTAAATTGGCCTTTACTTCAGTTCCTCCTGTGTAGAGTACTCATAATCAAACTTCCAATGGCAACAGTGCTTGGAGTCAAATTAGTGATGTTGCCTTCCTTCCCATTTTGCTACATATAAATGAGCAAATAAATGACTTCCTCTCTAAAAGCCAAGGAAGTGATGGTCACCCATGATAAGCTTCATTGATATTCCCAGGCAGGTAATTGCATCGCCACAGGTGATTTCGCAACCCGTAGATTGATCATCCATTGGCTGACGTTTTGTTGAGGTTGCATATTTTTGGAGTCCAGTTCATAGTTTTGTATGTTTTTGATTTTTTTTCATCAAGGAAAAATAACAAGAACATATAGAAAGAATAAAAATGATACTAGTTATACTAGTGTAGCTTGCAAATATGTTTTTTTTATTTTAGTCTGATGGTTAGAGATGAGTAGATCAGCCAAAGCTCGAATTTGCCAGGCTGCGCATTTTTCTCCCTGGAAATTCAATTCTTGGAGAAGTTATTTTCCCAAAATTTAATGTCCCTAATTATGCCCTTTGTCTCTCCAGACCCCAGAGCACAATAATTGTATATGTAAAAAAATGAAAAGGTCTCAGCGTCATGATGTCATGACTCGAATGGTGGGGAAACAGAAGATGCTACAAAGACTGTCCTGGTGATGGTGAGTAGTGGAGGGGCCGCAGATGTGAGCTTTAAGGTGTGTATAAGGATTTTACATTTTTTAAAAAATCTTCTGATAGTCCTTTATGGGTCACAAAAATGGGGACCAGTGCCACCATTTTGCTTAATCCACGTGAAAACAAATTATAAATAATCTGCATTTTGACAATTACTTATTTTTGCAAGACTTGAGAAGAATTCAATTCCGCCTGTATATAATTTCTCATCTATACTGATGGTACTATTTATTGATAGAATTCTTAAAAAAAATAAAAATTTAATGTTTACAAAATAAAAAGGTGAATAAATACTTTTTACTTTGCAATATTATAAGAAAATTATGTTTCTCTGTCTATTGAATTTAAAGGTCAAACGGGCAAGAAAATAAAGATTATTTTCAGAGGGGAATTAATAATTAATGTTGACTTAGTGTATGGATGGAAGCACATATTGCATGACCAGAAATTAGTCTTTTTATAGCCTGCATTGTACAATGTGTGTATGACTTGGTGACAAACTGGTAACAAACTGAGCTGTCATGAAGACACAGGAGCTTTTCAGAACATTCATTGGGTTTTGTGCCTTAGGCAGTTTTAGGCTGGGTGCTTCATGTAGGTGCTAATACTGTATATTTCATGTGTAGAAGCATCTCATTCTGATCAGCCTGGGAACTCTATTATTTAAAACCTTTGATCCCAGTGGATTCCCGATCTGTAAATAGTTAAACATTTTTTGTTGTCAAAAGTAACACCAATGATAAGAAACTTTCAACTTTCCTTATCTAACATAAAGTTTACATTTCAGCTTAATAAATAAAAAAGTAAAATAAAAATTAATCTTGAAGGGCAATGGACGATTATTATTTAGCAAAATTGCAATTATTTCATAATTTGGAACTTGATAATTCTCCAAGCACAAAAATCTTTTCTATGTTGTTTTTTTTCAGAACATGTTATCATTTCCGAAAAATGCAAACCATAATGTCAATCATTTATTTTCTTAGATTTTTATGATGAACTTGCAGAACTGTTTATTTGTATACTCTTTGTATGTTTTCTATTGATACGCTAAAGTCTAAACATAAATTCATAACAAACAGCAAAAATAAAATAAGCAGACAAAAAAGTATAAATTATATTTTACATGAATGTTGACTTTTACATTCAAATATGGTGATTTTTGTAGCTTACCAAGGTTTAGGACTCAATTTGGCTGAAATATGCCTATCTATCTATCTATCTATCTATCTATCTATCTATCTATCTACAATATTAACATATCCCAAGATAATTTTGCATTAGTCTATCATTTGGTGTATTTTACAAAATAAGTTATTTTGCCCCATTTCAAGATAATGTGCAGAAGAAATGGTAAGTGTAATTCACCTGTCCTGACTTCATGGTTGGGCTCAGCTCCCTTACCCTATGGCCACTGGCCTTTGCTGTGCTACACATCAGATTTCACAAGTTGCTCAGTGTACCTCACTGACATTATCAGCCAAGGCCATTTTAGACATATATGTGGTTTGTGAGATTTCAGTCAGTTGCTGGTAGTTTGGGAGTTTGCCACCATCTTGTTTCTTTAGCTGCAGTTGCCTCCTCAAACTCCTGTGATTTCTACAACTTGCATGTACTGCTAAACAGACCTGCTAATTAAAGTAAAGTTGTAAGCATTGCGAACTGTTATTTAGACATTATTCACATTACATTGCAATCATCTCTGCAATATTTTGTGTCTGCTGGTGTGTCTTGCTTGCTGTCATACATTGCCTATTGTCCTGTCTGCTGTACTGTGCCATCACCCTTTGCATGTGTGTTCACCTCGACCTGTGACATTGTGGATCTATGTTTATTATGCTCTATGGTCTGGATGGACCATAAAAACTACAAGGAAAGATGAACAAATGGTATCTGCAACTAGAATTAAAAGAAAAGGTACCGTCACACTAAGCGACGCTGCAGCGATAGCGACAGCAATGCCGATCGCTGCAGCGTCGCTGTTTGATCGCTGGAGAGCTGTCACACAGACCGCTCTCCAGCGACCAGCGATGCGGAGGTCCCCGGGTAACCAGGGTAAACATCGGGTTGCTAAGCGCAGGGCCGCGCTTAGTAACCCGATGTTTACCCTGGTTACCAGCGTAAAAGTTAAAAAAACAAACAGTACATGCTCACCTGCGCGTCCCCCAGCCTCTGCATCCTGACACTGACTGAGCTCCGGCCCTAACAGCAGAGCGGTGACGTCACCGCTGTTGCTTTCACTTTCAGTTTAGGGCCGGCGCTTTAGTGTCAGGAAGCAGAGGCTGGGGGACGTGCAGGTGAGCATGTACTGTTTGTTTTTTTAACTTTTACGCTGGTAACCAGGGTAAACATCGGGTTACTAAGCGCGGCCCTGCGCTTAGTAACCCGATGTTTACCCTGGTTACCAGTGTAAAATATCGCTGGTATCGTCGCTTTTGCTGTCAAACACGGCGATACACGGCGACCTAGCGACCAAATAATGTGCAGACCTTCTAGCAGCGACCAGCAATTTCACAGCGGGATCCAGATCGCTGCTGCGTGTCAAATACAGCGATATCGCCATCCAGGTCGCTGCAACGTCACGGATTGCTGGCGATATCGCCTAGTGTGACGGTACCTTTAGGCAAATGTCATGTTGCAGCAACACAGCTTAGTTGGTTAAACTTAAAAGTCAATAGAAAGATAAGATAATGTGCATAAATTAGGACTTATTTAATCATCCCAGTCCTGTATTTCCAAGTAGATGGGACTCATTATTATTATTTATTTATTTATATAGCACCATTAGTTCCATGGTGCTGTACATGAGAAAGGGGTTACATACAGGGTTATAGATATCGTTTACAGTAAACAAATTTACAATGACAGACTGGTACACAGGGGAGAGGACCCTGTCCTTGTGGACATACATTCTACGGGATAATGGGGAAGAGACGGAAGGTCGGGGGTGCAGCACCTTGAGTGGTTGGTGAGGCGGCAGCTCTGGTGGTGGTGACGCAGCAGCTCAGGTGGTGGTGACGCGGCAGCTCGGGTGGTGGTGAGGTGGCAGAATGGTTATTGCAGGCTGTAGGCTTTCCTGAAGAGATGGGCTTTCAGGTTCTGTCTGAAGGATCCGAGGGTGGTGGATAATCAGACGTGTTGAGGCATGGAATTCCAGAGGATGGGGGATATTTGGGAGAACTCTTGGAGGCGATTGTGTGAGGAGCGAATAAGTATGGTGGAGAGTGGGAGGTCTTGGGAGGATCGAAGATTACGTGAGGGAAGATATTGGGAGATTAGTTCAGAGATTTAGGGAGGGAACTGCTTGTGGATGGCTTTGTAGATTAGTGTTAGCAGTTTGAACCGGATTCATTGGGGGATTGGGAGCAAGTGGAGGGATTTGCAGAGGGGAGAAACAGGGGAGTAGCGAGGAGAGAGGTGGATTAGGCGGGCAGCAGAGTTGAGGAAAGACTGGAGTGGTGCAAGAGAGTTAGCGGGGAGGCCACAGAGGAGGGTGTTGCAGTAGTCGAAATGGGAGATGATGAGGGCATGTACAAGAGTTTTAGTAGATTGAGGGCTGAGGAAGGGACGTATTCTGGCAATATTTTTGAGTTGGAGGCGACATGAGGTGGCAAGAGTTTGGACGTGCAGTTTGAAGGACAGGGCAGAGTTGAGAGTTATTCCAAGGCAGCGGATTACAGGTGTGGGAGAGAGCGTGATGCCATTTACCATAATAGATAGATCGGGTAGGGGAGATACGCGAGGTGGAGGAAAGATGATGAGTTCGGTTTTGTCTACATTGAGTTTTAGGAAGCAAGAGGTGAAGAAGGAGGATATGGCTGATAGACACTCCAAGATTCTGAACAGCAGGGAGGTGACATCTGGGCCAGAGAGGTAGATCTGAGTGTCATCCACATAGAGGTGGTACTGGAAGCCATAGAACTTTATAAGTTGTCCTATGTCAAGGTTGTAGATGGAAAAAAGTAGGGGCCCCAGGACAGAGCATTGAGGGACACCAACAGAGAGAGGGCAGGATGAGGAGGTAGTGTGGGAGTGGGAAATGCTAAATGTGCGGTCAGAAAGGTATGAGGCAATCCAGGATAGGGCAAGGTCTTTGATGCCAAGGGAAGAAAGAATATGCAGCAGTAGGCAGTGGTCGACTGTGTCGAAGGCAGAGGACAGGTCAAGAAGGAGGAGGATGGAGAATTGTCTGTTGGCTTTGGCTGTGAGTAAGTCATTAGAAATTTTGGTCAGGGCAGTATTGGTGGAGTGGTGGTGGCGGAAACCAGACTGGAGGTTGTCAAGGAGAGAGTTGGATGAGTTGTGTAGGAAAGTTGAGCATGGACCATGCTGCTCAAGGAATTTTGAAGCAAACAGGAGCAGTGATATGGGGCGATAGCTGGGCATAGCATTTGGGTCAAGGTTTGTTTTTTTGAGGATGGGTGTGATGGTGGCATGTTTGAAGGCAGAGGGGAAGATAGCAGAAGATAGCGATAGGTTGAAGAGATGGGTTAGGGCTGGAATGAGCATGTTAGTGAGGTTGGGGAGCAGGTGGGAAGGGATGAGGTCAAGTGCACAGGTGGTGAGGTGTCATTTGTAAGGGAGGTGAGTAAGCTCTCCTTCAGTGATGTTGGAGAGGGAGGTCATTAGGGAAGGGCAGAGGTCTGGTATATGGAATGGTTTGGGTGGTGGAACAGTAAAGGCTTGCCTTGTTTGGTCGATCTTATTTTTGAAGTAGATGGCAAAGTCCTTGGAAGAGATGAGGGGTGTTGGAGGTGGCATTGGTGGGCGGAGGAGAGAGTTGAATGTGCTGAACAGTTGTTTTGGGTTGTAGGATAATGAAGATACAAGGTTTGTGAAATAGGACTGTTTATCAGAGGTGAGGTCTAATTTGAAGGCAAGTGTAGCTTGTTTGAAAGCAGTGAAGTTGTCTGGCAGGCGTATTTTCTTCCTAAGCGGCTCCGCGCCCCTGGATGCTTGTCAAAGTTTTTTGATGAAACTGTTATGCCAGGGTTGCCTATTGATTCGTCGCACTTTGCCATGCATGAGAGGGGCGACTGAGTCTATGGCTGATGTGAGGGTGGCGTTATAGAAAGTGGTGGCGCTGTCCATGTCGTGGAGTAAAGATATGGAGGACAGAGGTACAAGAGAGTCAGAGAGTCTGTGAATGTCTAGGTGAGCAAGGTTTCAGCGGGGATGACTCATATTATCTAATTTAAAACATGTGTAGGTATAAAACAGGTGTCCAGTTCTACATTAATCCATACTGCATCTACCACCTAGTTTCGGTTGCCTCGCATCTCACCTATCGCAAAATAGATAGGACATTTCCTCCCAATAGTCAAGCTCATTGGAGATTAGTTTACCACAAGAAAGTTTTTATTATAATTGCAGGATAAATGAGCTTATAAAATTGTGCCTGACTCAGAGTTTCACCATTATGGCTTCTTCAAAGGTTGTGATCTCAACTATCTCATTTCCTGTTAAAATAGGTCAAAACTCCAATTTCTATATAGATACCAGTAATATTATAAAAATTCCACCAGCTCTAAGGGTGCATACAGACTGTGGTCATGGCAATCATTTTTTTTTTTAATTAAAAAATTATAATAAAACTTAACAAAATTAAAAAGTATTAGTAAATATCAAATATATTCAAAGTTTATTAAAAGAGACAAGCTAGAATAAACCGTTCAATAAAATAATTAATTGACTTTGATTAGAACATGGTTTTATACTTACATTCCATATTTTAACTAAAAATACCATATCTCAGGACATTTGACCCTCATCAGTGCAAAACAAGAGTACTGGTAGGCTATGTAAAAAGTCTTTAATTAGAGTGTCTGAGAGGTACAATCTCTCCTTATGGAAAGAACCAAATTGGCAAAGTGAGACCAATAGGACATGCAATGCTCTCCTGGGTAACTGAATATACAAATACCTCTTCATAAAGTAAAAGAGTATGGACTTTAGTGCCACCTGCTAGAAGTAACAATCTTACAAGTTAGTTTCAACTTTCCAAGAAAGCAAACATAATTTAATTGTTAATTCTGAATAGATAATAAACCAGTCAGTGTATGTTCTCCCAGTCTATACAAAATTATCAGTATTTATATCCCAAAAATATCTAAAACTGATAAAACTAAATGCAGATAAAACCCACCCCATAAATCTAACCAGCACAATTATAAGGCGAGACTATCCTATTATTAAACCACCTTACCACACATGATTGAGAACCTTCAATTAGCGAGTCGAAACCGAAAATCACTAAATTGGGAATAAATATTCTCATAATCTTCCCATAATAATAAACATACCCAATCTTTTCTAAATAAGGCCCCTGTTCAAAATCCAAGTTCAACCCATTTGGTAATAAGGTATTTAAAGTATAAATTCAAAAAGATTCCTAAATCATTTTCACTATATCACTGGATAGGCCCTAGATTTTAATATGACATATACTATCAAATAAACTTGATGCAATTGAAATTTCCAAGCCAATCTCAAGCAAACTGCCAAATTTGAATTTGAATCTCAACAGACAAATTTGTATTAACCCTGCTGTGGAACCATGAAAAAAAATCACTACCATGGGGTCTATATGACCCCAGACTCAAAATCGTCATATTTCATTAAAATGAACATGCTGGCTGTTCAGAATAATCAAGTTTTATTCTGTCATCATTTCAGAACACAGTTATGACTGATTTATTTGTCATCATCAGACACAAACTGAAATTTATACCAAAATGCTTTACTAATAATTACAAGTATTCAAATTCAATAAAAAAATGCACTGTGTGGATTTTAGTAAAAACATAATGACAACAAATGATTTGGCAGTAAATGTAGCCCTTGCATTCCCTGCACGTCATAGTGCCATGTTCTTCACAAATGAACTTCTTGCAGTCACTGCAAACAAATCTCGTCTTTTTGTCCTTCGATCGAGGACAAACATAGCACCGTTTTCGCTGTCCTGTAACACTGCTGGTGTCACTTGGAACCAACCATTGTTTATTCACAATTATGTTACAAAACCTGTGAATAAACAGAATATATAAAAAAAAAATGTCGGACAATAAAGGTACTATGGGGTCAGGAGAGTCCCAAACACAGAAAATTGAAAATAACTTTGAAACAAAATTGAAAAACAAATTCAAAATATCATCAACATAAGCAGAAATATGTTACTTCAAAATACATAGAAGGTCAATGTCTGAGATTGACCATTTTTAGAAATATTTCAATGTATTCAGCGCTGGGGTCTATATGACCCCATGGTTCCACAGCAAGGTTAAGGCAGAACCATTCATCATTTTTTTATGATTTTTTGTGTTATTACTAGTGTTGAGCGATACCATCCGATACTTGAAAGTATCGGTATCGGAAAGTATCGGCCGATACCGGCAAAGTATCGGATCCAATCCGATACCGATACCCGATACCAATACAAGTCAATGGGACTCAAGTATCGGACGGTATTCCTAATGGTTCCCAGGGTCTGAAGGAGAGGAAACTCTCCTTCAGGCCCTGGGATCCATATAAATGTGTAAAAGAAAGAATTAAAATAAAAAATATCGCTATACTCACCTGTCCGACGCAGCCTGGACCTCAGCGAGGGAACCGGCAGCGTTGTTTGTTTAAAATTCGCGCTTTTACTTGGTTACATGAAGTCCCGGCTTGTGATTGGTCAGGGCGGCCATGTTGCCGGGACGCGGACCAATCACAGCAAGCCGTGACAAAATTACGTCACGGCTTGCTGTGATTGGTCCGCGTCCCGGCAACATGGCCGCCATTAACCAATCACAAGCCGTGACGTCAAATTTTAAAATGCGCGCGTGTCCAGCCTCCCGGCTTGTGATTGGTTGACCGCGGCGCAACCAATCACAAGCCGGGACGTCACGGGAGGCTGGACACGCGCCCATTTTAAAATGCGCGCGTGTCCAGCCTCCCGTGACGTCACGGCTTGTGATTGGTTGCGTCTCCCATGTGACTGCGACGCAACCAATCACAAAGCCGGGATGTAATTTTAAAATCCTTAAGGACCTGAAATTACGTCACGGCTTGCTGTGATTGGTTGCGTCGCCCATGTGACTGCGACGCAACCAATCACAACGCCGGAACGTAATTTTAAAATCCTGAAGGACCTGAAATTACGTCACGGCTTGCTGTGATTGGTTGCGTCCCGGTCACATGGGCGGCACGCAACCAATCACAAGCCGGGACTCACGTAAAGGAAAGAAAAGCGCGAATTTTAAACAAAGAACGCAGCCGCTTCCCTCGGTAAAGTGCAGGCTGCGTCGGAGAGGTGAGTATAGCAATATTTTTTATTTTAATTCTCTCTTTTACACATTTTTACATTAATGTTGTTTCGATACCGATACCCGATATCACAAAAATATCGGATCTCGGTATCGGAATTCCGATACAGCAAGTATCGGCCGATACCCGATACTTGCAGTATCGGAATGCTCAACACTAGTTATTACCATTTAATTCAGAAATCTTGCAGTTTTCACCTGGGCCACTGACTCTCATTATAGGCGGACACTTTGTGCTCCGTAGCAAAAAATTGTGAGAAGTCAACTTATTACTAGTGTTGAGCATTCCGATGCTGCAAGTATCGGGTATCGGCCGATACTTGCTGTATCGGAATTTCCGATACCGAGATCCGATATTTTTGTAATATCGGATATCGGTATCGAAACAACATTAATGTAAAAAGGTGTAAAAGAAAGAATTAAAATAAAAAATATCGCTATACTCACCTGTCCGACGCAGCCGGGACCTCGGCGATTGTAAGCGGCAGCGTTGTTTCTTTAAAATTCGCGCTTTTACATGCTTACGTGAATTCCCGGCTTCTGATTGGTCAGGGCGGCCATGTTGCCGGGACGCGGACCAATCACAGCAAGCCGTGACGAAATTACGTCACGGCTTGCTGTGATTGGTCCGCGTCCCGGCAACATGGCCGCCATTAACCAATCACAAGCCGTGACGTCACGGGAGGCTGGACACGCGCTTATTTTGAAAAGCGCGCGTGTCCAGCCTCCCGTGACGTCACGGCTTGTGATTGGTCACGGCGCCATATTGCCGGGATGCGGACCAATCACAGCAAGCCGTGACGAAATTACGTCACGGCTTGCTGTGATTGGTCCGCGTCCCAGGAACATGGCCGCCATTAACCAATCACAAGCCGTGACGTCACGGGAGGCTGGACACGCGCTTATTTTGAAAAGCGCGCGTGTCCAGCCTCCCGTGACGTCACGGCTTGTGATTGGTCACGGCGCCATATTGCCGGGATGCGGACCAATCACAGCAAGCCGTGACGAAATTACGTCACGGCTTGCTGTGATTGGTCCGCGTCCCAGGAACATGGCCGCCATTAACCAATCACAAGCCGTGACGTCACGGGAGGCTGGACACGCGCTTATTTTGAAAAGCGCGCGTGTCCAGCCTCCCGTGACGTCACGGCTTGTGATTGGTCACGGCGCCATATTGCCGGGACGCGGACCAATCACAGCAAGCCGTGACGTAATTTCGTCACGGCTTGCTGTGATTGGTCCGAGTCCCGGCAACATGGCCGCCCTGACCAATCAGAAGCCGGGAATTCACGTAAGCATGTAAAAGCGCGAATTTTAAAGAAACAACGCTGCCGCTTACAATCGCCGAGGTCCCGGCTGCGTCGGACAGGTGAGTATAGCGATATTTTTTATTTTAATTCTTTATTTTACACATTTATATGGTTCCCAGGGCCTGAAGGAGAGTTTCCTCTCCTTCAGACCCTGGGAACCATCAGGAATACCGTCCGATACCTGAGTCCCATTGACTTGTATTGGTATCGGGTATCGGTATCGGATTGGATCCGATATTTTGCCGGTATCGGCCGATACTTTCCGATACCGATACTTTCAAGTATCGGACGGTATCGCTCAACACTACTTATTACCATTTCAGGCAAGAATTAAGATAAAAATTAGCAGAAATGTATGCATATATATTTATATACATTTAAATATACGAGTATTTACATTTACAACCTCCTCCTCCTTACTGCACTATGACCTCTGAATAGAGCTTGCCCACCACACTTTACCATAGAAAACGATGAGTCAACTCTACAGTTTCCTATGGTCAACATGGCTGTTGAAAAGCACATTTGTGATAGGCAATAACCCATTATCTACCAATGTCCTTTTTTGGGACACTAAATCTTTAGCTTCTAGCAACTAAGATTTTATAATTTTTATACTTAAGTCCAGTTTTTTGTGTTGTGTTTGTAAAACGAATGTTTTAAAAATAGGAAATCATGTCATTGTCATTTTTAATTGAATATTGGGACGCCCTTTTCTAAAAAATCTGTACATGCAAAAATTTTGCAAATTATGTTTCTGATTCATTAGGACCCAAATCATTAAAAATCTGTCATTAAAAAAAAAAAAAAAAAAAATGAAAATTGCTAATTTAGCAAGTAATGGGTGATTAACAGCAGCTTAGGCAAGATGACTGCAACCATGATAATGTACAGAAAATAGAGTAAAAGTCTACAGTCAGAAAATAAAAGCAAATTAGAAAAAACAAGAATATTCAAGCAGAAAGCAAAATTAGAAGATATATTTTTCGCATTAATGGACAATTAATACTATTAGTCTAAAGATACAATCTTATAGTTTCATTTAAATTATTAATATGCATTTATATTCTTAAATTATATATAGTCTTAGTTTTAATCTGGACATAACATGTTAGTCTATTGTAGATTAGCATCCTAACATTAATGGGAAATTTCTAACGATTTATATGAAACTAGCCAATATTTATAAAATATAACAATCATATATTACTAGCGCCTTTTCATGCAATGAAGGATGGAAAGAAAAGAATCTCGGTACATGTATTTTATTGTTGGCCAAGAAAATCGTTAAGCCATCAAAATCTCATTTCAAGGTATAAATATCATTTCATTGAGAAACACATCACATTTACAAATGAAGCAAGACAGGCATAATTTGCTGTGACACCTTACTGTACCCATGGACGTGACTCTCAAATTATTAGGAAGAACTTTTTTTTCTATCCGCCATTGTATTATTTTAACCGTATTGGAACATGTGTTCTAATAGATGAAAAATTGTCCCATAAATAAGCTTTATTATCTGTCAGAAAGGATGAAAATACAACTTTATATTTCTGTTTTAAAGTAATTTTAGTGCCTATTAGCTATAAAGTAACAGTTATATATAATTTAGAGTATGCAGTCACTCGAAACAACTTGACATTTTCACACAAACATGGAAGCTTAATAATAGCCTAGGGATTTCAATGGAAGTATACACCACTACAGGATATTAAAATAACTTATGGTGCACAGTAATTCTTGTTTTGTATTTGTCCAAGTAGTTTTGAAGCATGCCATAAAGTAGAAAAATAAAAATCTAAGCTTTAAAGTCGGCTAAGCTGCATTCTTAAAGTTATAGCAATTTTTTTGCATTAAGCTTTATTAAAACAGGTGACAGGTCTTATTGTCTTAATCCCCGGCTTCCGTCACATGACCCTCATTTCCTTCATATTACTATCATGTATTATGTTGGCTCATTTTTACAGATAGGTCGGAGCCTTAGTGCGCTGTAGAAAGAAGTGTTACACTCTGTGCTATTTTCTGAAATAAGGATCGTTTTATACCTGTAGTTTGGACTGAACTGTAGTTTGGGAAATGTTGCCTTGATTAAAAAGTGTGTGTTTGGAACAGATCGTTTTGTGAAAAGAAAGAACAGAAATATTTATATGGTTACATGACTAAATCAAATAAATAAATTGGAGTTAGGAATAAAATAATATAATAATATTATTAGTAGAAATGAGCAAATCTGCTGATTCGCTTCGACTCAGCCAAGAAAATTAATTTGAAACTAATTTTTCCGAGTCGAGTTTGCCAGAAAAATGTTTGTTCGTTTTTTTGTATTTTCTAAGGTTTTTCCACACCCTGGAACATAATACATGGGATTGTTAAAAAAAAAAAGAAATTATGCTCATCTAGACATTTACTTGTACATCTCATCGCCTGGTCCTCCGCATTCACCTCTGGTCTTCTTCTCTTCAGTCTTCACTCTTGGAGCAACGTCATAACATGCATGGTGCAGCTTTGATTTATTTTTATTCTTTACCCTCCTTTTTTAGTCCCTACTTGGACCGAAAAAGAATCTAGAAAAAAAGTGGTCAGCTGAATTTTTTTTTTTGTAAAATTCCTAGAAAATTCAATTTGCTTTAAAGGGAATCAATCAGCAGGTTTTTGTTATGTAATCTAAGGGCAGCATCATGTAGCATCTGAGACACAAGTTTCAGGGATGTGTCACTTATTAGTTTGTCTGCTGTTGTTTCCATACAATGAAGGTTTTATCACCAGGAGATTATCACTGCCAGGACCACAGTGCATGTGAGCCCTGGTCTGACCTTGCCCCCAGCTCACTCTCAATATAAAATGTATACAGAGAGTCTGGTGTGAGCAGTCTTAGCTTTCTGAGCTCTCCGGCATGCTACATCTAAAAACTCTGATTATGTCACAACTGCTGCACCCAGTTATCTAGGTCTCCTCCTACATTATGCTGCTCTCAGATGAGGTAGCAAAAACCTGATGACAAATACCTTTTAATTTAATTCAATCTTTTCTAAGAAGTATTAATTAAATAATAAAATGATGAGTACAATGAATGTTAATTTGTTTTATAATTTTTGTATGCATTCATTAGATAATTATATAAACATTTTCAATAACTTTTATTGTTTTTTACAAGACAAGGAAAAAGCTATTGTCTGACATAAGGAAGTTACAAAATACGGTCACTGCTGAAAGTGTTGGCATCCTTGGAATTGTTGCAGAAAATGAAATATTTGTTGGAGAAAATTATTGTAATTACATAAGTTTTGTTATACACATGTTTATTTTCTTTGTGTGCATTGGAACCCACACAAAAAAATGAGAAAAGAAGGCAAAAAATTAACAATTTCACAAAAAACTCAAAAAATGGTCAGGACAAAACTGTTGGCACCTTTCCAAAATTGTGGGTAAACAAGTGTTAGGATTGGCGGAACGCACCAAATATATTTATTAGATGGGATTGGAGCGTTCGCAACCCAGAATCCACCGTGCAGGAAAGAACCTGCTGCTAAGTAATTGGTGGCACAATATGGTGGTATGAACCAGCTCTGTTAGCTTCACAGAGCAGCCGAGAAAGCAAAGCTCTGTGCCCTGTTAGACTTTCACAGAGGCACAGGCTAACTACCCAAATGAGAGCAGTCAGTGGTCATGCATGCACACAAAACTCCTCGCCGGAGGTGCCAGCATTCTAGGGGCTTATTTCAGCGAGGTCCCTGAACACATACAAACACATGACCACACTGGCGCAAAGCATATAACTTAGGAAGATACTAGCGCATGGCTGTGCGGCCATGCGAGCCTTAAATAGCTGCAGCACGTACAGGACCTTCCTAGAAGGACCAATAGATTTGGCTGCAGTACCTGAGCATGTGACCCTTGATCTCCACTGAGAGACCTTACCCTGGGCATGCTCAGTGTGTGCAAAGCAGGACTTAGTCCCAGAAAAGCCTGCTCGCCGCAGATCAGTGCAGGGTACAATAGCAGAGCCTGGAGAGGCAGCAGTAACCCTTTGCACAGTATCAGTCATAGTGAGATGCTGGGACCGACGTCTCCACTGAGCAGGCTCCACTGCGGCCGATGCAGAATGGGAGACCGCAGCAGACACGGATCGAGATTCCCCCTGTGCATTAGAGGAAACTCGACTCCTAACAACAAGTTTGCTTCAAGTATGCGATGCTCATTCAAACTCACCTGTGGCAAGTAACAGGTGTGGGCAATATGAAAATCACCTCAGAAACCAGATAAAAAGGGGAGAAGTTGACTTAATCTTTGCATTGTGTGTCTGTGTCTGCCACACTAAGTATCGAGAACAGAAAGAGAAGAGAATTGTCTGATGACTTGAAAACCAAAATTGCTGAAAAATAGCAACAATCTCAAGGTTACAAGACCATCTGCAAAGATCGTGATGTTCCTTTGTCCATGGTGCGCAACATAATCAAGAAGTTTACAACTTATGGCACTGTAGCTAATCTCTCTGGATGTGGACGGTAGAGAAAAATTAATGAAAGGTTGCAATGCAGGATAGTCCAGATGATGGATAAGCAGCCCCAATCAAATTCCAAAGAAATTTAAGCTGCCCTTCAGGCTCAGGGTGCATCAGTATCAGTGCGAACTATCTGCTGACATTTAAATGAAATGAAATGCTAAGGCGGGAGACCCAGGAGGACCTCACTGCTGACACAGAGACATAAAAAGCTAGACTACAGTTCACCAAAATGCATGTGAATAAGCGAAAATCCTTCTGGGAAAGCGTTTTGTGGACAGATGAGACCACATCATTGGAGTCAATGGGAGTAGAAATGACCGAATATATTCAGAACCGATCATCAAACATAAATTTGGCACAAATAGGGTAACAATACGGCACGAATATGGCAAATTCAGATTCGGCAACCAATTCCAAACATATTCGCTTAATTTTACCAGCAATGAGTCTGGATCTAAATTCCACCTGTGTAGAGATCTTAAAATTGGGAGAAGGCTCCCTTCAAATATGAGAGACCCGGAGCAGTTGGCAAAAGAAGTGGTCCAAAGTTCCAGTTGAGAGGTGCAAGAAGCTTGTTGATGGGTATAGGAAGCGACTGATTGCAATTATTTACAGTATTCTAAAGGGTGTGCAACTAAATATTAAGCTGAGGGTGCTAACAATTTTGTCCGGCCCATTTTGGGGGTTTTGTGTGAAATTATGTCCAATTAACTTTTTTTGTGTTGTTCCAATATACACAAAGGATATAAATATGTGTATAACAAAAAATGTACAATTGCAATAATTTTCTGAGAGAAATAGATCATTTCCTGTAACAAATTCAAGGGTAACACTTTCAACCATGACTTTATTAGTAGAAAATCCCCTATGGAAGAATATGGTATAAAAGCATATAGGTAGCAAAAAGACAATCAATAAGAAATAATATTCTTAACAATTTAAAGGTGTTGTTCCATAAGTAACATTTATTACCTCTTTACAAATGTATGATGATTTCTTGAGATCTAGCTGCCAATCCAGAGAACAAGGAACTCAAAGTCCCTTGTATAAATGAAGTAGCAGTGAGCACGTGTGACCATTGCTTCTTTCACTGCCTATAGAAGCAGTGGTTGCACATGCTCACTGGCGCTCCATTCGCACAGTAGACTTTGGACTCCTTTTCTCATGATTGATGAGGGTATCAACAATCAGAACTCCCAAGATTATACATTTATAACCTTTTAACCTAGTAATAGATAAGACAGGGCATGTGTCACATAATATCATAATGCAAATACTCTAATTTTTTTTCTTTAAGAAGTAGGAATGAGTTGAAATATTTTTAAAAATCAGACATGTAAAACAAAGGGTTTCCAGGGTAAGACGATCAATGTTCACATCATGCTTTTGGCCACTGTTTGAGGCAGTGTTCCCCAACTCCTATCCTTTAGAACCAACAGAAGAAGAATTATCACCTGGACACTACTAAGGACATCCTGAAAACACAATATGATGGAGGCTCTTGAGGGCTGGAGTTGGGCTACTCTCGTTTAAGGCATGTACTGAGAATAGCTCCCGATGTACACAGACATGACATGAACAGAAGCCATTGCAGGAGTAAAGTGCCCAAGATTATTTTCTTAGTGATTATCTGGGGGGGATGAGGTGGGTGATTGTACATAGATTTTGTACTATGTTTATACACAAATATCAAGAGTAGGATGAACTGTAATAGTTTGTGGCTGCCATCTTGGTACCATGCTAAAGGAGTTGTTTATCTTCCCGGGATAATTCTGGATAAATAGATGTGGCACCATATTCAGGGTCTTCTTCCATCAGCCACATAAGACATTGACTAAGAGATATAAAAGAGCCGAATACTTTGGCTCGGCACCACACTTTTCCTAGTAGCAATAGGAGCCTGTACATACATTATGTGTTTAGTGAATAGATAAATGTGTATACCATACAGTTACTCACAGGTGACATTATTTTTGATCTTGGCAAACAATAAAAAATAAACTAATGCTCACCACAACCTTCTCCCACTCTGAGCGGTGATGCACTTCTCCTCATTATAGTCTCTGGCACTGATATACTCTGAACAGCGCTGGCCTTTTGCAAGACATAAACCCAAAATAGTATTCCAGAGTAAGTGGCAGAACAAAGAGCCGATGACTCTCCGCTCCACCACGTATGTTAAGGGGAGCCTGTCAGGCGATTATTGCTGCCTAAACTGCGGGCAGCATGAATCAGAGCCTGGCTGCATGATTACAGACAGGTATATTATGCTTTGAAATGCTTCAGTGTTTCAGAGAAGATATACTTTAAAAACCTGATTGGGGAACATAGACGGACAGGAAACTAGTTCGGTGTCGCCCTTGGCTGGCTCTTCCCAATGCCGCAGCAGGGGATGGACAGGTCTTTCCCTCACATGTACATATCGAGAGACCTGTCAATCACCTGCAATGGAATAGTCTTGTCTCTTGCTATGATTTGTGCAACATGAACACTTGACAGGTCCCCTTTAAAAGCATACTCGTACTCAGGACATGGATACCATTAAAAGTGCCAGAATTGCCAGATGACCAGTCTGTTCCTGGGGATAGATAGATAGATAGATAGATAATAGCTAGATAATAGATAAATAGATAATAGATAGATAGATAGATAGATAGATAGATAGATAGATAGATAGATAGATAGATAGATAGATAATAGATAATAGATAATAGATAGATGATAGATAATAGATCGATAGATAATATATAGATAAATCATAGATAGATAATAGATAGATAGATGATAGATAATAGATAGATAGATAGATAGATAGATAATAGATAGACAGATATATATGGGATAGATAATAGATAGATATATAGATAGATAGATATGGGATAGATAACACTGGTCAACAGCATTTTTGGTGCCAAAGATATTTAATCGAATTTAGGTTATTTTTGGGGTGCTGATTCTGAATATGTCATCAGTTTTGCCAGATTGGCTCAAGTTTTTGAGATTTTTGGTATCTTATTTATAGCACTTGTTGGTAAATGCGACGCATCATCTCATTAATTTCTTTGGATTAGTACTTGAACTGAGCAGTTCTCAATATAGTTTTGTGTTAATTAGTGTTCTAAAAGTTTGTTCATAGCTTGATTTTTGCACTAACTTTATGTTGTTGTCTGTTTTCCAGTGAAAAGCATGAACTCATCAAGAAGAAGTTGTCTTAACGATCCAGACTCATTCTGTTACATTTGTGGTGAATACACACTGCCAAAACATAGAAGAAACATAACAGACTTCGTAAAAAAAGTGTATTTTGCCTATTTTGGGGTTATGCTTGGGGACCAAGACAAGTTTTGGGCACCACACATAGTGTGCAAAGCATGTATCGAATTATTACAAAAATGGAGCAAAGGACAAAGAAAAAGCTTCAAATTTGGTGTTCCAATGGTGTGGAGAGAGCCAAAAAATCATCATGATGACTGTTATTTATGGTAAACACAGGTACAGGCACATCTTCACAATGAGGGACAGGCCTTCTTGCAGATTCCATGTTACTCCCATTTTCGTTTCTTATGCTTATTGAATCCTTGCACTTGCACTGCACAGAAATAACAGTCATCATGATGATTTTTTGGCTCTCTCCACACCATTGGAACACCAAATTTGAAGCTTTTTCTTTGTCCTTTGCTCCATTTTCGTAATAATTCGATACATGCTTTGCACACTATGTGTGGTGCCCAAAACTTGTCTTGGTCCCCAAGCATAACCCCAAAATAGGCAAAATACACTTTTTTTACGAAGTCTGTTATGTTTCTTCTATGTTTTGGCAGTGTGTATTCACCACAAATGTAACAGAATGAGTCTGGATCGTTAAGACAACTTCTTCTTTATGAGTTCATGCTTTTCACTGGAAAACAGACAACAACATAAAGTTAGTGCAAAAATCAAGCTATGAACAAACTTTTAGAACACTAATTAACACAAAACTATATTGAGAACTGCTCAGTTCAAGTACTAATCCAAAGAAATTAATGAGATGATGCGTCGCATTTACCAACAAGTGCTATAAATAAGATACCAAAAATGTCAAAAACTTGAGCCAATCTGGCAAAACTGATAGCATATTCAGAATCAGCACCCCAAAAATACCCCAAATTCATTAAAATATTTTGGACACCAGAAAAAAAATTTTTTTTTGTTGACCTGTGTAATAGATAGATGATAGATGATAGATAGATATATAGATAGATAGATAGATAGATAATAGAGAGATAGATAGATAATAGATAGATAGTTAGATAGATAGATATGGGATAGATAATAGGTAGATAATAGCTAGATGATAGTTAATAGATAGATAGATGATAGATAGATTAGATAGATAATAGATAGATAGATGATAGATAGATAGATAGATAGATAGATAGATAGATAGATAATAGATAGATAGATAGATAGATGATAGATAGATATTAGATAGATAATAGATTATAGATAATAGATAGATAGATAGATAGATATGGGATAGATAATAGATAGATGATAGATAATAGATAGATAGATGATAGATAGAGAGAAAGATAATAGATAGATAGATAGATATACAGATAGATATGGGATAGATAATAGATAGATGATAGATAGATAGATAGATAGATAGATAGATAGATAGATAGATAGATATGGGATAGATGATAGATAGATAGATAGATAGATAGATAGATAGATAGATAGATATGGGATAGATAATAGATAGATGGTGCAGTCCAAAAACACTTTCATTAACACACTTCAAACTTTAATCTGGAAGCCATATATTATTCAGGAAATGTATGGCCTGACAGATTTTTGTCACTATTATCCAGCCAGTAAAATCAATACAATTAAGTTTTATTACCTTTCATGCAAATAAAAAAAAGAATCCCAATTTAAATGTTCTACTTAAAGACTTAAGAGATTGTAGAACAAAACATTATAGTGGCACTGTACAAGGAGATCCCGAGCATAAATTATCTTGGAAGCAATTTAAAGTTATATTAAACAAATTAATCTTTAAATTGATTTTAAAGAAGGAGCCTTGTAGTACTAATTGAGGCTGGGAGGTAACTCCTGAGGTGAACGTGTTGAAATAAGTGGCTCATGGCAGCATACATCTTTAACTAAATTGTAGATACATCAAAGGAGACATTTATTAGTCAGGAGAAAAAGAACAAGAACATTTAACAAATCCAGGGCTGTAATATCTGCAAGAAAATAAACTTTGGTTGACAAAGTGTTACTGATTTGCTGGATGGGAGTGAAGTGATAAATTGTTTCATTGTAAATCAGCACATTGAAGCCTATGGAGGTTATGTGATAATACATTGTGTTGTTCCTTGTTATTAGTGACGAGCAAGCACTAAAATGCTCGGATGCTCGTTACTCGAACCGAGCAATTCCTAATACTCACATGCTTGTTTCAAGTAACGAGCATAATGGGAGTCAATAGGAAATCCAAGCATTTTTCCGGCAGATCCTACAAGAAGGTCTGGGGGGCAGTAAAAATGTTGAAATGGAGGAAAAATGTGCTGAATGGAAGGGGAAAAGCATGGGGAAGATCCCTGGAAGCATCTTTGACTCCCAGATTGTTGCTGAGAACAATGGTGTCACACTTTCACTCCACTTTAAGGACTGACAATAAAACATTCTTTCCTGTATAATGACTTGTATATAAGGCAACATTTAAAAAGGATTTAAAAAAAAAAAATTATAATTTAAGTAAACCAAAATTTAAATTTGTATAAAGTAATTGAAAATTTCAGTGTAATTTATGAATGAAGGAAGAACTTCCAAAAATTAGATGGAAGAGGGACTCAGATACACCCTGTGTTAGACATAAAGGAGCGCCTCATACACAAACTGTCATGTAGTGGTACTCCTAGACCCATACAGGCTATTAATACCCCCAGTGTAAAATAAATCATGTTAAACTGTATTTTTTTGAAATTTTTTTGGGAGTTTAATATCATTGTGTTGTAACTAGTGTTGAGCGATACCGTCCGATACTTGAAAGTATCGGTATCGGAAAGTATCGGCCGATACCGGCAAAGTATCGGATCTCGCCGATACCGATACCCGATACCAATACAAGTCAATGGGACTCAAGTATTGGAAGGTATCCCTGATGGTTCCCAGGGTCTGAATTAGAGGAAACTCTCCTTCAGGCCCTGGGATCCATATGAATGTGTAAAATAAAGAATTAAAATAAAAAATATTGATATACTCACCTCTCCGACGCAGCCTGGACCTTACCGCTGTGAACCGGCAGCCTTTTTTACTTAAAATGAGGGCGTTCAGTACCTTCCATGATGTCACGGCTTCTGATTGGTCGCATGCCGCTCATGTGACCGCCACGCGACCAATCAGAAGCCGTGACGTCATCCCTCAGGTCCTAATTTCCTAGAAGGGAATTTAGGACCTGAGGGATGATGTCGCGGCTTGTGATTGGTTGCGTGGCGGTCACATGAGCGGCACGCGACCAATCAGAAGCCGTGACGTCATGGAAGGTGCTGAACGCGCTCATTTTAAGCAAAGCAGGCTGCCGGTTACTACCAGGGCGCGTCAGAGGGTGAGCATATCCCTATTTTTTATTTTAATTCTTTATTTTTTACATGGATATGGATCCCAGGGCCTGAAGGAGAGTTTCCTCTCCTTCAGACCCTGGGAACCATACACTGGGAACTTCTGATTCCGATTCCCGATACCACAAAAGTATCGGATCTCGGTATCGGAATTCCGATACCGCAAGTATCGGCCGATACCCAATACTTGCGGTATCGGAATGCTCAACGCTAGTTGTAACACAAAGCAAGTTAAACTGCATGGATGACAAATTCAATCCAGTATATTTTTTGAAACGTCTTTTTTTTAGCTTATTAAACTCTGTGGATGACAATGCAGTCTATTTTTTCACCTCCCCCCCGAAAAAAAACAAAAATGTGGTCACATGCAGCAGCTATATATTTAGCAACAGACTGCAAAAAAAACTCTAAGAACTGCTTAGAGGCTGTATTCTACCACACTCCCTGCTTCTGCAACTGTCCCTAGGCTAAATGCAGAATGTATCTGATGCAAACAGCAAAGCACAGGATTAGCCCTTAGAATGACTGTTCCTATGATGGATCAGCAAAAAATCACCGCTAGAGGAGTAATATATATCTTGGTACTGTGTTAGCCAGTGGAGAGAAAAATGTTTAGAATTGAGAGTCCTCAGTAGTTGATACCTTTTAATGGCTAACTAAAAAGATGGCAACAAATTGCAAGTTTTCGAGAGTACTCTCATGAAGAGACCTGAGTCTCAAAAGCTTGCAATTTGTTACCATCTTTTCAGTTAGCCATTAAAAGGTATCAACCACTAGAGGAGTCTCATTCCTAAAACTGTTCACATAGGCCTGGACAACTACTCTCTCCCTCCAATCAGAACTGTCCCTGAGCTGTGCAATGGCGTCAGTGTGCTGAGCGTGACGGCGAAGGTCCTTTCATAACCTTTAATAAAGGAATATGACCAGCCAATCTCAGTAATGCCACTACCAACACCGCTGCAGCATTACAGTGATGGAATGTTTCTTCGCTGTGTAGCAGGCACCAAACACGCCAGGGGGGATTTGAACATTAAATCCGAGTTCCAGCCAATGCTCGGCAAGTGATGAGCAAATCCGAGCACCCAGACAGTCTAGTGATGTACGAGTATCACATAGCATGCTCACTCATAGCTACTCATTATGTAAAGTTTCCTGCATGTATGTAGATTTACATAGGATGACAAGACATAAAAATATTCAATTTTTTTTTGCACCAAGCACACCTGTGCATAGATACATTTGATATTTTACTACCTAAATGCAAAATTTTGCTACTTTTTGCTTAGTCTTCTTTAAAAAATCCTAATATCATCTTGATGATGTGTCTCAAAAGGATTAAGGGGACATTAACAGCCCCCCGCGTCACCAAACCACCACCATAAATGTATTCTTATGTTAATACATTTCCTAACAAGTCTTTTGTATTGTATATTTGATTACATTATGATAAAAAAATCTATTTAATATATGGATTTGCGAGTTGCTAATTAGCATCAGACTAGTATGGTTTCACCAGACTAGTCTTCCCACTAATCATGTTATCATGTATGTTCCCCAGCTTCAAAGGTGCAATGCGCACTGTGCATGCTGGGGTACACAGCTGTACTTAATGTTAACTTTCCAGGTATTATCTTCAGCGCACTGCAGATTACGCTGTCCAGATTTGCTATCCAGAACATGATAAATAATAGATAATGAATAGATAGAAGATACATAGATTGACTGATAGAGACTTTAGATATATACGATAGATAGATAGATAGATAGATAGATAGATAGATAGATAGATAATAGATAGATAGATAATAGATAGAATCATAAATAGAAAGTTAGATACAGGTAAAGATAGTACATTGAAAACAGAAATAGATAGAAACCAAAACAGAAATTTAATGAACATTTTCCCTGCTGTAAGTAAATAAGTAAGAGCAATAGTGCATGTAAGTAACGTAGGGTACTTAGTAAACACCATTTTTTATTTAAAAAAAAAGGATAAAGCCCTCTCACTAACGTCAAGGTGTACCACAATCAGGATAGTCTTAACCTATAGTACTAAAACCTTGCCATGTATCAAGAGACATCAATATGACATGGGTTTACCATGACAGAGAGGAGCCAGAAGACTGCAGTGTCTGATTTCTCCTACTCCTGCACTAAATAAAAGCACTTCACCTTCATATTAAATGGTGTAAATCTCTTTTAGCAGAGCGAGCAGGGGTTAATTTGCTCAGTTGAGAGCTCCTGGAAGCTTTCCTGCATTAAGACTCTCAGTTGTTCACTGTTGGCCACTCCCATCTCCTATATAATTTGGGCCCTGGCTAGCACTCGTTGTCAGAGATAGCTTATGCTGCATGGCTGGAGGTTGTTGGTGTTTGTTATTGGATAAGGCGTTTGGTGGATTTATCTGTCACTGTTGCTATATTTGGAGTGTGTGCTAATTCCCCTTTCTCTCCTACTTTGGTGTAACCCCATCCACCACTCCCTGGTGTATATCTCTGTTGTTTATGTGTGTACATTTGTATGATTTTATTTTCCTTTAACCCTATTTGTATTGCCTTGTTAGTCTGTTTGGTATATTACGGTACAATACTACTCCCCTCATCTGTGGGTGAGGGAAGGGTACAGACTGATGGCGGATTCAGGCACTAAAGCAACATACGTGGCCCTGGAGTCTTCACCATCAAAAGTAACAAGGGGAACAGGGCAAGCTAGGGCTATTGCCAGGGAAGGAGCCCCTGGTCCTAGGACACCCGACAACAGTCGTGACATAATGTGAATAAAGGCAGAGCAGGACTGGTTAACGAATGGATACCCAACAAATGGGAAGTTATATGAATGTTATGTCCAGCTCAAAGTAAAATAGATGGGCATTACGGTGGCTCAGTGGTCAGCACTGTTGGTTTGCAGCGCTGGGGTCCTAGGTTCAAATCACACCAAGGACAACATCTGGAAGGGATGTTCTCCGGTTTCCCCACACACTTCAATTAAACCTATAAAGAACACCGGAGTATAGCGCCCCAAAAAGTATTTAATACCGTACATAGTATAGTGAAAAATATGTTATAACCTTTATTAAAGAGTACAAAACATCATAAAAACACAGTAAGATGATGGAAAGTTGGTGATGACATAATGAACAAACAAAGCGGTACCATAACAAAGTTTTAGCACCCAATAGCAACACAGATCTTACATACTGGACCCCTGTGTGAAAATCCAACTACATATTATGTAGGCAGAGGACCACCAGGCAAAAATAGGAAGACCCAGCATTACCCCAAGTGAGTACAGAGAATAACAACCTGCCGGGAGACCCAAAAAATGCCAGAAGAGTAAAGTGACAAGTGCTCAGTTTCCATGCTGCATAAAGTGTTACCCATGTGGGAATGGTGCCCGCCAAGTTTGCAGCCCCGACGCACGTTTCACAGTAATTTGCTTCTTCGGGAGGCTGGTGTGAGTTGCTAAGTTGGAGGGGCTTTTATATTGGACTCAAAAAACACCTGATCGCAGTCGGCGTCACTCCATGACGCGCATGGGAGGCGGGTCTTGAACTGCGTGTGCAGAGTTCAAGTCTACCGCGCATGCGCGTACCGCGGGCGCCGTCTTACTTACTGGCTGTAAGCAGGGCAAGGACATCGTAAGTATAAGCCAAAAGGCAAAACCGACGTACTCTATCAAATCGCCCAATGCTGAACGAACACACCAAAAATAAATCGATAACAACAGGATCCATACATGTACAATAGCAATTTATATCATAATCTGAAGAAAATTCTTCATTGTGTTAATCCGTAGTCCTGAGTTTAAATTGTTGGTTATGGAGATGTGCCAATGCGATCTTGGATCTATTATATCAGGTGACCAGAGAGTCCCTCCACAAAGAACCATCTCAGCAAAAGTCCAATACATATATACTGCAAATAGACAAATAATAACAATAAATAACAATAGCAACCAAACTTAAAAACAGGGGAGACAACGAAAAAAAGTAGTCTAAAAAAGAAAAAAACAAAAAACACAAAAATAAATAGGGAAATCAAAAAATGAGAATAGAAATAAGCTGAAGGACACAGAGAAAAGTATACATTTTGACAAAAGTGCCAACATAGGATCACAAAAAGGGCACAAAAGAAAGTTTCTCTTTCAACCCATGGGGCGACATAGTGCCCAGGGAAACTATCCAGCGGCATTCCATCTGGGCCAGAACCTTCTTGAGGTCCCCACCTCTAATCCCCATGTGTACCCTGTCAATACCATGGACCTTAAGTGCTCGTAGATCACAATTGTAGCATAGCTTAAAGTGCCGCGGGATGGTCTTTAATACCGAAATGTCAGTAACGTCCTTAGCTGCCCTAATATCCCTCACGTGCTCCCTGACTCGAATACGGAGCTCGCGGGAGGTAAGGCCAATGTAGATTAAATTCCATGTGCATAGAACATAGTAAATCACACAACTAGTGCTGCACGACACATAGCACGTAATCCGGTAGTCCCTACCTCCATCTGCAGATGTAAAACTTGTGGCTCTAATGATGTTGTTACAGGCAACACATGATCCACAGGGATAGCATCCCCATCTTTGCGGGCCTGCACCAAAGGGATCAGATGGTCTTGCAACATAGTGACTCCTAACTAATTGATCTTTGAGATTGCGACCTCTGCTCGCAGTCAATAGAGGTCTATCAGGTAGAAATTGTTTGAGGGTCCTATCCGTTTGTAAAACAGGCCAATGTTTTTCCATAATTTGCCTAATCCTATCCTACTGATTGTTAAATGTTAGGATACATCTAAGCGGTGGATCCCCACCATCAGTGTGGTTGGTCTTGGTGAGGAGCTGGCGGCGGGGGGTTTCCCTGGCTCGCGAGTGACCCCTCCTGATGGACCCGCTACTGTAACCTCGATCCCGGAACCTTTGTGTAAGGTCCCGGGTCTGGCTCTCAAAGACAACATTCGTGGAACAAATCCGCTTCATCCTCAAAAACTGACCCGTCGAGACAGCGCGGATGGTAGATGTTGTATGTGCGGATGTAGCGTGGAGTAGTGAATTCACTGACGTTTCTTTGCGGAAAACGTCAGTATGAATACTACCATCCGCACATGACATAATTTTTATGTCCAAAAAATCAATTACGTTTTTAGCTGTTTTATATGTCAGTTTGATGTTACGATCGTTCCACACACGTCACAGATATACTGATAAGGAATTTAGATTGCGAGCCCAAATAATAATGTCTACAAAGTGCTGTGGAATATGATGGCGCTATATAAGTGGGTAAAACTATAGTTAGATAGATGATACAGAGGTGTAACTTCCTTCTCCTGAGTCTTAATCCAAAATCTGTACCTGACCCACTTATGATACGTTATTATGTGCAGATGTCTACTCATGGGGCAGAGGGGATTTTATACCTCTAAGGCACAAGGACAATATATCTTAATACCAGTAGTAATATACAGTACACTTATACTTAATAATTGACACATTTTACTTTTAAAGGCATTGTATATTGTAAGATCCTTATATTCCAAATTTGGGTATTCTAAAATTTGGCTTAATATATGTTTGGTGAGAATTATGTTCACCGGCTCTCCCCATTGTCTTCAGATATGCTCCGCAGTCTTTCTATACAAATTGCTTTGGAGAGTAATATACTGCATATCGCAGGTACACAATGATATACTTGTCCAGGACTTGTGGAATAACCTTTCCCCGCGTTACTCTGCCTTTGTGTGAATCTATTTCCTTAAAAATGACATACATAAACGTGATTTATGGCGCTCGCTGAGTAAGATATCATTTGATTTTGTTAGTGTGGGAATTCTGTATACTGTATGTCATGTTTGACCAATCTAAGGGAAATCCCTTTGGATGTAATTCATACATAATTCTGCATGTGCTGAATGCCTCTTTCCATACCTTTTGTGCACATTCTGAGCTCCACTGTCTGCATTTTGCATCGGGAAATATATGACATGATATAAGGGGATTTGCTGAAGTTACTTTTCGGTGTCCGATTAGAATAAAACCAGCAGGCTTTATAACTCTGTAGTTCTGAGATATACGGTAGGTGATCAAAGTCGGCTTGTCTTGGGATACCTAAATGTGGACTGACGCTCGGCATGGAAAATAGAGTGTCGTGTATATTATGACTTCTCCAAAATGAATGACTTTCTACAACATATTTCTTGGAGTCTTTCAATTATATATAGTGAATTTACTCAAAATCTAATTACTAATTTTGTAATACTCAACTTCTAAGAATCAACCACGCACTTTATTTTAACTTCTTAAAGTCTCCGATTTCTACAGAGTAGTGATGGGCGAGTGTGCTCGGATAAGGTGTTATGCTCGTGTCTTAATCTAGTATTTTTGGCGTGCTAGAAAAAAAATGCTCATGATGTGGGGAAGTGAATTTTTCTATAAATTCGCGGCAAAATTTGAAGGCTGAAAAATCCACCTTGTGTGGACCTGACCAATTAAATGCTCAAAATCCAGATATGAGAGGCTGCCATTGGTCAAGATAGTGGTTACCAGATGGATAACTTGTATGTTGTAAAAATGCTGTATAATAAATACAATAAAATAAAATTTCATATTTTAAAGGAAGCACAAAACGACTGATCAAACCAAGTTCAGACACTCGATGCACCCTTGGTGTGGCAAAAGGTTCAGTGCACCTTCCCACTTACATGTTTCACATCTATCTTTACCACTATCAGCCTGAGGAAGAGGAGGCTGGAGATTGATAGAAAACAAGTAGGTGGGTAGTTGCAGTAAACAGTTTGGGCAATGCAATGATGCACAGACAGACTTACTTTAACCCCTTTATGACCTTGGACGTATAGGTACGTCCAAGGTTGCTTCCCCCTGTTTGATGCAGGCTTCGGCGATGAGCCCCCAACTTTTGCGGCACATGCCAGCTGACTTCATCAGCTGACATGTGTCCCTAACAGCTGCATGTGGAATCGCAATCCAGCCACGGCAGTTATTTTGTTAAATGCTGCTGTCAATCACTGACAGCGGTATTTAACATGATCACGCCAGAAGGAACAAACCCCACCCATCGGCGCTTGTGTCACATGACCATGGGTCGACAATGAGTTGGCATGACAACATGGGGTCTGTAGGAGACCCTTGTGGTTGTCATCGCCAAACTGCTATAATAAATAAAACTACACATATTTGGTATCGCAGCTTTCAGAATCAACCGATCTATCAATATATAAAAAAATTATTCAGATTGGTAAACAACGTAATGAGAAAAAAAATCAAAATGCCAGAATTACATTTTTTTGGTTGCTGCAATATTGCATTAAAATGCAATAACGGGCAATCAAAAGACCGTATCTACTCCAAAATCATACAAATAAAAACATCAGCTTTGTACGCAAAAAATAAGTCCTCACTCAACCCAGGTCACAAAAAATTGAGATGCTACAAGTCTCGGAAAATGGCAACATTTTTTTTTCACCACTTAAATAAAAAAAGAACCTATACGTGTTTGATATCTGCGAACTCGTAACGACCTGAGAATCATAAAGGCAGCTCAGTGTTAGCATTTAGTGAACATGGTAAAAAAAAAAAAAAAATTGTGGGATTGCACTTTTTTTGCAATGTTACCGTACTTTTAATTTTTTTCCCGTTTTCCAGTACATTATATGGTAAAACCAATGGTGTCGTTCAAAAATACAACTCGTGGAAAAATAAAGAAGTTATGGCTTTGAGAAGAAGGGGAGCAAAAAACCAAAACCTTAAAAACGGAAAAACCCAAGGTGGTAAAGGGGTTAAACAAATTGTATGATTGCATTTTACAGATATCTTTTTTTAACAAGTGCTTGAGAATGAAATCTTCTTCTTCCACTAGTGAAATGTGTTGTCAGCCATTAACAATTTCTGAGATTATGCTATGCTGACAAAGGACGTAAAATGCGTCAGATGAACATCTACATCTAATAATATTCTGAAAAAAATATATAAAACTTTCACACAGAAATATAATTTAACACATAAAAATGATGCAAGCCATAAGTTGACAGCACCCTTAAGCCGTCTTTTACCCACTAGCTCCTTCTGCATTTGTAGACCTCTTCCTCGGGGTCTAATGAAGCCAAGACGTTGGTTCTTTCTTCCTAATGCATATATTAAATGTTCTCATATGATGACCCTTCCTGTGGGATTCTTTAACCTGGAGGGAGGCCGGCGGCATCCGCAAAATAAAACATAAATATTTGCTAAATGACCTGCTCGCTTTTCTTTTACATCTTTTTAGTTTTTTTGTCACTAACTGACAAGAAATTTGCTTCGGTCTTTTTTCCCTCTGGGCACTGACAGATCAGCATTAATAGGGACGGGGATGTTACTGGTATGTGTATTTTTGGAAAATCATTTTTTCCTCACTGCTACATCTGACTGAAGATTATATAAAGAGAGCATGCACAGGATCACCTGCTTAAAAACTAGTGACATATGCTGTCATGAATGTCCTACAATGTATAATTACTATATATGTATTTATAGATCTGTAACTTGCTAACTCGTACAAGATCTTCATAAAAGCCTGCAAAAATATGTAATTTCATATAAGTTTAAAATTGTCAGCAAATTTTCCAACTTTTTTTTTAACGTGACAGTATATATCATATGTGCCATAGTCAGAAGAATTAGGTCAGTCATTCAGTAGTATTAAGTTAAGTGTTACATCCATGTCCATGCTTGTTCTCCCTGCTTCTGTTTCTACCATTGAGCAGCACCACGCCTTAGTTGCGGGCAAATTTTTGGCATTGGCATTTGGCATTGATATTTTGGGACTTGTGGGGCCTTCCAGGCAGGAAGTTTGGGGACCTTAACATAGTCATCTCATTATATCCCTTTTGTGAGCCTTGGCCAAGGTTCATCTATCGATATAATTGTCTAAGGGTCACTTCCGTCTGTCTTTCTGTCTGTCTTTCTGTCTGTAATGGAAATCCCGCATCGCTGACTAATTAGCGACAGGCACAGTCTGGCCGCGAATTCGCCCCTTCCTACTCTCCGTCAGTGCCAACTCCATACTCCCCTCCAGTCAGCGCTCACACAGGGTTAATGGCTGCATTACACTGCGTTAATGCAGTCCGTTAACGCTGCTATTAACCCTGTGTGACCAACTTTTTTACTATTGATGCTGCCTATGCTACGTCATCATCTCGCGAGACCGCAATGCATTCTTGGGACCGGAGCGTCGCGAGGAGCATCGCTAAACACCTCACCTGGATCCGGGGGCCGCCGGAAGGTGAGTATATAACTATTTTTTATTTTAATTATTTTTTTAACAAGGATATGGTGCCCACATTGCTATATACTACGTGGGCTGTGCTATATATTACGTGGCCTGTATTATATACTGCATGGGCTGTGTTATATACTGTATGGGCTGTGTTATATACTAGGTCTCTGTGCTATATACTACGTGGGCTGCGCTATATACTACGCGGCTGTGCAATATATTACGTGGCTGGGCAATATACTAAGTGGCTGTTATATACTGCGTGAGCTGTGCTTTATACTACATGGGCTGTGCTATATACTACGTGGCTGTGTTATATACTATGTGGGCTGTGCTATATACTACCTAGCTGTGCAATGTACGTGGCTGGGAAATATACTACGTGGCTGTGCTATATATTATGTGGGCTGTGTTATATACTATGTGGGCTGTGTTATATACTACGTTGCCTGTGTTATATACTACGTGGGCTGTGCTATTTACTATGTGGGCTGTGTTATACACAGCGTGGGCTGTGCCATATACTACGTGGGCTGTGTTATACACTATGTGGGCTGTGCTATATACTGTGTGGCTGTGCAATATACTACGTGGGCTGTACTATATACTACGTGGCTGTGCAATATATTACGTGCCTGCGCAATATACTACATGGCTGTGTTATATACTGCGTGAGCTGTGCTATATACTACGTGGGCTATGCTATATACTGCGTGGCTGTGTTATATACTACGTGGGCTGTGCTATATACTGTGTAGCTGTGCAATATATGTGGCTGGGCAATATACTATGTGGCTGTGCTATATACTACTTGGCTGTGTTATATACTACGTGGCCTGTGTAATATACTATGTGGGCTGTGCTATATACTACGTTGGCTGTGTTATACACTGTATGGGCTGTGTTATACACTGTGTTCCAAATTATTATGCAAATTGGATTTAAGTGTCATAAAGATTTAATTGTTTTGTTTTTCAAATAAACTCGTGGATGGTATTGTGTCTCAGGGCTCAATGTATCACTGAAATCAATCTAAAACACATGTGATAATTGGTTTTCCAGGTGATTCTATTTAAAGGAAAACTACTTAAAAATGATGTTCCACATTATTAAGCAGGTCACAGTTTTCAAGTAACATGGGAAAGAAAAAGGGTCTCTCTGCTGCTGAAAAGCATCAAATAGTGCAATGCCTTGTTGAAGGGATGAAAATATTAGAAATTTTCCAAAAACATAAGCGTGATCATCGTACTGTTAAGAGATTTGTGGCTGTATCTGAGCACAAATGTGTTTGTGCTGATAAAGGCATAATGAGGAAGATTTCTGCCAGGCAAGTTCATCGGATTAAGAGAGCAGATGCTAAAAAGCCATTACAAACCAGCAAACAGATATTTGAAGCTGCTGGTGCCTCTGGAGTCCCTCGAACCTCAAGGTGTAGGATCCTTCAAAGGCTTGCTGTGGTGCATAAACCTACTATTCGGCCACCCTTAAACAGTGTTCACAAGCAGAAATGGTTGTATTGGGCCCACACATACATGAAGACTAATTTCAAAACAGTCTTGTTTACTGATAAGCGTTGAGCAACCCTGGATGGTCCAGATGGATGGAGTAGTGGATGGTTGGTGGATGGCCACCATGTCCCAACAAGGCTGCAACGTCAGCAAGGAGGTGGAGGAGTCATGTTTTGGGCCAGAATCATGGGAAACAGCTGTTAAGGCCCTTTAAGGTTCCTGAAGGTGTGAAAATGACCTCTGCAAAGTATATAGAGTTTCTGACTGACAACTTTCTTCTATGGTCTAAAAAGCAGAAACGTGCCTTCAGGAGCAAAATCATCTTCATGCTGACAATGCCCCATCTCATGCTGCAAAGAAACCTCTGAGTCATTGGCTGCTATGGGCATTAAAGGAGATAAACTCATGGTGTGGCCACCATCTTCCCCTGACCTCAACCCTATAGAGAACCTTTAGAGGATCATCAAGCAAAAGATTTATGAGGGTGGGAGGCCGTTCACATCAAAACAGCAGCTCTGGGAGGGAAGAAATACAAGCAGAAACTCTCCAGAAATTCACAAGTTCAATGGATGCAAGAATTGTGAAGGTGATATCAAAGAAGGGTCCTATGTTAACATGTAACTTGGCCTGTTAGGATGTTTTGGAGTTAAATAGCTTTTTTGTTCAGTGAATGTGACCTCCTAATGCTGCAAATTCCACAAATGAGACTTTTCAGTTCTTTAAAACATATCAAATGTTTAGAAATTCTACTGTGCATAATAATTTGGAACAGTGCATTTTAAGTTTTTATTCATTTTGGAGATTATACTGTTATCATTGGGAGGTTTCTTCAATAAAATTCGATGTATAATCTAACGGGTGATGACTTTTATTAGACTGACTGTCATTTGCACCGACCATTTAGGAAAATCTGATAAAAATGTAATTTGCATAATAATTTGGAACATAGTGTATACTGTGTGGGCTGTGTTATACACTGCATGGGCTGTGCTATATACTGCGTGGGCTGTGCTATATACTATGTGGGCTGTGCTATATACTACGCGGGCTGTGTTATATACTATGTGGCTGTGCTATATACTACGTGGCTATGCTATATACTACATGGGCTGTGTTATATACTATGTGGCTGTGCTATATACTATGTGGCTGTGTTATGCTACGTGGGCTGTGCTATATGCTACGTGGACTGTGTTATATACTACGTGGCCTGTGCTACATGCTACGTGGGCTGTGTTATATGCTACTTGGCTGTGGCATATTTCTTTGCTGTGTCTGTGCATCATGAATCGTGGTACGTGTTAAGGAGGGGGGCCCACTGAGACTCTTTTGCCCGGGGCCCTCAAAAACATTGAGCAGGCCCTGGCTTCACCGATTGGTAACACCCAGCCGGCCACGAACAATCAGCGACAGGTGCAGTCTGGCCATGAATTGGCGCAGAATTTGAACCACGCTTCGCTAATTGGTCGCGCCCGGCCGGTCGAATCATGTGTATAAATTGCATTATTCTGAAAACTTCATAAATAAACTACATACATATTCTAGAATACCCGATGCGATAGAATTGGGCCACCATCTAGTATTAGATAAAACCCTACTTCCCGGTCTCTAGTTGCCAGTTTGAGTTTGTACCTGACCCTTGTCCTGTTCATATACTTTTGCTGCCCTGAACCTGTGTGTTATTCCATTCAATTATTTTGACCTTTTCCTTTTCCTCTATGATTCTGGCTTGTTTTCTGATTTCTATGATTTTGACGCAGCATTTATGACCCTTCTCTGCCAGCTTACTCCACTGGTCAGCAGCCACTCTGTGGATCCAACCCAGGGGGCCCTATGCAATTTCAGATCACTGCAGAAGGTTTAGAGGGTGAAGGCTGGTGTTAGTCCAGGACCTGCTTGACAGAGAAGCTTGCATAAAGCCTATCCTTTGAAGTTCTGTTATGAGCAGAGCTATTTTACAGTATATATATATATATATATATATATATACAGTATATATATATATATATATATATATATATATATATATACACTGTGTTATGTTTTGGACTACGCAGGTGCAGTCTGCAGTATAGCACACACTACTAAGATTTTAGACAAATACAGTGCACACAGCACTTACACAGTAGATACCTGTAGCACACACAAATACCACTTACATATCTAACACATGCAGCATACATTATATTTTGCAGGGCAGCAGAACACATTGTAAACTTCTATTACACTGTTATACAGTGCGTACGGAAAGTATTCAGACCCCTTTACATTTTTCACTCTTTGTTTCATTGCAGCCATTTGGTAAATTCAAAAAAACTCATTTTTTTCCTCACTAATGTACACTCTGCACCCCATCTTGACTGAAAAAAAAGAAATGTAGAAATTTTTGCAAATTTATTAAAAAAGAAAAAACTGAAATATTACATGGTCATAAGTATTCAGACCCTTTGCTCAGTATTGAGTAGAAGCACCTTTTGAGCTAGTACAGCCATGAGTCTTGGGAATGATGCAACAAGTTTTTCCATACCTGGATTTGGGGATCCTCTGCCATTCTTCCATGCAGATCCTCTCCAGTTCCGTCAGGTTGGATGGTGAACGTTGGTGGACGGCCATTTTCAGGTCTCTCCAGAGATGCTCAATTGGGTTTAGGTCAGGGCTTTGGCTGGGCCAGTCAAGAATGGTTGTTCTCAAACCATTCCTTTATTTTAGCTGTATGCTTAGGATCATTGTCTTGTTGGAAGGTGAACCTTCGGCCAAGTCTGAGGTCCAGAGCACTCTGGAAGAGATTTTCATCCAGGATATCTCTGTACTTGGCCACATTCATGCTTCCTTCATTGACAACCAGTCGTCCTGTCACTGCAGCTGAAAAACACCCCCATAGCATGATGCTGTCACCACTATGTTTCATTGTTGGGATTGTATTGGGCAGGTGATGAGCAGAGCCTGGTTTTCTCCACACATACCGCTTAGAATTATCACCAAAAAGATCTATCTTCATCTCATCAGTCCAGAGAATCTTATTTCTCATAATCCGGGACTCCTATATTTTTTTGTTTAGCAAACTTTATGCAGTCTTTCATATGTCTTGCACTGTGGAGAGGCTTCCGTCGTGCCATTCTGCCATAAAGGCCTGACTGGTGGAGGGCTGCAGTGATAGTTGGCTTTGTGGAACTTTCTCCCATCTCCCTACTGCATCTCTGGAGCTCAGCCACAGTGGCCTTACGGTTCTTTTTTTTACCACTCTCACCAAGGCTCTTCTCCAACGATTGCTCAGTTTGGCTGGATAGCCAGGTCTAGGAAGACTTCTGGTGGTCCCAAACTTCTTCCATTTAAGGATTATAGAGGCCACTGTGGTCTTAGGAACCTTGAGTACTGCAGAAATTCTGTTGTAACCTTGGCCAGATCTGTGCCTTGCCTCAATTATGTCTCTGAGCTCCTTCCAGTTAATTTGACCTCATGATTCTCATTTGGTCTGACATGCACTGTGAGCTGTGAGGTCTTATATAGACAGGTGTGCGCCTTTCAAAAACAAGTCCTATCAGTTTAATTAAACACAGATGGACTCCAATGAAGGAGTAGAACCATCTCAAGGAGGATCACAAGGAAATGGACAGCATGTGGCTTAAATATGAGTGTCTAAGCAAAGGGTCTGAATACATATGACCATTAGTGTTGAGCATTCCGATACTGCAAATATCGGGTATCAGCCGATATTTGCTGTATCGGAATTCCGATACCGAGTTCCGATATTTTTGTGATATCGGAAATCAGAATCGGAAGTTTGCGGTGCGTATGGTTCCCAGGGTCTGGAGGAGAGGAGACTCTCCTTCAGGCCCTGGGATCCATATTCATGTAAAAAATAAATAATAAAAATAAAAAATATTGATATACTCACCCCTCCGGCGGCCCCTGCTCTTAGCGGTGCCTCCGTTCCTAAGAATGCAGGGAGTGAAGGACCTTCGATGACGTCGCGGCTTGTGATTGGTCGCGTGAGCGGTCACATGAGCGGTCACGCGACCAATCACAAGCCACAACGTCATCGAAGGTCCTTCATTCTGCATTCTTAGGAACGGAGACAGACGCTGGGACCGGTGAGAGCCGGGGCCATCGGAGGGGTGAGTATATCAATATTTTTTATTTTTATTCTTTATTTTATACATGAATATGGATCCCAGAGCCTGAAGGAGAGTTTCCTCTCCTTCAGACCCTGGGAACCATTCCGATATTTTGTGTCCCATTGATATGCATTGGTATCGGGTATCGTATCGGCGATATCCGATATTTTTTGGATATCGGCTGATCCAATCCGATACCAATACCTTTGCATATCGGAAGGTATCGCTCAACACTAATGACCATGTGATATTTCAGGTTTTTTTTGTATTAAATTTGCAAATATGTCTACATTTCTGTTTTTTTTTCATTCAAGATAGGGTGCAGAGTGTACATTAATATGAAAAAAAAATGAACTTTTTTGAATTTACCAAATGGATGCAATGAAACAAAGAGTGAAAAAATTAAAGAGGCCTGAATACTTTCTGTACCCACTGTACGCTCCTGCACAGCTCTTCACTTTTGGTGCTGTAGGTTTGCTGCATACCTAAGCCCTGCCCATTTGTCAGCCAAGATCCATCTCTAATCAAATGCCGGCCTTGCCCTTTAATTACTTTTTTGTCTGACTGCAGTGCTGCTTGTACTGCCCCTGATGGTGGATTTGCATGGATGGTCCATGCATGATGTTGGACCTGAATTTGAGGCACATTTTTCCATTCCATGTGGAGGAACTCTTATAATAGTAAGGCCTCATTCAGACGTCAGTGATTTTTCTCTTAGGCAAAAATGGTATGAATTTCAGCAGTATTTTTTCTATCAGAGTCTCAGAGTTTTCTTTTTTGCCATCAGAGTTTTATCAATTTTTTTCCAGGATGAAAAAAAATGGAGATTTCTGAAACTTCTCATATGTTCATGAAAAATGGACAACAAGGAAGTGCGGTCTGGAGTTTTCATTTATGCATAGACTTACATTGGCGAGTTTGATTCCAGACTGGGATAAACATCGATCATTTCTCAATAATCTTATGACCACATGGACCAGAAGAACATACTAGACATTTGAACAGCCCCATAGACTATAATAGGTATGAGTTCTACAGATTGAACTGGTGCAAGAAAAACTGACGTCTGAATGATCCCTAACACTTATTGTAGATTGCCTGCTTAGGACCTTCTATTGAGTCATCTGACCTCCCCAAACATCTTCATAAACTACAATATTAAATGTAAAGTACTTGTAGAATCCATTGTTTATACCTTGACATTCATTTTTCGCGAATGGCTAGATTAATAGATCAAACTGCGGCAAACAGACCAGACCTGCCCCAGTGGAAGAGAAGCATTTTCAATCCAAGCGTGATACAACTGATTTTTCCCTTTGCCCACATTATTCATGTGATGGCAGATTATCCTAGGGCACAAGCATCAATTTTACACATCCCAAAGAGGGTGTTACCATAAAGGTTTCTAAGATACTTCAAATAAAGCTTAAGAGAGCAGAGGTAAAGGCAAGAAAAACATTTTCTTGCATTTCGCTTCGGCTTTTCCTTTCAACCGGTAGGAGGTCCCTAGAATCAATTAGAACGATGGATCAAGCTGTAAACCAACAAAGAAGAAAATGAAAGCGAATAGTGCTGTGGGATAGTTGGGAGACAAGCCATTTACATTTTAGAAGCATTCAGGGTTTCTCTGGCTTTCTATCGCCTGCACAGAATGAATTTCATGTGAATTTTTCTTTTTTTTTTGGCCTCTCCTTGCTCACTTGCTGCCGGGCCATTGCCTTGTCCCGACTCGCATCCATAACGAGCCATCAATCATTCCACTCTCATTTTTACTGTACGTTATAAGGGACCATCTGGTGGCAAAGACTTTAATCAAATCAATTTCAATATGCTACCCGTTCCTACTACTTCACTGTTCCCCTGATGTTCGGGATCTAAAATCTGTTATTATTTCACATTTGCAATAATATTGTAGTTGAACTATAGACTTACGTGTTTCACGCTGCTTCTCGATTTCCCTGCGATTGGAGTGCAAAGCATTAACCATCGGCAGTAATAGTATTTTCATTGTAATTAAGTGTTAATTACTTCCATATGTTAATCGACTTTCCGAGAGAGGTTTGTTGCTATTGTTACGGAGCCTAAAATAATTTCCATGTGATAATTTTCCAGATATCAAAAACTGAATAATTACAGTAGGCACTAATTAAGAAAGTCGAGAGTGAAGCTAGGAGTTAAGACTGCATTAATTTTAATGTTTTTACAGTTCTTTAATTGGGGCTCGAGCTGTAAATTGAGAGCGGATGCACTTTTCTTTTCTATAAGCAGCTTCGCATTAGCAAGCTGCTTCCTATATAGGCTGTACTACCGGGGAAGGTCAGCACAAGTTTGCAAAATCCCTCTGCTCTTCGTATGAGATGTACTGGTGGTGAAGCATGCATCTATCACTCTGACAAGCATTGAACTTTCCAAGAGCACATGCTCTCGGTCCTTAAATTATTAATTGCATTAAATACATTTTCATATTGTGGACTGTTTGCTACAAACTGTTCTCTGGTTGAGGAGCTTGGTCTCGCCACAGTATGATACAGTTTGCCTTCTGTTATTGCAGTGTACAAGTGCAAAGATTCGACACCCCACGCTTGGCGGAGTTGGAGATGAAATATGCTATCAATCAAAGCTTTACATAAAATATTGCCGCGGATGGATTGGCCTTGCATTTACATGTATTTTTTCTCCATCTTATAAACATTTGGAATGCATGAGCACATGGCTGCCCGCTGGACGGTGATCATTGTTTCCATCAGTATGGTGTTCTCATGGCTTAATCGGAATGATTTTATATAATTGCTGTATTTATACTTATTTACAGATAGTTTAGTTTATATTATGCAGCAATTTACTAGGCAACATGGTGGCTCAGTGGTTAGCACTACTGGGGTCAATGGTTCAAATCCCACCAAGGGCCACCCAAGGACAACATCTTCTAGGAGTTTGTAAGTTCTCCCCATGTTTGTGTGTGTTTCCTCCCACACTCCAAATACTTACTGATAGGAAATTTAGATTTTGAATAGAGTTGAGCAAATTTTTCAAAATTCGGTTCCTATTATGTTCGGCATCGAATATTATTTTTGCAATATTCGCCGAACACAGCCGAACATCACTGGAGTCTATGGGAGTAGAAACGAATGAATATGTTTGTAACCGATCATCAAACATAAATTTGGCACTAATAGGGCACCAGTAAGGCATGAATATGGCAAATTCAGATTCGCTGACCGATTCTGAACACACTTCACTCAACATATTCGCTCAACTCTGATTGCGAACCCCGATGGGGACAAAACGCTATGGAATTAATGGTGCTATATAAGTTAATAAAATAAATACTATCACAAATGTGGATGCTGCCAGAAACCACCTTTTCTTTCCTGAGATATGAAATAAATAGCTATATCAATACTGCAGGATGTTGACCAAAGTATTGGGCATGTCTAAGGGCTCATGCAGACGACTGTGGATCTGATCACAGACTGGGCGGGAGTCTCCCAACCGGAGTGTGACAGCTTCATATATTTCTATGAGGCTGTCACATTCGGGTCAAGAGACCTACGGTATGTCTGTGATTGGATTGGTTTTCACAGACTCCTGCATGAGCCCTTAATCATTTAATTCAGATTTTTCATTCAGCCCTGTATAATATTTGTGAGAAAACAGCTCTTCTAAGGAGCTCACTGATAGTGCGCGTTCTCACGACCGTGTTTTCGGACCTGGTGCTATCCGTGAAAAAAAAACAGATAGCACTCAGATCAATGTTATTCAATGGGGCACCAATGATGAATGATTTATTTCACTGACAAACTATAAGTGGAAAAAAATGGAACCTTGCACCTTGAGAGTCACAAATTCAATTCTATGGGTGCGTGAAAAAAATTGAATGCAGTATGGAACCACAGTATAGCATCTTTATTTTACGGGTATATTACAATTCTGCAACATAGGAAACTGTAAATGGTTTTGTAAGTAATATCTGCTGCTGTAAAAAAGCTGATTTAATATAGACTGAACACTGATGACAAGTGAGAAAAAAATCTTTCCACTTTTATGGAGGAATCTCCAACCGATTAATATATACGCTCTTGTGAACCTACCCTAACAGCATAGTCCTGTAATAGGATGCCACTATTGTAGCAAGTGAATTTTTTAGGAAGTAAAGAAATTCAGCCAAGAAGTGGACACCCCTTAAAGTTACAGAGATGGGTCACTAAGTGCTGAAGATCAAAGGGGATAAAAGTCACCAATAGTGATGAGTGAGTGTACTCGTTGCTCGGGTTTTCCCGAGCACGCTCGGGTGACCTCCGAGTATTTATGACTGCTCAGAGATTTAGTTTTCATCATGGCAGCTGAATGATTTACATTTACATGTAAATTATTCAGCTGCCGCGATGAAAACTAAATATCCGAGCAGTCATAAATACTCGGAAGTCACCCGAGCGTGCTCGGAAAAACCCGAGCAACGTGTACACTCGCTCATCACTAGTCACCAACACTCTGCTGACCTGACTTCCTTAGTGCAAAGTTCAAACCTATTAAGATCAGCACAAAAACTATGCCCCCACCGGAAGATTCATTCCATTGGTTATCTTGGCTAAGATCTTGGATATGCCCATGGCATCTGAATCCTGGTGGATAATTGTCATGGTTGTGTCAGATGCAATAAACAGTCGCTCTACATCTGGCTGCAGAAGGTCTGCGCATTTGGCATTGCAGACTAGGGTTGAGCGAAACAGATCGGCCAATTTCAAAAGTCGACGACTTTTGGGAAAGTCGGGTTTCGTGAAAACCGACCCGATCTCACTGTGGGAGCGGGTCGGCCGTCGGCGATCTTCACTCCAAAGTCGGGTTTCGTTTTTTATATATATATATCTATATATATAATTGTCTAAGGGTTTTTCCGTCTGCCTGTCTGTCTGTCTGTCTTTCTGTCTGTCTGTCCTGGAAATCCCGCGTCTCTGATTGGTCCAGGCCGCCAGGCCTCGACCAATCAGCGATGGGCACAGCATGGCGACGATGATGTCATAATGGAAATCCCGCGTCTCTGATTGGTCGAGGCCGCCAGGCCTCGACCAATCAGCGACGGGCACAGTATCGACGTAGATGTCATAATGGTTGCCATGGTGACGATGATGTCATAAAGGTTGCCTCGACCAATCAGCAACGGGCACAGTCTGCCGCGAATTCTGGAATCATCATTGTCCATATACTACGGGGACATGCATATTCTAGAATACCCGATGCGTTAGAATCGGGCCACAATCTAGTATATATATATATATATATATATATATGTCATTGAGACACATATATATATATATACTTATATTTATATTTACTTCAGCGCGATATATGTGAAAAGCCGGTAATTCAATTGCCGGCTTTTAATTTCTCCTGCCTAAACCCGACATGATATGAGACATGGTTTACATACAGTAGACCATGTCATATCCCCCTTTTTTTGCATATTCCACACTACTAATGTTAGTAGTGTGTATGTGCAAAATTTTGGCGCTGTAGCTATTAAATTTAAGGGTTAAATCGCGGAAAAAATTGGTGTGGGCTCCCGCGCAATTATCTCCGCCAGAGTGGTAAAGCCAGTGACTGAGGGCAGATATTAATAGCCTAGAGAGGGTCCATGGTTATTAGGAGCTCTGCTAATGCAGCTGTGCTCGTGCTTGTAAACCCCGGGGAATGAAGGAAATGTAGGTCAATGACCTATAGTTACCTTCAGTCGCGGTGATGCGCCCTCTGCTGGATGTCCTCATGAACTGTAGCCTGGGAACTTTTTCCCACGCTCGACGTCATATGAGGACATCTGTTATGTTGGGCTGGTGGTTAGGAGCACTAGAAATGAACAGATGAGCAAACTAGCAATACAGGACGAGCTCTGGGAAGTGGGAGCTCTGCTGACCGCAACCCCTAATCCTATCAACAACTAGAAATAGCCGTGGAGCGTTCCTGACTCTGCCTAGACGCCTCTTCACAGCCTAAGAGCTAACTACCCCTAAAGATAGAAAATACAGCCTACCTTGCCTCAGAGAAGTTCCCCAAAGAAATAGGCAGCCCCCACATATATTGACTGTGAGTTAAGATGGAAGTCACAAACACAGGAATGAAATAGGTTTCAGCATAGGAGGCCAGACTGAACTAAACAGACTGAGGATAGAAAAGGTATCTTTGCGGTCAGCATAAAAAACTAACAAAAAACAACGCAGAGTGTGCAAAAGAAACCACCGCACCGACTCACGGCGTGGTGGTGCCACTCTGCATCCCAGAGCTTCCAGCTAACAAGATTCAATATAATAGCAAGCTGGACAAAAACACAATGGTAACAAATAAGCTAGCAGGGACTTAGCTTGTGCTGAAGTAGACAGGTCATCTGAAAGATCCAAGAGAACTGAACCAGTACTAGGACATAGACATATGGCATCAAGTAACGATCTGAGTGGAGTTAAATAGAGCAGCCAGCCAAGACCTGAACGAGATCAGCTGGAGAAGGAATCTCAGAACCAGCAGCTCCACTCACAGCCACCAGAGGGAGTCCATGAACAAAACTCACCGAAGTACCATTCATAACCACAGGAGGGAGCTCGAGAACAGAATTCACAACAGTACCCCCCCCTTGAGGAGGGGTCACCGAACCCTCACCAGAGCCTCCAGGCCGCTCCGGACGAGCCAAATGAAAGGCACGAACAAGATCGGCAGCATGAACATCAGAGGCAACTACCCAGGAATTATCCTCCTGACCATAACCTTTCCACTTGACTAGGTACTGAAGTTTCCGTCTCAAGATACGAGAATCCAAAATCTTCTCCACCACATACTCCAACTCCCCCTCAACCAACACCGGGGCAGGAGGATCAACGGAGGGAACCATAGGAGCCACATATCTCCGCAACAACTACCTATGGAACACATTATGGATGGCAAAAGAAGCTGGAAGGTCCAAACGAAATGACACAGGATTAATAATTTCAGAAATCTTATAAGGACCAATGAAACGAGGCTTAAACTTAGGAGACGAAACCTTCATAGGAACAAAACGAGAGGACAACCAAACCAAATCCCCAACACGAAGTCGGGGACCAACACTGCGACGGCGGTTAGCGAAACGTTCAGCCTTCTCCTGGGACAATGTCAAATTGTCCACTACATGAGTCCAAATTTGCTGCAACCTGTCCACCACAGAATCCACACCAGGACAGTCCGAAGGCTCAACCTGCCCTGAAGAAAAACGAGGGTGGAAACCAGAATTACAGAAAAAAGGCGAAACCAAAGTGGCCGAGCTGGCCTGATTATTAAGGGCGAACTCAGCCAAAGGCAAGAAGGACACCCAATCATCCTGATCAGCAGAAACAAAGCATCTCAGATATGTTTCCAAAGTCTGATTGGTTCGTTCGGTTTGGCCATTTATCTGAGGATGGAAAGCTGAAGAAAAAGACAAATCAATGCCCATCTTAGCACAAAAGGACCGCCAAAATCTTGAAACAAACTGGGAACCTCTGTCCGACACGATGTTCTCCAGAATGCCATGTAAACGAACCACATGCTGGAAAAACAATGGAACCAAATCAGAGGAGGAAGGCAATTTAGGCAAAGGTACCAAATGGACCATCTTAGAGAAGCGATCACAAACCACCCAGATTACTGACATCCTCTGAGAGACAGGGAGATCTGAAATAAAATCCATGGAAATATGCGTCCAGGGCCTTTTCGGGACCGGCAAGGGCAAAAGCAACCTACTGGCACGAGAACAGCAGGGCTTAGCCCGAGCACAAGTCCCACAGGACTGCACAAAAGAACGCACATCTCGTGACAAGGAAGGCCACCAAAAGGATCTAGCCACCAAATCTCTGGTACCAAAGATTCCAGGATGACCAGCCAACACCGAACAATGAACCTCGGAGATAACTCTACTAGTCCATCTATCCAGGACAAACAGCTTCTCCGCTGGGCAACGGTCAGGTCTATCAGCCTGAAACTCCTGCAGCACCCGCCGCAAATCAGGGGAGATGGCAGACAAAATTACCCCGTCTTTGAGAATACCAGCCGGCTCAGGAACTCCCGGAGAATCAGGCACAAAACTCCTTGAAAGGGCATCAGCCTTCACATTCTTAGAACCTGGAAGGTACGAAACCACAAAATTGAAGCGGGAGAAAAACAGC